>NC_092476.1:13697973-13997973 GCF_047495875.1 Pithys albifrons albifrons | reverse complement strand
TAGGGTTTGGGAGACCCACAGTTTACAGTAAGTACTAGGGTTAGGGTTAGGGTTAGGTTTAGGGTTAGGTTTAAGGTTAGGCATAGGGTTAGGGTTTGGGACCACCACAGTTTACAGTAAGCACTAGGGTTAGGGTTAAGGTTAGGGTTAGGGTTAGGGTTAGGGTTAGCCTTAGGGTTAGCCTTAGGGTTAGGGTTAGCCTTAGGGTTAGCCTTAGGGTTAGGGTTAGGGTTTGGGAAGCCCACAGTTTACAGTAAGCACTACGGTTAGGGTTAGGCTTAGGGTTAGGGTTAGGTTTAGGGTTAGGGTTAGTGATAGGGCTAGAGTTAGGGTTAGGGTTTGGAACCCCCACAGTTTACAGTAAGCACTCAGGTTAGGGTTAGGGTTATTGTTAGGGTTCGGGTTAGGGTTAGGTTTTGGGTTAGGGTTTGGGACCCCAGTAGGTTACAGTAAGCACTAGGGTTAGCGTTAGGGTTAGGGTTAGGGTTACCGTTAGGGTTAGGGTTAGGATTAGGGTTAGGGTTAGGGTTTGGGACCCCCACAGTTTAGAGTAAGCTCTAGGGTTAAGGTTAGGGTTAGTGTTAGGGTTAGTGTTAGGGTTACGGTTAGGGTTACGGTTAGGGTTAGGGTTAGGTTTAGGGTTAGGGTTAGGGTTTTGGACACCCACAGTTTACTGTATGTACTAGGGTTAGGGTTAGGGTTAGGGTTAGGGTTAGGGTTAGGGTTAGGGTTAGGGTTAGTTTTAGGGTTAGTGTTAGTCTTAGGCTTAGGCTTAGTCTTAGGCTTAGGCTTAGGGTTATGCTTAGAGTTATGCATAGCTTAAGTGTTAGGGCAGCACTGGGGTAAGGGTTAGTGTTAAGTTCCCTTTTGGACTCTTCTGCATCCTTTTTGCATCTCCTTTTATTCTCTTGGATCTTCTGATTCCACCTGAACCAACTTGGACACTTCTAGACCCCCCTGAATGTTTCACTTGTTAGCAGAGCAAAGTTGCACTTTGCTAGGTAAGCTTCCCCTAATGAAGAACTGTGTTTTTCACGGAGAAAGAAAGCTCCAGGTCTGAATTGCAGATGGACAAAGATTTCTCTCAGGGAAAAGGTACCAAGATACAAAAGGATTGCTCCTTTTGTAGTGTTAATTGGGCTCCATCATTGGCACCTGAGACCACAAAGATCTGAACTTTCATCTTGATGCAAACCTCAATCGTTTTAGGCATGTACGGGCCCTTTTCCATCCCGGAATTGCAGATGGGCCAAGATTCCTGCCAGGGAAAACGAGGCAGGAGAGAAAGCAATTTTTCCTTTTCTAAAGTTAATGGGGCCCTATCATTGGCACCTGAGAGCCTGATGCATATGATTCACGTTCCAAAGCCATAAGAAATATGTGTCCTGATGCCTTCTCTCTGGCAGGAATCAACTGTGTCACATTTTAGTAGATCATGGGACTATTACTTGCACTTTGCGAGATGAACTTCTCAAAAGGAACAACTGTGCTTTTTCCACAAAAAAGAATACTCCAGGTTTGGATTCTCAGATGCATATGATTCATTTTTCCAAAGCCATAACAAATGTGATTGCTGATGCCTTCTCTCTGACAGGAATCAATACTTTCACTTTTAGCACAGCATGGGACTGTAAACTGCATTTTGCGAGATGAGCTTCCTCTAACCAACAAGTGTGCTTTTAACCAAAAAAGAAAGCTCCATTCCGATATTCTCTGATACATATCATTCGCTTTCCAAAGCCTTAAGAAATGTGTATCCCAATGCCTTCTCTCTGGCAGGAATCAACTATGTCACATTGTAGCAGATCATGGCACTCTTAGTTGCACTTTGCGAGATGAGCTTCTCTAAGGAACCAGTGTGATTTTCACCGAGAAAGCAAGCTCTAGCTCTGGATTGTTAGATGCATATGATTCACTTTCCAATCCAGAAGAAATGTCGGTCCTGATGCCTTCTGTCTGGCAGGAATAAACTCTTTCAAATTTAGCAGAGCATGGATCTGTTAACAGCACTGTTCGAGATGAACTTCCTATAAGGAGCAACGGTGCTTTTCCCAAAGTAAGAAAGCTCCAGGCATGGATTATCTGATGCATATGATTCACTTTCAAAAGCCGTTAGAAATGAGTGCCCTAATGTATTCTCTCTGGCAGGAATCAAGTTTCCACTTGTTAGCAGAGCATGGCACTGTTAGTTGCATTTTGGAAGATGAGCTTCCCATAAAGAACAAGTCTGTTTCTCACCGAGAAAGAAAGATCCAGGCCTGGATTCTCTGATGCATGTGATTCATTTTCCAAAGCCATAACAAATTCGTAACGGCAAGAATCAGCTGTTTCACTTGTTAGCACAGATGTGACTCTTCGCTGCACTTTGCGAGAGTACATTCCCATAAGTAACAACTGTTTCTTTCAGGGAGAAAGAAAGCTCCAGGCCTGAAATCTCTGATGCATATAATTCTCTTTCCAAATCCATAAAAAATAAGTATCTTGCAGCCTTCTGTCTGGCACGACTCAACGTGTCACACTTTAGCAGATGACGGGAGAGTTAGTTGCACTTTACGAGATGAGATCCTCTAAGGAACCACTGTGATTTTAACGGAGAAAGAAAGATCCAGGCCTGGAATCTCAGATGCATATTATTCACTTGCCAAAGCCATAAGAAAGGTTTGGCCTGATGCTTTCTGTCTTGCAAGAATCAGCTGTTTCTCTTGTTAGCAAAGAAAAGTTGCACTTTGTGAGATGAGCTTCCCCTAAGGAACAAGGTTGTTTTTCACCGAGAAAGAAAGATCCAGTCCTGGATTCTCAGATGCATATGGGAATCTTTCAAAACCCATAAGAAACGTGTGCCCTGATACATTCTTTCTGACGGGAATCGACTGTTTCACTTGATAGCAGGATAATGCTACTTTTTGCGAGCTGAACTTCTCCTAAAGAACAACTGTGCTTTGCATCCAGAAAGAGAGCTCCAGTCCTGGATTCTCTGATGCATGTGATTCACTAGCCAGAGCCCTAAGAATACTGTGTCCTGATGCCTTCTGTCTGACAGGAATCGACTGTTTCACTTGTTAGCAAAGCAAAGTTGCACTTTGCTCGTTGAGCTTCCCCTAAGGAACAACAGTGCTTTGCACAGCGAAAGCAAGCTCCAGCCCTGGAGGTTTAGATGTATATGATTTACTTTCCAAAACCATAAGAAATATGTGCCCTGATGTCTCCTGTCTGTCAGAAATCAAGAGTTTCACGTGTTAGAAGAGCAAAGGTGCACTTTGCGATACGAGCTTCCGGTAAGTAACAACTGTGTTTTCACCAAGAAAGAAAGCTCCAGACCTGCATTCTCGAATGCATATGATTCACTTATCAAAGCCATAAGAAATGTGTGTCCTTTTGCTTTCTGTCTTGCAAGAATCAGCTGTTTCTCTTGTTAGCAACAAAAAGTTGCACTTTGCGAGATGAGCTTCCCCTAAGAAACAAGGTTGTTTTTTATCGAGAAAGAAAGATCCAGTCCTGGATTCTCAGATGCATATTATTCACTTATCAAAGTCATAAGAAATGTGTGTCCTTATACCTTCTGTCTTGAAAGAATCAGCTGTTTCTCTTGTTAGCAAAGAAAAGTTGCACTTTGCGAGATGAGCCTCCCCTAAGGAACAACATTGTTTTTCTCCGAGAAAGAAAGATGCAGTCCTGGATTCTCAGATGCATATGAGAATCTTTCTAAAGCCATAAGAAATATGTGTCCTCATACATTCTTTCTGCCAGGAATCGACTCTTTCACTTGTTAGCCGAAAAATGCTATTCTTTGCGAGCTGAACTTCCCCTAAGGAACAACTGTGCTTTGCATCCAGAAAGAGAGCTCCAGTCCTGGATTCTCTGATGCATGTGATTCACTAGCCAGAGCCATAAGAAATGTGTGTCCTGATGCCTTCTGTCTGACAGGAATCGACCGTTTCACTTGTTAGCAAAGCAAAGTTGCACTTTGCTCGTTGATCTTCCCCTAAAGAACAACAGTGCTTTGCACAGTGAAAGCAAGCTCCAGCCCCGGAGTTCTAGATGTATATGATTTACTTCCAAAACCATAAGAAATATGTGCCCTGATGTCTACTGTCTGTCAGAAATCAAGAGTTTCACGTTTGGAAGAGCAAAGGTGCACTTTGCGATAGGAGCATCCCCTACGTAACAACTGTGTTTTCACCAAGAAAGAAAGCTCCAGACCTGCATTCTCGAATGCATATGATTCACTTATCAAAGCATAAGAAATGTGTGTCCTTTTGCTTTATGTCTTGCAAGAATCAGCTGTTTCTCTTGATAGCAACGAAAAGTTGCACTTTGCGAGTTGAGCTTCCCCTAAGGAACAAAGTTGATTTCACCGAGAAAGAAAGATCCAGGCCTGGATTCTCAGATGCATATTATTCACTTACCAAAGCCATAAGAAATGTGTGTCCTGATGCCTTCTGTCTGACAGGAATCGACCCTTTCACTTGTTAGCAACGAAAAGTTGCACTTTGCGTGTTGAGCTTCCCCTAAGGAACAAAGTTGTTTTTCACCGAGAAAGAAAGAACCAGGCCTCGATTCTCAGATGCATATTATTCACTTACCAAAGCCATAAGAAATGTGTGTCCTTATGCCTTCCGTCTTGAAAGAATCAGCTGTTTCTCTTGTTAGCAACGAAAAGTTGCACTTTGCGAGTTGAGCTTCCCCTAAGGAACAAAGTTGTTTTACACTGAAAAAGAAAGATCCAGGCCTGGATTCTCAGATGCTTATTATTCACTTACCGAAGCCATAAGAAATGTGTGTCCTGATGCCTTCTGTCTGACAGGAATCGACCGTTTCACTTGTTAGCAAAGCAAAGTTGCACTTTGCTCGTTGAGCTTCCCCTAAGGAACAACAGTGCTTTGCACCGTGAAAGCAAGCTCCAGCCCTGGAGTTCTAGATGTATATGATTTACTTTCCAAAACCACAAGAAATATGTGCCCTGATGTCTCCTGTCTGTCAGAAATCAAGAGTTTCACGTGTTGGAAGAGCAAAGGTGCACTTTGCGATAGGAGCTTCCCCTACGTAAAAACTGTGTTTTCACCAAGAAAGAAAGCTCCAGACCTGCATTCTCGAATGCATATGATTCACATATCAAAGCCATAAGAAATGTGTGTCCTTTTGCTTTCTGTCTTGCAAGAATCAGCTGTTTCTCTTGATAGCAACGAAAAGTTGCACTTTGCGAGTTGAGCTTCCCCTAACGAACAAAGTTGATTTCACCGAGAAAGAAAGATCCAGGCCTGGACTCTCAGATGCATATTATTCACTTACCAAAGCCATAAGAAATGTGTGTCCTTATGCTTGCTGTCTTGCAAGAATCAGCTGTTTCTCTTGTTAGCAACAAAAAGTTGCACTTTGCGAGATGAGCTTCCCCTAAGAAACAAGGTTGTTTTTTATCGAGAAAGAAAGATCCTGTCCTGGATTCTCAGATGCATATTATTCACTTATCAAAGTCATAAGAAATGTGTGTCCTTATACCTTCTGTCTTGAAAGAATCAGCTGTTTCTCTTGTTAGCAACGAAAAGTTGCACTTTGCGAGATGAGCCTCCCCTAAGGAACAACGTTGTTTTTCACCGAGAAAGAAAGATCCAGTCCTGGATTCTCAGATGCATATTATTCACTTACCAAAGCCATAAGAAATGTGTGTCCTTATGCTTTCTGTCTTGCAAGAATCAGCTGTTTCTCTTGTTAGCAACGAAAAGTTGCACTTTGCGAGATGAGCTTCCCCTAAGGAACAAGGTTGTTTTTCACCGAGAAAGAAAGATCCAGTCCTGGATTCTCAGATGCATATGGGAATCTTTCAAAACCCATAAGAAACGTGTGCCCTGATACATTCTTTCTGACGGGAATCGACTGTTTCACTTGATAGCAGGATAATGCTACTTTTTGCGAGCTGAACTTCTCCTAAAGAACAACTGTGCTTTGCATCCAGAAAGAGAGCTCCAGTCCTGGATTCTCTGATGCATGTGATTCACTAGCCAGAGCCCTAAGAATACTGTGTCCTGATGCCTTCTGTCTGACAGGAATCGACTGTTTCACTTGTTAGCAAAGCAAAGTTGCACTTTGCTCGTTGAGCTTCCCCTAAGGAACAACAGTGCTTTGCACAGCGAAAGCAAGCTCCAGCCCTGGAGGTTTAGATGTATATGATTTACTTTCCAAAACCATAAGAAATATGTGCCCTGATGTCTCCTGTCTGTCAGAAATCAAGAGTTTCACGTGTTAGAAGAGCAAAGGTGCACTTTGCGATACGAGCTTCCGGTAAGTAACAACTGTGTTTTCACCAAGAAAGAAAGCTCCAGACCTGCATTCTCGAATGCATATGATTCACTTATCAAAGCCATAAGAAATGTGTGTCCTTTTGCTTTCTGTCTTGCAAGAATCAGCTGTTTCTCTTGTTAGCAACGAAAAGTTGCACTTTGCGAGATGAGATTCCCCTAAGGAACAAGGTTGTTTTTCACCGAGAAAGAAAGATCCAGACCTGCATTCTCAGATGCATTATATTCACTTACCAAAGCCATAAGAAATGTGTGTCCTTATGCTTTATGTCTTGCAAGAATCAGCTGTTTCTCTTGTTAGCAACAAAAAGTTGCACTTTGCGAGATGAGCTTCCCCTAAGAAACAAGGTTGTTTTTTATCGAGAAAGAAAGATCCAGGCCTGGATTCTCAGATGCATATTATTCACTTATCAAAGTCATAAGAAATGTGTGTCCTTATACCTTCTGTCTTGAAAGAATCAGCTGTTTCTCTTGTTAGCAACGAAAAGTTGCACTTTGCGAGATGAGCCTCCCCTAAGGAACAACATTGTTTTTCTCCGAGAAAGAAAGATGCAGTCCTGGATTCTCAGATGCATATGAGAATCTTTCTAAAGCCATAAGAAATATGTGTCCTCATACATTCTTTCTGCCAGGAATCGACTCTTTCACTTGTTAGCCGAAAAATGCTATTCTTTGCGAGCTGAACTTCCCCTAAGGAACAACTGTGCTTTGCATCCAGAAAGAGAGCTCCAGTCCTGGATTCTCTGATGCATGTGATTCACTAGCCAGAGCCATAAGAAATGTGTGTCCTGATGCCTTCTGTCTGACAGGAATCGACCGTTTCACTTGTTAGCAAAGCAAAGTTGCACTTTGCTCGTTGAGCTTCCCCTAAAGAACAACAGTGCTTTGCACAGTGAAAGCAAGCTCCAGCCCCGGAGTTCTAGATGTATATGATTTACTTCCAAAACCATAAGAAATATGTGCCCTGATGTCTACTGTCTGTCAGAAATCAAGAGTTTCACGTTTGGAAGAGCAAAGGTGCACTTTGCGATAGGAGCATCCCCTACGTAACAACTCTGTTTTCACCAAGAAAGAAAGCTCCAGACCTGCATTCTCGAATGCATATGATTCACTTATCAAAGCATAAGAAATGTGTGTCCTTTTGCTTTATGTCTTGCAAGAATCAGCTGTTTCTCTTGATAGCAACGAAAAGTTGCACTTTGCGAGTTGAGCTTCCCCTAAGGAACAAAGTTGATTTCACCGAGAAAGAAAGATCCAGGCCTGGATTCTCAGATGCATATTATTCACTTACCAAAGCCATAAGAAATGTGTGTCCTGATGCCTTCTGTCTGACAGGAATCGACCCTTTCACTTGTTAGCAACGAAAAGTTGCACTTTGCGTGTTGAGCTTCCCCTAAGGAACAAAGTTGTTTTTCACCGAGAAAGAAAGATCCAGGCCTCGATTCTCAGATGCATATTATTCACTTACCAAAGCCATAAGAAATGTGTGTCCTTATGCCTTCCGTCTTGAAAGAATCAGCTGTTTCTCTTGTTAGCAACGAAAAGTTGCACTTTGCGAGTTGAGCTTCCCCTAAGGAACAAAGTTGTTTTACACTGAAAAAGAAAGATCCAGGCCTGGATTCTCAGATGCTTATTATTCACTTACCGAAGCCATAAGAAATGTGTGTCCTGATGCCTTCTGTCTGACAGGAATCGACCGTTTCACTTGTTAGCAAAGCAAAGTTGCACTTTGCTCGTTGAGCTTCCCCTAAGGAACAACAGTGCTTTGCACCGTGAAAGCAAGCTCCAGCCCTGGAGTTCTAGATGTATATGATTTACTTTCCAAAACCACAAGAAATATGTGCCCTGATGTCTCCTGTCTGTCAGAAATCAAGAGTTTCACGTGTTGGAAGAGCAAAGGTGCACTTTGCGATAGGAGCTTCCCCTACGTAAAAACTGTGTTTTCACCAAGAAAGAAAGCTCCAGACCTGCATTCTCGAATGCATATGATTCACATATCAAAGCCATAAGAAATGTGTGTCCTTTTGCTTTCTGTCTTGCAAGAATCAGCTGTTTCTCTTGATAGCAACGAAAAGTTGCACTTTGCGAGTTGAGCTTCCCCTAACGAACAAAGTTGATTTCACCGAGAAAGAAAGATCCAGGCCTGGACTCTCAGATGCATATTATTCACTTACCAAAGCCATAAGAAATGTGTGTCCTTATGCTTGCTGTCTTGCAAGAATCAGCTGTTTCTCTTGTTAGCAACAAAAAGTTGCACTTTGCGAGATGAGCTTCCCCTAAGAAACAAGGTTGTTTTTTATCGAGAAAGAAAGATCCTGTCCTGGATTCTCAGATGCATATTATTCACTTATCAAAGTCATAAGAAATGTGTGTCCTTATACCTTCTGTCTTGAAAGAATCAGCTGTTTCTCTTGTTAGCAACGAAAAGTTGCACTTTGCGAGATGAGCCTCCCCTAAGGAACAACGTTGTTTTTCACCGAGAAAGAAAGATCCAGTCCTGGATTCTCAGATGCATATTATTCACTTACCAAAGCCATAAGAAATGTGTGTCCTTATGCTTTCTGTCTTGCAAGAATCAGCTGTTTCTCTTGTTAGCAACGAAAAGTTGCACTTTGCGAGATGAGCTTCCCCTAAGGAACAAGGTTGTTTTTCACCGAGAAAGAAAGATCCAGTCCTGGATTCTCAGATGCATATGGGAATCTTTCAAAACCCATAAGAAACGTGTGCCCTGATACATTCTTTCTGACGGGAATCGACTGTTTCACTTGATAGCAGGATAATGCTACTTTTTGCGAGCTGAACTTCTCCTAAAGAACAACTGTGCTTTGCATCCAGAAAGAGAGCTCCAGTCCTGGATTCTCTGATGCATGTGATTCACTAGCCAGAGCCCTAAGAATACTGTGTCCTGATGCCTTCTGTCTGACAGGAATCGACTGTTTCACTTGTTAGCAAAGCAAAGTTGCACTTTGCTCGTTGAGCTTCCCCTAAGGAACAACAGTGCTTTGCACAGCGAAAGCAAGCTCCAGCCCTGGAGGTTTAGATGTATATGATTTACTTTCCAAAACCATAAGAAATATGTGCCCTGATGTCTCCTGTCTGTCAGAAATCAAGAGTTTCACGTGTTAGAAGAGCAAAGGTGCACTTTGCGATACGAGCTTCCGGTAAGTAACAACTGTGTTTTCACCAAGAAAGAAAGCTCCAGACCTGCATTCTCGAATGCATATGATTCACTTATCAAAGCCATAAGAAATGTGTGTCCTTTTGCTTTCTGTCTTGCAAGAATCAGCTGTTTCTCTTGTTAGCAACGAAAAGTTGCACTTTGCGAGATGAGATTCCCCTAAGGAACAAGGTTGTTTTTCACCGAGAAAGAAAGATCCAGACCTGCATTCTCAGATGCATTATATTCACTTACCAAAGCCATAAGAAATGTGTGTCCTTATGCTTTATGTCTTGCAAGAATCAGCTGTTTCTCTTGTTAGCAACAAAAAGTTGCACTTTGCGAGATGAGCTTCCCCTAAGAAACAAGGTTGTTTTTTATCGAGAAAGAAAGATCCAGGCCTGGATTCTCAGATGCATATTATTCACTTATCAAAGTCATAAGAAATGTGTGTCCTTATACCTTCTGTCTTGAAAGAATCAGCTGTTTCTCTTGTTAGCAACGAAAAGTTGCACTTTGCGAGATGAGCCTCCCCTAAGGAACAACATTGTTTTTCTCCGAGAAAGAAAGATGGAGTCCTGGATTCTCAGATGCATATGAGAATCTTTCTAAAGCCATAAGAAATATGTGTCCTCATACATTCTTTCTGCCAGGAATCGACTCTTTCACTTGTTAGCCGAAAAATGCTATTCTTTGCGAGCTGAACTTCCCCTAAGGAACAACTGTGCTTTGCATCCAGAAAGAGAGCTCCAGTCCTGGATTCTCTGATGCATGTGATTCACTAGCCAGAGCCATAAGAAATGTGTGTCCTGATGCCTTCTGTCTGACAGGAATCGACCGTTTCACTTGTTAGCAAAGCAAAGTTGCACTTTGCTCGTTGAGCTTCCCCTAAAGAACAACAGTGCTTTGCACAGTGAAAGCAAGCTCCAGCCCCGGAGTTCTAGATGTATATGATTTACTTCCAAAACCATAAGAAATATGTGCCCTGATGTCTACTGTCTGTCAGAAATCAAGAGTTTCACGTTTGGAAGAGCAAAGGTGCACTTTGCGATAGGAGCATCCCCTACGTAACAACTCTGTTTTCACCAAGAAAGAAAGCTCCAGACCTGCATTCTCGAATGCATATGATTCACTTATCAAAGCATAAGAAATGTGTGTCCTTTTGCTTTATGTCTTGCAAGAATCAGCTGTTTCTCTTGATAGCAACGAAAAGTTGCACTTTGCGAGTTGAGCTTCCCCTAAGGAACAAAGTTGATTTCACCGAGAAAGAAAGATCCAGGCCTGGATTCTCAGATGCATATTATTCACTTACCAAAGCCATAAGAAATGTGTGTCCTGATGCCTTCTGTCTGACAGGAATCGACCCTTTCACTTGTTAGCAACGAAAAGTTGCACTTTGCGAGATGAGCTTCCCCTAAGGAACAAAGTTGTTTTTCACCGAGAAAGAAAGATCCAGGCCTCGATTCTCAGATGCATATTATTCACTTACCAAAGCCATAAGAAATGTGTGTCCTTATGCCTTCCGTCTTGAAAGAATCAGCTGTTTCTCTTGTTAGCAACGAAAAGTTGCACTTTGCGAGATGAGCCTCTCCTAAGGAACAACGTTGTTTTTCACCGAGAAAGAAAGATCCAGTCCTGGATTCTCAGATGCATATTATTCACTTACCAAAGCCATAAGAAATGTGTGTCCTTATGCTTTCTGTCTTGCAAGAATCAGCTGTTTCTCTTGTTAGCAACGAAAAGTTGCACTTGGCGAGATGAGCCTCTCCTAATGAACAACGTTGTTTTTCACCGAGAAAGAAAGATCCAGCCTTGGAGTTTTAGATGTATATGATTTACTTTCCAAAACCACAAGAAATATGTGCCCTGATGTCTCCTGTCTGTCAGAAATCAAGAGTTTCACGTGTTGGAAGAGCAAAGGTGCACTTTGCGATAGGAGCTTCCCCTACGTAAAAACTGTGTTTTCACCAAGAAAGAAAGCTCCAGACCTGCATTCTCGAATGCATATGATTCACATATCAAAGCCATAAGAAATGTGTGCCCTTTTGCTTTCTGTCTTGCAAGAATCAGCTGTTTCTCTTGATAGCAACGAAAAGTTGCACTTTGCGTGTTGAGCTTCCCCTAAGGAACAAAGTTGATTTCACCGAGAAAGAAAGATCCAGGCCTGGACTCTCAGATGCATATTATTCACTTACCAAAGCCATAAGAAATGTGTGTCCTTATGCTTGCTGTCTTGCAAGAATCAGCTGTTTCTCTTGTTAGCAACAAAAAGTTGCACTTTGCGAGATGAGCTTCCCCTAAGAAACAAGGTTGTTTTTTATCGAGAAAGAAAGATCCTGTCCTGGATTCTCAGATGCATATTATTCACTTATCAAAGTCATAAGAAATGTGTGTCCTTATACCTTCTGTCTTGAAAGAATCAGCTGTTTCTCTTGTTAGCAAAGAAAAGTTGCACTTTGCGAGATGAGCCTCCCCTAAGGAACAACATTGTTTTTCTCCGAGAAAGAAAGATGCAGTCCTGGATTCTCAGATGCATATGAGAATCTTTCTAAAGCCATAAGAAATATGTGTCCTCATACATTCTTTCTGCCAGGAATCGACTCTTTCACTTGTTAGCCGAAAAATGCTATTCTTTGCGAGCTGAACTTCCCCTAAGGAACAACTGTGCTTTGCATCCAGAAAGAGAGCTCCAGTCCTGGATTCTCTGATGCATGTGATTCACTAGCCAGAGCCATAAGAAATGTGTGTCCTGATGCCTTCTGTCTGACAGGAATCGACCGTTTCACTTGTTAGCAAAGCAAAGTTGCACTTTGCTCGTTGAGCTTCCCCTAAAGAACAACAGTGCTTTGCACAGTGAAAGCAAGCTCCAGCCCCGGAGTTCTAGATGTATATGATTTACTTCCAAAACCATAAGAAATATGTGCCCTGATGTCTACTGTCTGTCAGAAATCAAGAGTTTCACGTTTGGAAGAGCAAAGGTGCACTTTGCGATAGGAGCATCCCCTACGTAACAACTGTGTTTTCACCAAGAAAGAAAGCTCCAGACCTGCATTCTCGAATGCATATGATTCACTTATCAAAGCATAAGAAATGTGTGTCCTTTTGCTTTCTGTCTTGCAAGAATCAGCTGTTTCTCTTGATAGCAACGAAAAGTTGCACTTTGCGAGATGAGCCTCCCCTAAGGAACAACATTGTTTTTCTCCGAGAAAGAAAGATGCAGTCCTGGATTCTCAGATGCATATGAGAATCTTTCTAAAGCCATAAGAAATATGTGTCCTCATACATTCTTTCTGCCAGGAATCGACTGTTTCACTTGTTAGCCGAAAAATGCTATTCTTTGCGAGCTGAACTTCCCCTAAGGAACACCATTGCTTTGCATCCAGAAAGAGAGCTCCAGTCCTGGATTCTCTGATGCATGTGATTCACTAGCCAGAGCCATAAGAAATGTGTGTCCTGATGCCTTCTCTCTGACAGGAATCGACTGTTTCACTTGTTAGCAAAGCAAAGTTGCACTTTGCGAGTTGAGCTTCCCCTAAGGAACAACAGTGCTTTGCACAGTGAAAGCAAGCTCCAGCCCTGGAGTTTTAGATGTATATTATTTACTTTCCAAAACCATAAGAATTATGTGCCCTGATGTCTCCTGTCTGTCAGAAATCAAGAGTTTCACGTGTTAGAAGAGCAAAGGTGCACTTTGCGATAGGAGCTTCCCCTACGTAACAACTGTGTTTTCACCAAGAAAGAAAGCTCCAGACCTGCATTTTCAAATGCATATGATTCACTTATCAAAGCCATAAGAAATGTGTGTTTTTATGCTTGCTGTCTTGAAAGAATCAGCTGTTTCTCTTGTTAGAAACGAAAAGTTGCACTTTGCGAGTTGAGCTTCCCCTAAGGAACAAAGTTGTTTTTCACCGAGAATGAAAGATCCAGGCCTGGACCCTCAGATGCATATTATTCACTTACCAAAGCCATAAGAAATGTGTGTCCTTATGACTTCTGTCTTGCAAGAATCAGCTGTTTCTCTTGTTAGCAACGAAAGGTTGCACTTTGCGAGATGAGCCTCCCCTAAGGAACAACATTGTTTTTCTCCGAGAAAGAAAGATCCATTCCTGGATTCTCAGATGCATATGAGAATCTTTCTAAAGCCATAGGAAATATGTGTCCTGATACATTCTTTCTGGCAGGAATCGACTGTTTCACTTGTTAGCCGAAAAATGCTATTCTTTGCGAGCTGAACTTCCCCTAAGGAACAACTGTGCTTTGCATCCAGACAGAGAGCTCCAGTCCTGGATTCTCTGATGCATGTGATTCACTAGCCAGAGTATTCTTATATACTGTGTCCTGATGCCTTCTGTCTGACAGGAATCGACTGTTTCACTTGTTAGCAAAGCAAAGTTGCACTTTGCTCGTTGATCTTCCCCTAAGGAACAACAGTGCTTTGCACAGCGAAAGCAAGCTCCAGCCCTGGAGTTTTAGATGTATATGATTTACTTTCCAAAACCATAAGAATTATGTGCCCTGATGTCTCCTGTCTGTCAGAAATCAAGAGTTTCACGTGATAGAAAAGGTGCACTTTGCGATACGAGCTTCCAGTACGTAACAACTGTGTTTTCACCAAGAAAGAAAGCTCCAGACCTGCATTCTCGAATGCATATGATTCACTTATCAAAGCCATAAGAAATGTGTGTTTTTATGCTTGTTGTCTTGAAAGAATCAGCTGTTTCTCTTGTTAGAAACGAAAAGTTGCACTTTGCGAGTTGAGCTTCCCCTAAGGAACAAAGTTGTTTTTCACCGAGAAAAAAAGATCCAGTCCTGGATTCTCAGATGCATATTATTCACTTACCAAAGCCATAAGAAATGTGTGTCCTTATGACTTCTGTCTTGCAAGAATCAGCTGTTTCTCTTGTTAGCAACGAAAGGTTGCACTTTGCGAGATGAGCTTCTCCTAAGGAACAACATTGTTTTTCTCCGAGAAAGAAAGATCCAGTCCTGGATTCTCAGATGCATTTTAGAATCTATCTAAAGCCATAAGAAATATGTGTCCTGCTACATTCTTTCTGGCGGGAATCGACTGTTTCACTTGTTAGACGAAAGATGCTATTCTTTGCGAGCTGAATTTCCCCTAAGGAACACCATTGCTTTTCATCCAGAAAGAAAGCTCCAGTCCTGGATTCTCTGATGCATGTGATTCACTAGCCAGAGCCATAAGAAATGTGTGTCCTGATGCCTTCTGTCTGACAGGAATCGACCGTTTCACTTGTTAGCAAAGCAAAGTTGCACTTTGCTCGTTGAGCTTCCCCTAAAGAACAACAGTGCTCTGCACCGTGAAAGCAAGCTCCATCCCCGGAGTTCTAGATGTATATGATTTACTTTCCAAAACCATAAGACATATGTGCCCTGATGTCTACTGTCTGTCAGAAATCAAGAGTTTCACGTGTTAGAAGAGCAAAGGTGCACTTTGCGATAGGAGCTTCCCCTACGAAACAACTGTGTTTTCACCAAGAAAGAAAGCTCCAGACCTGCATTCTCAAATGCATATGATTCACTTATCAAAGCATAAGAAATGTGTGTCCTTTTGCTTTCTGTCTTGCAAGAATCAGCTGTTTCTCTTGATAGCAACGAAAAGTTGCACTTTGCGAGTTGAGCTTCCCCTAAGGAACAAAGTTGATTTCACCGAGAAAGAAAGATCCAGGCCTGGATTCTCAGATGCATATTATTCACTTACCAAAGCCATAAGAAATGTGTGTCCTTATGCTTTCTGTCTTGCAAGAATCAGCTGTTTCCTTGTTAGCAACGAAAAGTTGCACTTTGCGAGATGAGCTTCCCTTAAGAAACAAGGTTGTTTTTTATCGAGAAAGAAAGATCCAGTCCTGGATTCTCAGATGCATATTATTCACTTATCAAAGTCATAAGAAATGTGTGTCCTTATACCTTCTGTCTTGAAAGAATCAGCTGTTTCTCTTGTTAGCAACGAAAAGTTGCACTTTGCGAGATGAGCTTCCCCTAAGGAACAAAGTTGTTTTTCACCGAGAAAGAAAGATCCAGGCCTGGACTCTCAGATGCATATTATTCACTTACCGAAGCCATAAGAAATGTGTGTCCTTATGCTTGCTGTCTTGCAAGAATCAGCTGTTTCTCTTGTTAGCAACGAAACGTTGCAGTTTGCGAGATGAGCTTCCCCTAAGTAACAAAGTTGTTTTACACCGAGAAAGAAAGATCCAGGCCTGGATTCTCAGATGCTTATTATTCACTTACCGAAGTCATAAGAAATGTGTGTCCTGATGCCTTCTGTCTGACAGGAATCGACCGTTTCACTTGTTAGCAAAGCAAAGTTGCACTTTGCGAGTTGAGCTTCCCCTAAGGAACAACAGTGCTTTGCACAGTGAAAGCAAGCTCCAGCCCTGGAGTTTTAGATGTATATGATTTACTTTCCAAAACCATAAGAAATATGTGCCCTGATGTCTCCTGTCTGTCAGAAATCAAGAGTTTCTCGTGATAGAAGAGAAAAGGTGCACTTTGCGATACGAGCTTCCAGTACGTAACAACTGTGTTTTCACCAAGAAAGAAAGCTCCAGACCTGCATTCTCGAATGCATATGATTCACTTATCAAAGCCATAAGAAATGTGTGTTTTTATGCTTGCTGTCTTGAAAGAATCAGCTGTTTCTCTTGTTAGAAACGAAAAGTTGCACTTTGCGAGATAAGCTTCCCCTAAGGAACAAAGTTGTTTTTCAGCGAGAAAGAAAGATCCAAGCCTCGAGTCTCAGATGCATATTATTCACTTACCAAAGCCATAAGAAATGTGTGTCCTTATGCCTTCTGTCTTGCAAGAATCAGCTGTTTCTCTTGTTAGCAACGAAAAGTTGCACTTTGCGAGATGAGCCTCCCCAAAGGAACAAAGTTGTTTTTCACCGAGAAAGAAAGATCCAGGCCTCGATTCTCAGATGCATATTATTCACTTAGCAAAGCCATAAGAAATGTGTGTCCTTATGCCTTCCGTCTTGAAAGAATCAGCTGTTTCTCTTGTTAGCAACAAAAAGTTGCACTTTGCGAGTTGAGCTTCCCCTAAAGAACAAAGTTGTTTTTCACCGAGAAAGAAAGATCCAGGCCTGGATTCTCAGATGCATATTATTCACTTACCGAAGCCATAAGAAATGTGTGTCCTGATGCCTTCTGTCTGACAGGAATCGACTGTTTCACTTGTTAGCAAAGCAAAGTTGCACTTTGCTCGTTGATCTTCCCCTAAGGAACAACAGTGCTTTGCACAGCGAAAGCAAGCTCCAGCCTTGGAGTTTAGATGTATATGATTTACTTTCCAAAACCATAAGAAATATGTGCCCTGATGTCGCCTGTCTGTCAGAAATCAAGAGTTTCACGTGTTAGAAGAGAAAAGGTGCACTTTGCGATAGGAGCTTCAAGTACATTACAACTGTGTTTTCGCCAAGAAAGAAAGCTCCAGACCTGCATTCTCGAATGCATATGATTCACTTATCAAAGCCATAAGAAATGTGTGTCCTTTTGCTTTCTGTCTTGAAAGAATCGTCTGTTTGTCTTGTTAGCAACGAAAAGATGCACTTTGCGAGTCGAGCTTCCCCTAAGGAACAAAGTTGTTTTTCACCGAGAAAGAAAGATCCAGGCCTGGATTCTCAGATGCATATTATTCACTTAACAAAGCCATAAGAAATGTGTGTTCTTATGCTTGCTGTCTTGCAAGAATCAGCTGTTTCTCTTGTTAGCAACGAAAAGTTGCACTTTGCGAGTCGACCTTCCCCTAAGGAACAAAGTTGTTTTTCACCGAGAAAGAAAGATCCAGTCCTGGATTCTCAGATGCATATTATTCACTTACCAAAGCCATAAGAAATGTGTGTCCTTTTGCTTTCTGTCTTGTAAGAATCAACTGTTTCTCTTGTTAGCAAGGAAAAGTTGCACTTTGCGAGATGAGCTTCCCCTAAGGAACAAGGTTGTTTTTCACCGAGAAAGAAGGATCCAGTCCTGGATTCTGAGATGCATATGAGAATCTTTCTAAAGCCATAAGAAATATGTGTCCTGATACATTCTTTCTGACGGGAATCGACTGTTTCACTTGATAGCAGAAAAATGCTACACTTTGTGAGCTGAATTCTCCTAAAGAACAACTGTGCTTTGCAAAAAGAAAGAGAGCTCCAGTCCTGGATTCTCTGATGCATGTGATTCACTAGCCAGAGTATTCTTATATACTGTGTCCTGATGCCTTCTGTCTGACAGGAATCGACTGTTTCACATGTTAGCAAAGCAAAGTCGCACTTTGCTCGTTGAGCTTCCCCTAAGGAACAACAGTGCTTTGCACAGCGAAAGGAAGCTCCAGCCTTGGAGTTTTAGATGTATATGGTTTACTTTCCAAAACCATAAGAAATATGTGCCCTGATGTCTACTGTCTGTCAGAAATCAAGAGTTTCACGTGTTAGAAGAGCAAAGGTGCACTTTGCGATACGAGCTTCCCGTACGTAACAACTGTGTTTTCACCAAGAAAGAAAGCTCCAGACCTGCATTCTCGAATGCATATGATTCACTTACCAAAGCCATAAGAAATGTGTCCTTATGCTTGCTGTCTTGCAAGAATCAGCTGTTTCTCTTGTTAGCAACGAAAAGATGCACTTTGCGAGTCGAGCTTCCCCTAAGGAACAAAGTTGTTTTTCACCGAGAAAGAAAGATCCAAGCCTCGAGTCTCAGATGCATATTATTCACTTACCAAAGCCTCAAGAAATGAGTGTCCTGATGCCTTCTCTCTGACAGGAATCGACCCTTTCACTTGTTAGCAACGAAAAGTTGCACTTTGCGAGATGAGCTTCCCCTAAGGAACAAAGTTGTTTTTCACCGAGAAAGAAAGATCCAGGCCTCGATTCTCAGATGCGTATTATTCACTTACCAAAGCCATAAGAAATGTGTGTCCTTATGCCTTCTGTCTTGAAAGAATCAGCTGTTTCTCTTGTTAGCAACGAAAAGATGCACTTTGCGAGTCGAGCTTCCCCTAAGGAACAAAGTTGTTTTTCACCGAGAAAGAAAGATCCAAGCCTCGAGTCTCAGATGCGTATTATTCACTTACCAAAGCCATAAGAAATGTGTGTCCTTATGCCTTCTGTCTTGAAAGAATCAGCTGTTTCTCTTGTTAGCAACGAAAAGATGCACTTTGCGAGTCGAGCTTCCCCTAAGGAACAAAGTTGTTTTTCACCGAGAAAGAAAGATCCAAGCCTCGAGTCTCAGATGCATATTATTCACTTACCAAAGCCTCAAGAAATGAGTGTCCTGATGCCTTCTCTCTGACAGGAATCGACCCTTTCACTTGTTAGCAACGAAAAGTTGCACTTTGCGAGATGAGCTTCCCCTAAGGAACAAAGTTGTTTTTCACCGAGAAAGAAAGATCCAGGCCTCGATTCTCAGATGCGTATTATTCACTTACCAAAGCCATAAGAAATGTGTGTCCTTATGCCTTCTGTCTTGAAAGAATCAGCTGTTTCTCTTGTTAGCAACGAAAAGTTGCACTTTGCGAGATGAGCTTCCCCTAAGGAACAACATTGTTTTTCTCCGAGAAAGAAAGATCCAGTCCTGGATTCTCAGATGCATATGAGAATCTTTCTAAAGCCATAAGGAATTTGTGTCCTGATACATTCTTTCTGCCAGGAATCGACTGTTTCACTTGTTAGCCGAAAAATGCTATTCTTTGCGAGCTGAACTTCCCCTAAGGAACAACTGTGCTTTGCATCCAGAAAGAGGGCTTCAGTCCTGGATTCTCAGATGCATGTGATTCACTAACCAGAGCCATAAGAATACTGTGTCCTGATGCCTTCTGTCTGAGAGGAATCGACTGTTTCACTTGTTAGCAAAGCAAAGTTGCACTTTGCTCGTTGATCTTCCCCTAAGGAACAACAGTGCTTTGCATCCAGAAAGAGAGCTCCAGTCCTGGATTCTCTGATGCATGTGATTCACTAACCAGAGCCATAAGAATACTGTGTCCTGATGCCTTCTGTCTGACAGGAATCGACTGTTTCACTTGTTAGCAAAGCAAAGTTGCACTTTGCTCGTTGAGCTTCCCCTAAGGAACAACAGTGCTTTGCACAGCGAAAGCTAGCTCCAGCCCTGGAGTTTTAGATGTATATGATTTACTTTCCAAAACCATAAGAAATATGTGCCCTGATGTCTCCTGTCTGTCAGAAATCAAGAGTTTCACGTGTTAGAAGAGCAAAGGTGCACTTTGCAATAGGAGCTTCCGGTAAGTAACAACTGTGTTTTCACCAAGAAAGAAAGCTCCAGACCTGCATCCTCGAATGCATATGATTCACTTATCAAAGCCATAAGAAATGTGTGTCCTTATGCCTTCTGTCTGGCAGGAATCAACTCTGACAGTTGTTAACAGAGCATGTGACTATTAGCTGCACTTTGCGAGATGAACTTCCTAAAAGGAGCACCTGTGCTTTTCCCAGAGTAAGAATGCTCCAGGCCTCGATTCTCAGATGCATAGGATTCAGCTTCCAAAACCATTAGAAATGTGTTTCTTTATATGTTCTGTCTTGCAGGAACCACATGTTTCACTTGTTAAAGGACCATGGGAGTTCTATTTGCACTTTGCGAAATGAACTTGCTTCAAGGGGCACTTGTGCTTTTCCCAAATAAGAAAGTTCCAGGCATGGATTATCTGATGCATATAATTCTCTTTCCTAATCCATAAAAAATATGTATCTTGCAGCCTTCTGTCTGGCACGAATCAACCTTGGCACACTTTAGCAGATCATGGGAGAGTTAGTTGCACTTTGCGAGATGAGCTCCTCTAAAGAACCACTGTGCTTTTCACGGAGAAAGAAAGATTCAGGCCTGGATTCTCAGATGCATATGATTCACTTATCAAAGTCATAAGACATGTGTGTCCTTATGCCTTCTGTCTTGCAAGAATCAGCCGTTTCTCTTGTTAGCAACGAAAAGTTGCTCTGAAAATTGCACATTGAAAAGATTGCGAGATGAGCTTCCCCTAAGGAAAAAGTTGTTTTTCAGCGAGATAGAAAGATCCAGTCCTGGATTCTCAGATGCATATGAGAATCTGTCAAAAGCCATAAGAAATATGTGTCCTGATGCCTTCTGTGTGACAGGAATTGACTGTTTCACTTGTTAGCAAAGAAAAGTTGCATTTTGATCGTTGAGCTTTCCCTAAGGAACAACAGTGCTTTTCACCGTGAAAGCAAGCTCCAGCCCTGGAGTTTTAGATGCATATGATTTACTTTTGAAAACCATAAGAAATATGTGCCCTGTAATATGTTTCCGTGGGCACAAACATCAACGGCACGTACCACTTTCTTGTCCGGGAATGTGCTGTTTTTCAGCCCTGAATACCAGACTGATGAAGACCCCTCACAGGGAAGAGGCTCCCAGGACAGAAAGCGATTGTTCTTTTTCTAGGGGTAATGGGGCACCATCATTGGCACCTGAGAGCCCAAGGCTGCCACCTTTTCCCTGGGCGCAAAGCTCGACGGTCCGTTCCACTTGCGGGTCCGGGGAATGCCGTTTTTCAACCCAGAATTCCAGACGGACGAAAATTCCTCCCTGGGAAAAGGTGCCAGGACAGAAAGCGATTGATATTTATCTAGTGTTAACGGGGACCCATCATTGGCACCTGAGAGCCCAAGGCTGCCACCTTTTCCCTGGGTGCAAAGCTCGATGGTGCATACCCTGTGAGGGTCCGGGAAAGGGCCGTTTTTCAGCCCAGAATTCCAGACGGAAGTCGATTCCTCTCTGGGAAAAGGTGTCAGGACAGAAAGCCATTGTGCCTTTTCTAGGGTCAATGGGGCCCCATCTTTGGCACCTGAGAGCCCAAGGCTGCCACCTTTTCCCTGGGCGCAAATGTCGACGGCGCGTGCCACTTGCAAGTCCGGGAATGTGCCGTTTCTCATCCCAGAATTCCAGGCCAGCGAAGATTTCTCCCTGGGAAAAGGTGCCAGGACAGAAAGCGATTGTGCCTTTTCTAGAGTTAATGGGGCCCCAAAATTGGCAGCTGAGAGCCCAGGGCTGCCACCGTTTCCCTGGGCGCAAAGCTCGACAGTGCATGCCACATGTGAGTAAGGGAATGTGCCGTTTTCAGCCCAGAATTCGAGACGGAAGTCAATTCCTCCCTGGGAAAAGGTGTCAGGACAGAAAGCCATTGTGCCTTTTTTAGGGATAATGGGGCCCCATCTTTGGCACTTGAGAGCTCAAGTCTGCCACATTTTGCCTGGGCGCAAAGCTCGACGGTGTGTTCCACTTGTGGGTCCGTGGAAGTGCCGTTTTTCAGCCCAGAATTCCAGACCGATGAAGATTCCTCAGAGGGAAAAGGTGCCAGGAGACAAAGCCATTGTGTATTTTGTAATGGTAATGGCGCCCCATCATTGGCACCTGAATACCCAAGGCTGTCACCTTTTCCCTGGGTGCAAAACTCGACAGTGCGTACCCTGTGCGGGTCTGGGAAAGTGCCATTTTTCAGCCCTGAATTCCAGACGGAAGTCAATTCCTCTCTGGGAAAAGGTGTCAGGACAGAAAGCAAGTGTTATTTTTCTAGTGTTAACGGGGCCCCATCATTGGCACCTGAGAGCCCAAGGCTGCCACCTTTTGCCTGGGCGCAAATGTCGACGGCGCGTGCCACTTGCGGGTCCGGGGAAATGCCATTTTTCAGCCCAGAATTCCAGACGGACGAAGATACCTCTCAGGGAAAAGGTGCCAGGTCAGAAATCGAATTGTCCTTTTCTAGGGTCCATGGTGCCCCATCATTGGCACCTGAGAGTTCAAGGCTGCCACCTTTTCCGTGGGCGCAAACATCAACGGCGCGTACCACTTTCTTGTCCGGGAAAGTGCCGTTTTTCAGCCCTGAATTCCAGACGGATGAAGACTCCTCACAGGGAAGAGGCTCCCAGGACAGAAAGCGATTGTTCCATTTCTAGGCTTAATCGGGCCCCATCATTGGCACCTGAGAGCCCAAGGTTGCCTCCTATACCCTGGGCGCAAAGCTCGACCATGTGTGCTACGTGAGGGTCCGGCAAATTGCCGTTTCTCATTCCAGAATTCCAGACCGATGAAGATTCCTCCCTGGGAAAAGGTGCCAGGACAGGAATCGATTTCTCCTTTTCTAGGAGTAATGGGGACCCATCATTGGCACCTGAGAGCCGAAGGCTGCAACCTTTTCCCTGAGCGCAAAGCTCGACGGTGCGTGCCACTTGCGGGTCCAGGAATGTGCTGTTTCTCATCCCAGAATTCGGGGCCGATGAAGATTTCTCCCAGGGAAAAGGTGCCAGGACAGAAAGCGATTGTGCCTTTTCTAGGGTTAATGGGGCCCCAAAATTGACACCTGAGAGCCCAAGGCTGCCACCTTTTCCCTGGGCGCAAAGCTTGACGGAGCGTTCCACGTGCGGGTCCGGGAAAGTGCCATTTTTCCGCCCAGAATTCCAGACCTATGAAGATTCCTCAGAGGGAAAAGGTACCAGGAGACCAAGCCATTGTGTATTTTGTAATGCTAATTGGGCCCCATCATTGGCATCTGAGAGCCCAAGGCTGCCACCTTTTCCCTGGGTGCAAAGCTTGACGATGCATACCCTGTGCGGGTCCGGGAAAGGGCCGTTTTTCAGCCCAGAATTCCAGACGGAAGTCAATTCCTCTCTGGGAAAAGGTGTCAGGACAGAAAGCAAGTGTTATTTTTCTAGTGTTAACGGGGCCCCATCTTTGGCACCTGAGAGCCCAAGGCTGCCACCTTTTCCCTGGGCGCAAATGTCGACGGCGCGTGCCACTTGCGGGTCCGGGGAAGTGCCATTTTTCAGCCCAGAATTCCAGACGGACGAAGATACCTCTCAGGGAAAAGGTGCCAGGTCAGAAATCGAATTGTCCTTTTCTAGGGTCAATGGTGCCCCATCATTGGCACCTGAGAGTTCAAGGCTGCCACCTTTTCCGTGGGCGCAAACATCAACGGCGCGTACCACTTTCTTGTCCGGGAAAGTGCCGTTTTTCAGCCCTGAATTCCAGACGGATGAAGACTCCTCACAGGGAAGAGGCTCCCAGGACAGAAAGCGATTGTTCCATTTCTAGGCTTAATCGGGCCCCATCATTGGCACCTGAGAGCCCAAGGTTGCCTCCTATACCCTGGGTGCAAAGCTCGACCATGCGTGCTACGTGAGGGTCCCAGAAATTGCTGTTTCTCATTCCAGAATTCCAGACCGATGAAGATTCCTCCCTGGGAAAAGGTGCCAGGACAGGAATCGATTTCTCCTTTTCTAGGAGTAATGGGGACCCATCATTGGCACCTGAGAGCCAAAGGCTGCAACCTTTTCCCTGAGCGCAAAGCTCGACGGTGCGTGCCACTTGCGGGTCCAGGAATGTGCTGTTTCTCATCCCAGAATTCGGGGCCGATGAAGATTTCTCCCAGGGAAAAGGTGCCAGGACAGAAAGCGATTGTGCCTTTTCTAGGGTTAATGGGGCCCCAAAATTGACACCTGAGAGCCCAAGGCTGCCACCTTTTCCCTGGGCGCAAAGCTTGACGGAGCGTTCCACGTGCGGGTCCGGGAAAGTGCCATTTTTCCGCCCAGGATTCCAGACCTATGAAGATTCCTCAGAGGGAAAAGGTACCAGGAGACCAAGCCATTGTGTATTTTGTAATGCTAATTGGGCCCCATCATTGGCATCTGAGAGCCCAAGGCTGCCACCTTTTCCCTGGGTGCAAAGCTTGACAATGCATACCCTGTGCGGGTCCGGGAAAGGGCCGTTTTTCAGCCCAGAATTCCAGACGGAAGTCAATTCCTCTCTGGGAAAAGGTGTCAGGACAGAAAGCAAGTGTTATTTTTCTAGTGTTAACGGGGCCCCATCTTTGGCACCTGAGAGCCCAAGGCTGCCACCTTTTCCCTGGGCGCAAATGTCGACGGCGCGTGCCACTTGCGGGTCCGGGGAAGTGCCATTTTTCAGCCCAGAATTCCAGACGGACGAAGATACCTCTCAGGGAAAAGGTGCCAGGTCAGAAATCGAATTGTCCTTTTCTAGGGTCCATGGTGCCCCATCATTGGCACCTGAGAGTTCAAGGCTGCCACCTTTTCCGTGGGCGCAAACATCAACGGCGCGTACCACTTTCTTGTCCGGGAAAGTGCCGTTTTTCAGCCCTGAATTCCATACGGATGAAGACTCCTCACAGGGAAGAGGCTCCCAGGACAGAAAGCGATTGTTCCATTTCTAGGCTTAATCGGGCCCCATCATTGGCACCTGAGAGCCCAAGGTTGCCTCCTATACCCTGGGTGCAAAGCTCGACCATGCGTGCTACGTGAGGGTCCCAGAAATTGCTGTTTCTCATTCCAGAATTCCAGACCAATGAAGATTCCTCCCAGGGAAAAAGTGCCAGGACAGAAAGCCATTTTGCCTTTTCTAGGGGTAATGGGGCCCCATCATTGGCACATGAGAGCCCAAGGCTGCCACCTTTTGCCTGGGCACAAAGCCCGGCGGTGCATGCCACATGCGGTTTTTTCAGCCCAGAATTCCAGACTAACGATGATTCCTCCCAGGGAAAAGGCTCCCAGGACAGAAATCGATTGTTTCCTTTCTAGGGTTAATGCAGCCCCATCATTGACACCTAAGAGCCCAAGGCTGCCACCCTTTCTCTGGGCGCACACCCCAAAGGTCCATGTTACATGCGGGTTTTTCATCCCAGAATTCTAGATGGATGAAAATTCCTCCCAGGGAAAAGGTGTCAGGAGAGAAAGCGATTGTTCCTATTCTAGGGTTAATGGGGCTCCATCATTGACACCTGAGAGCCCAAAGCTGCCACCTTTTCCCTGGCCTCAAAGCTCGACAGTGCAGGCGAGGTGGGGGTCTGGGAAAATGCCGATTTTCAGCCCAGAATTCCAGATGGCCCAAGATTCCTCCCAGGGAAAATGTGCCAGGACAAAAAGCGTTTGTTCCTTTTCTAGGTTAATGGGGCCCCATCATTGGCACCTGAGAGCCCAAGGTGGCTACCTTTCCCCTGGGCTCAAACCTCGACGGAACATGGCACGTGCGTCTCCGGGAAAATGCTATTTTTCAGCCCAGAATTCCAGACGGCCCAAGATTCCTCCCAGGGATAAGGTGCTGGGACAGACAGTGATTGTTCCTTTTCTAAGAGTAGTGGTGCCCCATCATTGGCACCTGAGAGTCCAAGGCTGCCACCTTTTGCCTGGGCTCAAAGCTCGATGGAGCGTACCAAGTGCGGGTTCGGGAAAGTGCCATTTTTCAGCCCAGAATTCCAGACAGACAAAGATTCCTCCCAGGGAAAAGGTGCCAAGACAGAAAGTGATTGTGCCTTTCCTAGGGGTAATTGGGCCCCATCACTGGCACCTGAGAGCCCAAGGCTGCCACCTTTTCCCTGGGCTCAAAGTCCGACGGCGCGTGCCACTTGCGGGTTATTCAACCCAGAATTCCAGACGGATGAAGATTCCTGCCAGGGAAAACGTGCCTGGACAGAATGAGATTGTTCTTTTTCTAGTGTTAATGTGAGCCCACTTTTGACACCTGAGAGCCCAAGGGTGCCACCTTTTCTCTGGGCTCAAAGCACGACGGAGTGTGCCACGTGCGGTTTAGGGAAAGTGCCGTTTATCAGCCCGGAATACCAGGCGGTTTAAGATTCTACCCTTGGATAAAGCGTCAGGGGAGAAAGCGATTGTTCAATTTCTAGGGTTAATGCGGACCCATCATTGACACCTGAGAGCCCAAGACTGCCCCCTTTTCCCTGGGGGCAAACCTCGACGGAGCGTGCCACATTCGTGCCAGGGAAAGTGTAGTTTTTCAGCCCAGATTTCCGGACAGACAAAGATTCCACCCTGGGAAAAGGTACCAAGACAGAAAGCGATTTTTACTATTCCTGGGTTAATGGGGCCCCATCATTGGCACCTGAGAGTCCAAGGCTGCCACCTTTTCCCTGGGCGGAAAGCCCGACGGTGCCTACCACATGCTGTTTTTTAAGCCCAGAATTCCAGAGGGACGATGATTCCTCCCTGGGAAAAGGTGCCAGGACAGAAAGGGATTGTTCCTTTTCTGGGTTAATGGGACCCCATCATTGGCACCTGAGAGCCAAAGGCTGCCACCTTTTCCCTGGGCGCAAAGCTCGACGGTGCATGCCAAGTGCAGGTTTTTTCAGCCCAGCATTCCAGACGGATGAAGATTCCTGCCAGGGAAAATGTGCCAGGACAGAAAGCGATTGTTACTTTTCTAGTGTTAATGCGGTCGCACTTTTGGCAGCTGAGAGCCTAAGGCTGCCACCTTTTCCCTGGGCTCAAAGGTCGACAGAGCTTTCCAAGTGCGGGTCCGGGATAGTGTCGTTTTTCAGCCCAGAATTCCAGACGGACCGAGATTCCTCCCAGGGAATATGTGCTAGCACAGAAAGCGATTGTGCCTTTTCTAGGGGTAATGGGGCCCCATCATTGGCATCTGAGAGCCCAAGGCTGCCACCTTTTCCCTGGGCTCAAAGCACGACGGAGCGTGCCAGGTGCGGGTCAGGGAAAGAGGCGTTTATCAACCCGGAATTCCAGGCGGTTTAAGATTCTACCCTGGGATAAAGTGCCAAGACAGAAAGTGATTGTTCCATTTCTAGGTTTAAGGGGCCACATCATTTGCACATGGCAGCCCAAGGCTGCAGCCTTTCCCCTGGCCTCAAAGCTCGACGGAGTGTGCCAGGTGCGGTTCTGGAAAGCGTAATTTTTCAACACAGATTTCCAGATGGCCGGGGATTGCTTCCAGGGAAAAGGTGCCAGGACAGAAAGCGATTGTTTCTTTTCTAGGCTTAATGGGGCCCCATCATTGGCACCTGACAACCCAAGGCTGCCACCTTTTCCCTGGGCTCAAAGCTCGACGGAGCGTGCCAAGTGCGGTTTGTTCAGCCCAGAATTCCAGACTAACAAGGATTCCTCCCAGGGAAAAGGTGCCAGGAGAGAAAGCGATTGTTCCTTTTCTAGGGTTAATCATTGCCCCATCATTGGCACCTGAGAGCCGAAGGCTGCGACCTTTTTCCTGGGCTCAAGCCTCGACGGTGCATGCCATGTGCGGGTCCAGCAAATGCAGTTTTTCATCCCCGAATTCCAGATGGATGAAGATTCCTCCCGGGAAAAAGGTGCCAGGACAGAAAGCGAGTGTTTCAGGTCTAGGTTTAATGGGGGCCCCTCATTGCCACCTGAGACCCCAAGGCTGTCACTTTTTCCTGGACGCAAAGCCCGACGGTGCGTGCCATTTGCGGGTTTTTCAGACCAGATTTCCAGACGGATGAAGATTCCTCGCAGGGAAAATGTGCCAGGACAGAAAGCGATTGTTCCTTTTCTAGCATTAATGCAGCCCCATCTTTGGCAGCTGAGAGCCCAAGGCTGCCACCTTTTCCCTGGGCTCAAAGCCTGACAGTGCATGCCACATGCCGTTTATTCAGCCCAGAATTCCAGACGGACGATGATTTCACCCTGGGAGAAACTCGCCAGGACAGAAAGCTATTGTTCCTTTTCTAAGGTTAATGCGGTCCCACCGTTGGCAGCTGAGAGCCCAAGGCTGCCACCTTTACCATGGGCTCAAAGCTCGACAGTGCATGCCAGGTGCGGGTCCGGCAAATGATGTTTTTCATCCCAGAATTTCAGATGGATGAAGATTCCTCCCAGGGAAAACGTGCCAGGACGGAAAGCGATTGTGCCGTTTCTAAGAATAATGGGGCCCCATCATTGGCACATGAGAGCCGAAGGCTGCCACCTTTTCCCTGGGCGCAATGACTGACGGTGTGTGCCACTTGCGGGCTTTTTAGCCCAGAATTCCAGACGGATGAAGATTCCTCCCAGGGAAAATGTGCCAGGATAGAACGTGATTGTTATTTTTCTAGTGTTAATGCGGCCCCAATTTTGGCAGCTGAGAGCCCAAGGCTGCCACCTTTTCCCTGGGCTCAAAGCTCGATGCAGCATGCCAAGTGCTGGTTAGGGAAAGTGCCGCTTTTCAGCCCAGAATTACAGATGGACCAAGATTCCTCCCAGGGAATAGGTACTAGCACAGAAAGTGATTGTGCCTTTTTCTAGGGGTAATGGGGCCCCATCATTGGCACCTGAGGGCCCAAGGCTACCACCTGTTTCCTGGGCTCAAAGCTTGGCGGAGTGTGCCAGGTGCGGGTCAGGGTAAGTGCCTTTTTTCAGCCCAGAATTCCAGACAGATGAAGATTCCTCCCAGGGAAGAGGTGCCAGGAAGGAAAGTGATTTTTACATTTCTTGGGTTAATGGGGCCCCATCATTGGCACCTGAGAGTCCAAGGCCGCCACCTTTTCCCTTGCCGCAAAGCCGGACGGTGCATGCCACATGCTGTTTTTTAAGCCCAGAATTCCAGACGGAGGATGATTCCTCCCTGGGAAAAAATGCCAGGAAAGAAAGGGATTGTTCCATTTCTTGGGTTAATGGGGCCCCATCATTGCCACCTGAGAGCCCAAGACTGCCACCTTTTCCCTGGGCTCAAAGATCGACGGTGCGTGCCACCTGCGGGTCAGGTAAAGTGCCTTTTTTCAGCCCAGAATTCCAGATGGACCAAGATTCCTCCCAGGGAAAAGGTGCTAGGACAGAAAGGGATTGTTCCTTTTCTTGGGGTAACGGGGCACCATCATTGGCACCTGAGAGCCCAAGGCTGCCACCTTTTCCCTGGCCTCAAAGCACGACGGAGGGTACCAGGTGCAGGTCAGGGAACGTGCCGTTTATCAGCCCAGAATTCCAGAAGTTTTTAGATTCTACCCTGGGATAAAGTTCCTGGACAGAAAACGATTGTTCTATTTCTACGTTTAATGGGGCCCCGTCATTGGCACCTGAGAGCCCAAGGCTGCCACCTTTTCCCTGGCCTCAAAGCTTGACGGAGTGTGCCAGGCGCGGTTCTGGGAAAGCGTAATTTTTCAGCCCAGAATTCCAGACGGACCAAGATTCCTGCCAACTAAAAAGTGCCAGGACAGAAAGTGTTTGTTCCTTTTCTAGGGTTAATGGGGCCCCATCATTAGCACCTGAGAGCCGAAGGCTGCCACCTTTTCCCTGGGCGCAAAGCCCGACGGTGCATGCCACAATCGGATTTTTCAGCCCAGAATTCCAGACTAACGATGATTCCTCCCAGGAAAAAGGTGCTGGGACAGAGAGTGATTGCTCCTTTTCTAGGGTTAATGCAGCCCCTTCTTTGGCAGCTGAGAGCGCAAGGCTGCCACCTTTTCCCTGGGCTCAAACCTCGACGGTGCATGCCATGTGCGGGTCCGGCAAATGCCGTTTTTAATCCCAGAATTCAAGATGCATGAAGATTCCTCCCAGGAAAAAGGTGCCAGGGCAGAAAGCCATTGTGCCTTTTCTAAGAATATTGGGGCCCCATCACTGGCACCTGAGAGCCCAAAGCTGCCACCTTTTCCCTGGGCTCAAAGATCGACGGAGCGTGCCACCTGCGGGTCAGGGAAAGTGCCTTTTTTCAGCCCAGAATTCCAGACGGACCAAGATTCCTCCCAGGGAATAGGTGCTAGGACAGAAAGCGATTGTTCCTTTTCTAGGGTAAATGCGGCCCCGCTTTTGGCACTTGAGAGCCCAAGGCTGCCACCTTTTCCCTGGGCTAAAAGCCTGACGGTGCATGCCACATGCCGTTTATTCAGCCCAGAATTCCAGACGGATGAAGATTCCTCCCAGGGAAAAGGTGCCAGGACAGAAAGCAATTGTTCCTTTTCTAGGGTTAATGGGGCCCCATCATTGACAACTGACAGCCCAAGGCTGCCACCTTTTCCCTGGGCGGAAAGCCCAACGGTGCCTACCACATGCTGTTTTTTAAGTCCAGAATTCCAGAGGGACGATGATTCCTCCCTGGGAAAAGGTGCCAGGACAGAAAGGGATTGTTCCATTTCTAGGTTTAAGGGGCCCCATCATTGACACCTGAAAGCCCAAGGGTGCCACCTTTTCCCTGGGCACAAAGCTCGACGGAACGTGCCAAGTGCAGGTTTTTTAGCCCAGAATTCCAGACGGATGAAGATTCCTGCCAGGGAAAATGTGCCAGGACAGAAAGCGATTGTTACTTTTCTAGTGTTAATGCGGTCCCACTTTTGGCAGCTGAGAGCCCAAGGCTGCCACCTTTTCCCTGGGCTCAAAGCTCGATGCAGCGTGCCAAGTGCGGGTCTGGGATAGTGCCGTTTTTCAGCCCAGAATTCCAGACGGACCGAGATTCCTCCCAGGGAATATGTGCTAGCACAGAAAGCGATTGTGCCTTTTCTAGGGGTAATGGGGCCCCATCATTGGCATCTGAGAGCCCAAGGCTGCCACCTTTTCCCTGGGCTCAAAGCACGACGGAGCGTGCCAGGTGCGGGTCAGGGAAAGAGGCGTTTATCAACCCGGAATTCCAGGCGGTTTAAGATTCTACCCTGGGATAAAGTGCCAAGACAGAAAGTGATTGTTCCATTTCTAGGTTTAAAGGGCCACATCATTGGCACATGGCAGCCCAAGGCTGCCGCCTTTCCCCTGGCCTCAAAGCTCGACGGAGTGTGCCAGGTGCGGTTCTGGAAAGCGTAATTTTTCAACACAGATTTCCAGATGGCCGGGGATTGCTTCCAGGGAAAAGGTGCCAGGACAGAAAGCGATTGTTTCTTTTCTAGGGTTAATGGGGCCCCATCATTGGCACCTGAAAGCCCAAGGCTGCCACCTTTTCCCTGGGCGCAAAGCCCGACGGTGCATGCCACATGCGGTTTTTTCAGCCCAGAATTCCAGACGGACGATGATTCCTCCCTGGGAAAAGGTGCCAGGGCAGAATGCCATTGTGCCTTTTCTAAGAATAATGGGGCCCCATCACTGGCAGCTGAGACCCCAAGGCTGCCACCTTTTCCCTGGGCTCAAGCCTCGACGATGCATGCCATGCGCGGGTCTGGCAAATGCAGTTTTTCATCCCCGAATTCCAGATGGATGAAGATTCCTCCCAGGATAAAGGTGCCAGGACAGAAAGCAATTGCTCCAGGTGTAGGGTTAATGGGGCCCCCTCATTGGCACCTGAGAGGCCAAGGCTGTCACCTTTTCCTGGACGCAAAGCCCAACGGTGCGTGCCATTTGCGGGTTTTTCAGACCAGATTTCCAGACGGATGAAGATTCCTCGCAGGGAAAATGTGCTAGGACAGAAAGCGATTGTTCCTCTTCTAGTGTTAATGGGGCCCCACTTTTGCAACCTGAGAGCCCAAGGCTGTCACCTTTTCCCTGGGCTCAAAGCACAACGGAGCGTGCCAGGTGCGGGTCAGGGAAAGCGTAATTTTTCAGCCCAGATTTCCAGACAAACCAAGATTCCTCCCTGGGAAAACGTGCCAGGACAGAAAGCGTTTGTTCCTTTTCTAGGGTTAATGGGGCCCCATCATTAGCACCTGAGAGCCCAAGGCTGCCACCTTTGGGCGCAAAGCCCGACGTTGCGTGCCACATGCAGTTTTTTCAGCCAAGAATTCCAGACGGACGATTATTCCTCCCTGGAAAAAACGTGCCAGGATACAAAGCGATTGTGCCTTTTCTAAGGGTATTGGGGCCCCATCATTGACAGCTGAGAGCCCAAGGCTGCCACCTTTTCCCTAGCCTCAAAGCTCGACGGTGCGTGCCACATGCGGGTCCGGGTCAGTGCTGTTTTTCAGCCCAGAATTCCAGACAGATGAAGATTCCTCCCAGCGAAAAGGTGCCAGGACAGAAAGTGATTGTTCCTTTTCTAGGGTTAATGGGGCCCCATCATTGGCACCTAAGAGCCCAAGACTGCCACCTTTTCACTGGGCGCAAAGCTCGACGGAGCGTGGCAAGTGCGAGTCAGGGAAAGTGCGGTTTTTCAGCCCAGATTTCCAGACGGACGAAGATTCCTCCCAGGGAAAAGGTGCCAGGACAGAAAGCATTTTTACATTTCTTGGGTTAATGGGGCCCCATCATTGGCACCTGAGAGTCCAAGGCCTCAACATTTTCCCTGGGCGCATAGCCCGACGGAGCGTGCCAGGTGCAGGTTTTTCAGCCCAGAATTCCAGACGAACCAAGATTCCACCAAGGGAAAATGTGCCAGGACAGAAAGCGATTGTTCCTTTTCTAAGGATTAATGGGGCCCCTTCATTGGCACTTGACAGCCCAAGCCTGCCACCTTTTCACTGGGAACAAAGCTCGACGTAGCCTGCCACGTGTGGGTCTGGGAAAGTGCTTTCTGTCCTGGCACCTTTTCCCAGGGAGGAATCATCGTCCATCTGGAATTCTGGGCTGAAAAAACCGCATGTGACACCCACCGTCGGGCTATGCGCCCAGGGAAAAGGTGGCAGCCTTCGGCTGTCGGGTGTCAAATGATGAGGCCCCATTAGCCCTAGAAAAGGAACAAACGCTTTCTGTCCTGGCACCTTTTCCTAGGGAGGAATCTTGGTTTTTCTGGAAATCTGGGCTGAAAAATTACGCTTTCTCAGAACCGCACCTGGCACACTCCGTCGAGCTTTGAGGCCAGGGAAAAGGTGGCAGCCTTGGGCTCTCAGGCGCCAATGATTGGGCGCCTTAAACCCAGAAATGGAAAAATCGCTTTCTGTCTTGGAACTTTATCCCAGGGTAGAATCTTAAACCTCCTGGAATTCTGGGCTGATAAACGGCACTTTCCCTGACCCGCAACTGACACGCTCCGTCGAGCTTTGAGCCCATGGAAGAGGTGGCAGCCTGGGACTCCCTGGTGCCAAATGTGGGACTGCATTAACATTAGAAAATGCACAATTGCTTTGTGTCCTGGCACCTTTTCCCTGGGAGGAATCTTCGTCCGTAAGGAATTCTGGGCTGAAACACGGCATTTTCCCTCACCCGCACTTGGCACGCTCCGTTGAGCTTCGAGCCCAGGGAAAAGGTAGCAGCCTTGGGCTCTCAGGTGCCAATGATGGGCCCAATTACTCTTAGAAAAGGCACAATCCCTTTCTGTCCTGGCACCTTTTTCTCTGGGAGGAATCTTGGGCCCTCTGCAATTCTGGGCTGAAAACTGGCTTTCCCAGACCCGCACCTCGCCCGCACTGTCGAGCTTTGAGCCCAGGGAAAAGGTGGCAGCCTTGGGTTCTCAGGTGCCTAAGATGGGTCCGCATTAACCCTAGAAAAAAAAGAATCGCTTTCTGTCCTGGTGTCCTGGGTTGAGCTGGCAAAATGCCAACTGTCCAGGACAGAGTGAAAAGGGTTCCTCCTCCCCCCAACCATCTAAGGGGAAAAGGAGAGGGAGAGAGGAAAAAAGAACTTCCAAAGTCAGGTCTATGCTGAAACTAACTACATGTATTTATACAGAAAAGAGAAAATTAAGAGGAAACTACAATGTAACACACACTTACACAAGTCATGTATAACAAGAAATAACTTCCCACTTCCCAGTAAACACAAATTCTACCATTTTAACTACAAATCATTCTAGAGAAGTTGATACTTCAGAGACAGACTTAAGCAGAGAGAAAAGCTAGGAACAAATATTTTACTTCCCTCAGATAACATGATGTTAAGCCGGTGCTCTGGGCTTGGGCCTCCCCATCCCTCCTGGGACAGCAGAGTGTCTTGCTGGCACCACAGCTGTGAAGCAACTGCCCAAGCCACACCCACACACCAGCTCTTGCCCCTTTTGAGATGATGCAATATGGTATGGAATACAATATTATTGGCTAGAAGAAGTCAGGTGTTAGCTAGCTCAGCCCAGCTCAAATCAGCTGACAATCCTAGGCCTAGCTGAACCTTTGAAACCTAAGTTTAGGCCCACCTGGCTAAACCCATAACATATTCCACCCCTTATTCCATACCATATTACATCACTCATATCTTAGATCTATCTATTCCCGCGCTTAAACAGTCTTTGCTCTTTCCAGGGCCATCTTCCACCCCTCCATATTGTAGGCAATAGTCCATTAGGATGGGGTAGGTACTTTAGGCAGGAAAAAACAGTTCATCATTGGACACCAACACCAGTTCAGCTCAGGTCTTCTTCATCTCATGGTTCATGTCCTACAACACAAAACTCAAAATCCAAGTTACCTTTTTCCTCAAGGTTAAATGTCCTTGAGGCACACATTGGGATTATCCCATCCCCTTCTCAGGGGTCACCATCCCCACACTGGGGTCTCCATCCCCTTCTCAGGGGTTTCTATCCCCACACTGGGGTCACTATCCCCTTCTCAGGGGTCTCCATCCCCTTCTTAGGGGTCTCTATCCCCTTCTCAGGGGTTTCACAATAGTGGATAACCTGGGAAATAATGTCCATGGTTAAATCCACCCCTCGGCCTCGTCCACCTGCAGGTGGCCTGAGGCATCATGGGCCCATTGAGCCAGGAACAACTCTCCCTTATGCTAGTCCAGGTGTGATGTTCCTTCATTAGCTCAGCCTCTGAGCACATGAACATCCACATGATGAATCTCTACAGATTCTACTCAAGCAGCAGTGTCCTGCCACACACCAACAGCCCACATGGGCCTCTCTGTGATTCAATTAATCTTCTTTTATCGGTCCAGCCACCCTCAGAGGGGCACTGGCTGTCATCTACAAGTTAGTGTAGAGGTACAGTCTTGGCTAGTTTTCTGGTTCACCAATGTCCAGTAGACTTGGTCGTTCTCCTCCTCCTCTCAGCTGGAGGCAGGGCGGCTTAATTGTGGTTCTTGGCTCTGTTCTGGGATCTCTGCTCCAACATGTGGACAGCTTTATACCAGCTTTCTTACGTTTTGATTTCCATACCTGGACTTCAAGCACAGAAGTAGATGCACTGTCCCACCTCCTCATGTCTTTCCCCTGGTCACACAGGCAGGACGACAGTTCACCATGTGACTCACGCTTGGGGTTTGCTCTCTGGTGAGGTGAGGCAGGAGAGAAAGACAGCTTGCTGTGGCTGTAAGGCTTCTCCTTGCAGTGGCTGCATTCACAGCAGCTACGAGTTGAGCTGTCTGAACTCACAAAAACAGTCAGTACAAGGAATAAAACGAGTATCCAGTAGCAAGAGGACATTCTTATCTTAGTTGTTCTAGATGTACCATAACAAAGCAGAAATCAAGGAATGTTTCTACAACAAAGCTCCCGGGAACCCTGCCAACTCTCTGGGACACTTGCTAGTGGCCTTCGTTTCCCGGCCAATGCACCAATTATCTGTCCTGGGTTGAGCTGGCAAAATGCCAACTGTCCAGGACAGAGTGAAAAGGGTTCCTCCTCCCCCCAACCAGCTAAGGGGAAAAGGAGAGGGAGAGAGGAAAAAAAAACTTCCAAAGTCAGGTCTATGCTGAAACTAACTACATGTATTTATACAGAAAAGAGAAAATTAAGAGGAAACTACAATGTAACACACACTTACACAAGTCATGTATAACAAGAAATAACTTCCCACTTCCCAGTAAACACAAATTCTACCATTTTAACTACAAATCATTCTAGAGAAGTTGATACTTCAGAGACAGACTTAAGCAGAGAGAAAAGCTAGGAACAAATATTTTACTTCCCTCAGATAACATGATGTTAAGCCGGTGCTCTGGGCTTGGGCCTCCCCATCCCTCCTGGGACAGCAGAGTGTCTTGCTGGCACCACAGCTGTGAAGCAACTGCCCAAGCCACACCCACACACCAGCTCTTGCCCCTTTTGAGATGATGCAATATGGTATGGAATACAATATTATTGGCTAGAAGAAGTCAGGTGTTAGCTAGCTCAGCCCAGCTCAAATCAGCTGACAATCCTAGGCCTAGCTGAACCTTTGAAACCTAAGTTTAGGCCCACCTGGCTAAACCCATAACACCTGGCACGATTTCCAAGGGAAGAATGTTCATTTTTCTGAATTTCTGGCTTTAAAAACCCGCATGTGACAGGGACCGTTGGGGTGCTCACCGAGGGAAAAGGTGGCAGCATAGGCTCTCAAGTGCCAATGATGGGGCCCCATAAACCCTAGAAAAGGAACAATCACTTTCTGTCCTGGCACTTTTTTCCCTAGCAGTAATCCTCGTCCATCTGGAATTCTGGGCTGAGAAACGGCACTTTCCCGGACCCCCACCTGGCACACTCCGTTGACCTTTGAGCCCAGGGAAAAGGTGACAGCCTTGGGCTGTCATGTGGCAATGAGAGGGCCGCATTTACCCTAGAACTGGAACAATCGCTTTCTGTCCCGGAACGTTTTCCATATGAGGAATCTTCGTCATTCTGGAAATCTGGGCTGAAAAACAGCATCTACCCTTACCCGCCGCTGGCACACTCCGTCGAGCGTTGAGCCCAGGGAAAAGGTGGCAGCCTTGGGCTGTCAGGAGTCAACGAAGGGGCCATATTAACACAAGAAATGGAACAATCCCTTTCTGTCCTGCCACCTTTTCCCAGGGAGGAATCTTTGTCTGTCTGGAATTCTGGGCTTAAAAAAGAGCATGTGGCATGCACCGTCCAGCTTTACGCCCAGGGAAAAAATGGGGGCCTTGGACTCTCAGGTGCCAATGATGGGGCCCCATTAACCCAAGAAATTTAAAAATCGCTTTCTGTCCTGGCACCTTTTCCATGGGAGTAATCTTCATCCGTCTGGAATTCTGGGATGAAAATCGGCACTTTCCTGGACCATCGAGCTTTGCGACCAGGGAATAGGTGGCAGTCTTGGGCTCTCAGGTGCCAATGATGGGGCCCCATTACCTTTACAAAATACACAATGGCTTTGTGTCCTGGCACCTTTTCCCTCTGAGGAATCTTCATCGGTCTGGAATTCTGGGCTGAAAAAACGGCACTATCCCTGACCCGCACAACTATGCACCATCGAGTATTGCAACCTGGGTAAAGGTGGCAGCTTTGGGCTCTCACGTGCCAATGATGGAGTCCCATTACCCCTAGAAAAAGAACAATCGCTTTCTGTCCTGGCACCTTTTCCCTGAGAGGAATCTTCATCGGTCTGGAATTCTGGGCTGAAAAAGGCTCTTTCCCTTACCCGCATGTGGCACGCACCGTCAAGCTTGCGCCCAGGGAAAAAGTGGCAGTCTTGGGCTCTGAGGTGCCAATGATGGGACCCCATTTCCTTTACAGAATGGTCAATGGCTTTGTGTCCTGGCAACTTTTCCCTGGGAGGAATCTTCATTGGTCTGGAATTCTGGACTGAAAATGCCACATTCCCGGACCCTCACGTAGCATGCACTGTTGAGCGTCACGCCAAGGGTAAAGGAGGCTGCCTTGGGCTCTCAGGTGCCAATGATGGGGCCCCATTAAGACTAGAAAAGACACAATGGCTTTCAGTCCTGGCAGCTTTTCCCTGGGAGGAATCTTCGTCTGTCTGGAATTCTGGGCTGAAAAATGGCACTTTCCTGAACCCGCAAGTGATACGCACTGTCTAACTTTGCACTCAGGGAAAAGGTGGCAGCCTTGGGCTCTCATGTGCCAATGATGGCGCCCCATTAACTCTAGAAAAGGAACAATCCCTTTGTGTCCTGGTACGTTTTCCCTGGGAGGAATCTTCGTCCTTCTGGAATTCTGAGCTGAAAAACGGCATTATCCAGGACCCAGACGTGGAACACACGATCGAGCTTTGCGCCCAGGCAAAAGGTGGCAGCCTTGGGCTCTCAGGTGCCAATTATGGAGCTCCATTACCCCTAGAAAAGGTACACTGCATTTCTGTCCTTACACCTTTTTCATGGAAGGAATCTTTGTCCGTCTGGAATTCTGGGCTGGAAAACGGCACTTTTTTGGATCCGCACGTGGCACGCACCGTCAAGCTTTGTGCACAGGGAAAAGGTGGCAGCCTTGGGCTCTCAGGTGCCAATGATGTGACCCCATTAACCATAGAAAAGGTCCAATCGCTTTCTGTCCCTGCAGCTTTTCTCAGGGAGGCATCTTCATCCATATGGTATTCTGGGCGGAAAAACGGCATTTTCCCGGACCCGCAAGTGGCACGCACCTTCGAGCTTGCGCCCAGGGAAAAAGTGGCAGCCTTGGGCTCTCAGGTGCCAATGATGGGGCACAAATAACCCTAGAAAAGGCACAATCGTTTCCTGTCCTGGCATCTTTTCCCAGTGATAAATCTTCATCCGTCTGGAATTCTGGGCTGAAAAAATGGCACTATCCCTGCCCCTCACAACTATGCACCGTTGAGTATTGCGACCTGGGTAAAGGTGGCAGCTTTGGGCTCTCACGTGCCAATGATGGAGCCCCATTACCCCTAGAACTGGAACAATCGCTTTCTGTCCTGGCACCTTTTCCCTGGGAGGAATCTTCATCGGTCTGGAGTTCTGGGCTGGAAACGGCTCTTTCCCTTACCCGCATGTTGCACGCACCGTCAAGCTTGTGCCCAGGGAAAAAGTGGCAGTCTTGGGCTCTGAGGTGCCAATGATGGGGCCCCAATAACCCTAGAAAAGGTACAATGGCTTTCTGTCCTGGGTCCTTTTCCCTGGGAGAAATCTTCATCAGTCTGGAATTCTGGGACGAGAAACTGAACTTTCCCTGACCCGCAGAAGCTACGCACGGTTAAGTTTGCGCCCAGGGAAAAATTGGAAGCCTTAGGCTCTCAGGTTCCAATGATGGGGCCCCATTAACCCTAGAAAAGGTCCAATCCCCTTCTGTCCTGGCTCGTTTTCCCAGGAAGGAATCGTTATCGGTCTGGAATTATGCACTGAGAAACGGCACATTCCCTGACCCGCACGTGGCATGCACGGTCTAGCTTTGCGCCCAGGACAATGGTGGAACCCTTGGGCTCTCGGGTTCCAATGATGGGGCCCTATTAACCCTAGAAAAGATACAATTGCTTTGTCCTGGCACTTTTTCCCAGGAAGGAATAATCGGTCGTCTGGAATTCTGGGCCGAAAAATGGCACTTTCCCTGACCCGCACGTGGCAAGCACCGTCAAGCTTTGCGCCCAGGGAAAACGTGGCATCCTTGGACTTCTCAGCTGACAATGATGGGGCCCCAATAACCTTAGAAAAGGCACAATCCCTTTCTGTCCTGACCGCCTTTCCCTGGGGGGAATCTCCATCCGTCTGGAATTCTGGCTGAAAATCGGCACTTTCCTGGAGCCGCACAAATACGCACCATCGAGCTTTGCACCCAGGGAATAGGTGGCAGCCTTGGGCTCTCAGCTGCCAATGATGGGGCCCCATTACCTTTACAAAATACACAATGGCTTTGTGTCTTGGCAGCTTTTCCCTCTGAGGAATCTTCATCGGTCTGGAATTCTGGGATGAGTTACGGAACATTCCCGGACCCGCACAAGGTACGCACCGTCGAGATTTGCAACCAGGGAAAAGGTGGCAGACTTGGGCTCTCAGGTGTCAATGATGGGGCCCCATTTCCCCTAGAAAAGGCACAATCACTTTCCGTGCTGGCACATTTTCCCTGGGAGGAATCTTCGTCCGTCTGGAATTCTCGTCTGAAAAACAGCACTTTCCCGGACCCTCAAGTTGTATGCACCGTCGAGCTTTGCGCCCAGGGTAAAGGAGGCAGCCTTGGGCTCTCGTGTGTAAATGATGGGGCCCCATTAACCCTAGAAAAGGAACAATCGCTTTCCATCCTGACAGCTGTTCCCTGGGAGGAATCTTCATTGGTCTCGAATTCTGGGCTGAAAATCGGCACTTTCCTGGAGCCGCACAAATACGCACCGTCGAGCTTATTTCCCGGGGAAAAGGTGGCAGCCTTGGGCTCTCAGGTGCCAATGATGGGGTCCCATTCACCCTAGAAAAAGTCCAATTGCTTACTGTCCTGGTACCTTTTCCCAGGGAGGTATCTTCAACTGTCTGGAATTGTGGGCTGTGAAACGGCAGTTTCCCTGACCCACACATGGCAGGCAGGGTCGAGCTTTGTGCCCAGGGAAATGGTGGCAGCCTTGGGCTCTCAGGTGCCAATTATGGGGCTCCATTAACCCTAGAAAACCCAGAATGCCTTTTTGTCCTGACACCTTTTCCGTGTTAGGAATCTTCGTGTGTCTGGAATTCTAGGCTGAAAAACGGCACATTCCCGGACCCAAAAGTGGTAGGCAATGTCCAGATTTGCGCCCAGGGAAAAGGTGGCAGCGTTGGGCACTCAGGTGTCAATGATGGGGCCCCATTAACCCTGGAAAAGGAACAATCCCTTTCTGTCCCGACACCTTCAAAGGATGGGGCCCCATTAACCTTAGAAAAGTATCAATGCCTTTCTATCGTGACATCTTTTCCTCTGGAGGAATCTTCGTCCATCTGGAATTCTGAGCTGAAAAACCGCATCTTCCCAAACCTGCACATGGCACGCACCATCTAGCTTTGCGCCCATGGAATAAGTGGCAGCCTTGGGCTCTCAGGTGCCAATGATGGGGCCCCATTAAGCCTAGAAAAGGAGAAATAGCTTTCTTTCCTAGTACCTTTTCCCAGGGAGGAATCTTCATCGGTCTGGAATTCTGGGCTGTAAACGGCTCTTTCCCGGACCTGCACTTGACACATACGGTTGAGATTTGCGCCCAGGGAAAAGGTGGCATCCTTGGGCTCTCAGGTGCCAATGATGGGGCCCCATTAACCCTAGAAAAGGAACAATTGCTTTCTGTCCTTGCACCTTTTCCGTGAGAGGAATCTTCATTTCTCTGGAATTCTGGTCTTAAAAGTGGCAATTTCCCAGACTGGACGCGGAAAGCACCGTCGAGCTTTGCGCCCAGGGAAAAGGTGGCAGCCATGAACTCTCAGGTGCCAATGATGGGGCCCCATTACCTTTACAAAATGCACAATGGCTCTGTGTCTTGGCAGCTTTTCCCTGGGAGGAATCTTCGTCCGTCTGGAATTCTGGGCTGAAAATCGGTACTTCCTCAGACCCGCACAAGATACGCACTGTTGAGCTTTGCGCCCAGGGAAAAGGTGGCAGCCTTCAGCTCTTAGGTGCCAATTTTAGGGCCCCATTAACCCTACAAAAGGCACAATTGCTTTCTGACCTGGCACCTCTTCCCAGGGAGGAATGTTCATCAGTTTGGAATTCTGGGCTGAGAATTGGCACTTTCCTGGACACGCAAGTGGAACGCACCTTCGAGCTTTGCGTCCAGGGAAAAGGTGGCAGTCTTGGGCTCTCAGGTGCCAATGATGGGGCCCCATTCACCCTAGAAAAGGCACAATGGATTTCTGTCCTTACACCTTTTTCATGGAAGGAATCCTTGTCCGTCTGGAATTCTGGGCTGGAAAACGGCACTTTTTTGGATCCGCACGTGGCACGCACCGTCGAGCTTTGCGCCCAGGGAAAAGGTGGCAGCCTTGGGCTCTCAGGTGCCAATGATGTGACCCCATTAACTCTAGAAAAGGTCCAATCGCTTTCTGTCCTGGCAGCTTTTCTCAGGGAGGCACCTTCATCCATATGGTATTCTGGGCGGAAAAACGGCATTTTCCCGGACCTGCAAGTGGCATGCACCTTCGAGCTTTGTGCCCAGGGAAAAAGTGGCAGCCTTGGGCTCTCAGGTTCCAATGATGGGGCCCCATTAACCCTAGAAAAGGTACAATTTCTTTGTCCTGGCACTTTTTCCCAGGGAGGAATAATCGGTCGTCTGGAATTCTGGGATGAAAAATGGCACTTTCCCTGACCCGCACCTGGCATGCACGGTTGAGATTTGCGCCCAGGGAAAAGGTGGCAGCCTTGAGCTCTCAGGTGACAAGGATGGGGCCCCAATAACCCTAGAAAAGGCACAATCCCTTTCTATCCTGACTGCCTTTCCCTGGGGGGAATCTCCATCCGTCTGGAATTCTGGGCTGAAAATCGGCACTTTCCTGGAGCCGCACAAATACGCACCATCGAGCTTTGCGACCAGGTAATAGGTGGCAGCCTTGGGCTCTCAGCTGCCAATGATGGGGCCCCATTACCTTTATAAAATACACAATGACTTTGTGTCCTGGCACCTTTTCCCTCTGAGGAATCTTCATCAGTCTGGAATTCTGGGATGAGTTACGGAACTTTCTCGGACCCGCAGAAGGAACACACTGTCGAGATTTGCGCTCAGGGAAAAGGTGGCAGCTATGGGCTCTCAGGTGCCAATGATGGGGCCCCATTTCCCCTAGAAAAGGCACAATCACTTTCCGTGCTGGCACACTTTCCCTGGGAGGAATCTTCATTGGTCTGGAATTCTCGTCTGAAAAACAGCACTTTTCCATACCCGCAAGTTGTATGCACCGTCTAGCTATGCGCCCAGGGAAAAGGTGGCAGCCTTGGGCTCTCGTGTGTCACTGAGGGGGCCCCATTAACCCTAGAAAAGGAACAATCGCTTTCCGTCCTGACAGCTCTTCCCTGGGAGGAATCTTCGTCCGTCTGGAATTCTGGGCTGACAATCGGCACTTTCCTGGAGCCGCAAAAATACGCACCGTCGAGCTTATTTCCCAGGGAAAAGGTGGCAGCCTTGGCCTCTCAGTTTCCAATGATGGGGCCCCATTAACCTTAGAAAAGGAACAATCACTTTCTCTCCTGGAACTTTTCCCTGGGAGGAATCTTGGTCTGTCTGGAATTCTGGGCTGAAAAATGGAACTTTTCCCGACCCGCACGTGGCACGCACCATCGATCTTGCGCCCAGGGAAATTGTGGTAGCCTTGGGCTCTCAGGTGCCAATGATGGGTCCAAATTAACCCTAGAAAAGGCACAATTGCTTTCTGTCCTGGCACCTTTTCCCAGGGAGGAATCTTCATTGGTCTGGAATTCTGGGATGAGAAACGGAACTTTCCCTGACTCGCACAAGGTACGCACAGTCGAGCTTTGCACCCAGGGAAAAGGTGGCAGACTTGGGCTCTCAGGTGCCAATGATGGGGCCCCTTTAACCCTAGAAAAGTAACATTCACGTTCTTTCCTGGAAGGTTATCCCAGGGAGTAATCATCATTCGTTTGGAATTCTGGGATGAAAAACGCAATTTGCCGGACCCGCAAGTATCACGCACAGTCGAGCTTTGCGCCCAGGGAAAAGGTGGCCGACTTGGGCTCTCAGGTGCCAATGATGGGGCCCCATTAACCCTAGAAAAGGAACAATGGCTTTCTTCACTGGCACCTTCTCCGTGGGAGGGATCTTCGTCCGTCTGGAATTCTGGGCTGAAAAACAGCACTTTCCTGGATCTGCACGTGGCACGCACGATCAAGCTTATTGCCCAGGGAAAAGGTGGCAGCCTTGGGCTCTCAGGTGCCAATGATGGGGCCCCATTCACCCTAGAAAAGGTCCAATTGCTTACTGTACTGGTACCTTTTCCCAGGGAGGTATCTTCAACTGTCTGGAATTGTGGGCTGTGAAACCACAGTTTCCCTGACCCACATATGGCACGCAGGGTCGAGCTTTGCGGCCAGAGAAAAGTTGGCGGCCTTGGGAACTCACATGCCAATGGTGTGGTGCCATTAACCCTAGAATAGGAAAAATTGCTTTCAGTCCTTGCACTTTTTCCCTGGGAGGTAACTTCATCTGTCTGGAATTCTGGGCTGAAAAACGGCACTTTCCCGGACCCGCACGTGGCAAGCACCGTCAAGCTTTGCGCCCAGGGAAAACGTGGCAGCCTTGGACTCTCAGGTGTCAACGATGGAGCCCCATTAACCCTAGAAAAGGAACAATCGCTTTCTGTCCTGGCACCTTTTCCGTGAGAGGAATCTTCGTTTCTCTGGAATACTGGGATGAAACACGGCACTTTCCCGGACCTGCAAGTGGAACGCACCGTCGAGCTTTGTGCCCAGGCAAAAGGTGGGAGCCTTGGGCTCTCAGGTGCCAATGATGGAGCCCCATTACCCCTAGAAAAAGAACAATGGCTTTCTGTCCTGGCACCTTTTCCCTGGGAGGAATCTTCGTTCATCTGGAATTTTGGGCTGAAAATCGGTACTTCCCCAGACTCACACAAGGTACGCACCGTCGAGCTTTTCGCCCAGGGTAAAGGTGGCAGCCTTGGGCTCTCAGGTGACATTTTTGGGGCCCCATTAACCCTAGAAAAAGCACAATCGCTTTCTGTCCTGGCACCTTTTCCGTGAGAGGAATCTTCGTTTCTCTGGAATTCTGGTCTTAATAACGGCACTTTCCCTGAATGGACGCGGAAAGCACCATCGAGCTTTGCGCCCAGATAAAAGGTGGCAGCCATGAACTCTCAGGTGCCAATGATGGGGCCCCATTACCTTTACAAAATGCACAATGGCTCTGTTTCCTTGCAGCTTTTCCCTGGGAGGAATCTTTGTTCGTCTGGAATTTTGGGCTGAAAATCAGTACTTCCCCAGACTCACACAAGGTACGCACCGTCGAGCTTTTCGCCCAGGGCAAAGGTGGCAGCCTTGGGCTCTCAGGTGACATTTTTGGGGTCCCATTAACCTTAGAAAAAGCACAATCGCTTTCTGCCCTGGCACCTTTTCCCTGGGAGGAATTTTCGTCCGTCTGGAATTCTGGGCTGAAAAACGGCACATTCCCGGACCTGCAAGTGGAACGCACCGTCGAGCTTTGCGCCCAGGCAAAAGGTGGCAGCCTTGGGCTCTCAGGTGCCAATGATGGGGCCCCATTACCCCGAGAAAAAGAACAATCGCTTTCTGTCCTGGCACCTTTTCCGTGGGAGGAATCTTCATCCGTCTGGAATTCTGGGCTGAAAACGTCTCTTTCCCTTACACGCATGTGGCACGCACCTTCGAGCTTTGCGTCCAGGGAAAAGGTGGCAGCCCTGCGCTCTCAGCTGCCAATTTTGGGGCCCCATTAACCCTAGAAAAGGCACAATCGCTTTCTGTCCTGGCACCTTTTCCCAGGGAGAAATCTTTGCTGGCCTGCAATTCTGGGATGAGAAACGGCACATTCCCGGACTTGCAAGTGGCACGCGCTGTCGACATTTGCGTCCAGGGTAAAGGTGGCAGCCTTGGGCTCTCAGGTGCCAAAGATGGGGCCCCATTACCCCTAGAAAAGGCACAATGGCTTTCTGTCCTGACACCTTTTCCCAGAGAGGAATCGACTTCCATCTGGAATTCTGGGCTGAAAAACGGCCCTTTCCCGGACCCGCACATGGTATGCACCGTCGAGCTTTGCGCCCAGGGAAAAGGTGGCAGCCTTGGGCTCTCAGGTGCCAATGATGGGGCCCAATTAGCATTACAAAATACACAATGGCTTTGTCTCCTGGTACCTTTTCCCTCTGAGGAATCTTCATAGGTCTGGAATTCTGGGCTGAAAAATGGCACTTTCCCGGACCCGCACGAGGAACTCTCCGTTGAGCTTTGCGCCCAGGGAAAAGGTTGCAGCCTTGGGCTCTCAGGTGTCAATTTTGGGGCCCCATTAACCCTAGAAAAAGGCACAATTGCTTTCTGTCCTGGCACCTTTTCCCTGGGAGAAATCTTCATCAGCCTCGAATTCTGGGATGAGAAACAGCACATTCCTGGACCCGCAAGTGGCACGCACCGTCGAGCTTTGCACTCAGGGAAAAGGTGGCAGCCTTCGGCTTTCAGGTGCCAATGATGTTTCCCCATTACTCCTAGAAAAGGAACAATCGCTTTCTGTCCTGACACCTTTTCCCAGAGAGGAGTCTTCATCGGTCTGGAATTCTGGAATGAGAAACGGCAATTTCCCGGACCCTCACGTAGCACGTATGGTCGAGCTTTGCGCCCAGGGTATAGGAGGCAACCTTGGGCTCTCAGGTGCCCATGATGGGGCCCGATTAACCCTAGAAATGGAACAATCGCTTTCTGTCCTGGGAGCCTCTTCCCTGTGAGGAGTCTTCATCCGTCTGGAATTGAGGGCTGAAAAACGGCACTTTCCCGGACAAGAAAGTGGTACGCGCCGTTGATGTTTGCGCCCACGGAAAAGGTGGCAGCCTTGAACTCTCAGGTGCCAATGATGGGGCACCATTGACCCTAGAAAAGGACAATTCGATTTCTAACCTGGCACCTTTTCCCTGGGAGGTATCTTCGTATGTCTGGAATTCTGGGCTGAAAAATGGCACTTCCCCGGACCCGTAAGTGGCACGCGCCGTCAACATTTGCGTCCAGGGAAAAGGTGGCAGCCTTGGGCTCTCAGGTGCCAATGATGGGATCCCATTAAGCCTAGAAAAGGAGAAATCGATTCCTGTCCTCGCACCTTTTCCCAGGGAGGAATCTTCATCGGTCTGGAATTCTGGAATGAGAAACGGCAATTTCTGGGACCAGCATGTGGCACGCGCTGTCGAGCTTTGCGCCCAGGGAAAAGGAGGCAACCTCTGGCTCTCAGATGCCAATGACGGGCCCCCATTAACACTAGAAATGGAACAATCGCTTTCTGTCCTGGGAGCCTTTTCCCTGGGAGGAGTCGTCATCCGTCTGGAATTCTGGGCTGAACAAAGCACTTTCTCTGACCTGCACGTGGCAGGTACCATCTAGCTTTGCGCCCAGGGAAAAGGTGGCAGCCTTGGGCTCTCAGGTGCCAATGATGGGTCCCCGTTAACACTAGATAAATAAGAATCGCTTTCTGTCCTGGCACCTTTTCCCTGGGAGGAATTTTCGTCCATCTGGAATTCTGGGCTGAAAAATGGCACTTCCCCGGACCTGCAAGTGGAACGCACCGTCGAGCTTTGTGCCCAGGCAAAAGGTGGCAGCCTTGGGCTCTCAGGTGCCAATGATGGGGCCCCATTACCCCGAGAAAAAGAACAATCGCTTTCTGTCCTGGCACCTTTTCCCTGGAAGGAATCTTCGTCGGTCTGGAGTTCTGGGCTGAAAACGGCTCTTTCCCTTACCCGCATGTGGCATGCACCGTCGAGCTTTGCGTCCAGGGAAAAGGTGGCAGCCCTGGGATCTCAGGTGCCAATGATGGAATCCCATTAAGCCTAGAAAAGGAGAAATCGATTCCTGTCCTGGCACCTTTTCCCTGGGAGGAATCTTCATCGGTCTGGAATTCTGGAATGAGAAATGGCAATTTCTGGGACCAGCATGTGGCACGCACTGTCGAGCTTTCCGCTCAGAGAAAAGGAGGCAACCTCTGGCTGTCATATGCCAATGACGGGCCCCCATTAACACTAGAAATGGAACAATCGCTTTCTGTCGTGGGAGCCTTTTCCCTGGGAGGAGTCGTCATCTATCCGGAATTCTGGGCTGAACAAAGCACTTTCTCTGACCTGCACGTGGCAGGCACCATCTAGCTTTGCGCCCAGGGAAAAGGTGGCAGCCTTGGGCTCTCACGTGCCAATGATGGGTCCCCATTAACACTAGAAAAATAACAATCGCTTTCTGTCCTGGCACCTTTTCCCTGGGAGGAATTTTCGTCCATCTGGAATTCTGGGCTGAAAAACGGCACTTCCCCGGACCTGCAAGTGGAACGCACCGTCGAGCTTTTCGCCCAGGCAAAAGGTGGCAGCCTTGGGCTCTCAGGTGCCAATGATGGGGTCCCATTAACCCTAGAAAAGGCACAATCGCTTTCTGTCCTGGCATCTTATCCCAGGGAGAAATCTTCGCTGGCCTGGAATTCTGGGATGAGAAACGGCACATTCCCCGACTTGCAAGTGGCACACGCCGTCAACATTTGCGCCCAGGGAAAAGATGGCAGTCTTAGGCTCTCAGGTGCCAAAGATGGGGCCCCATTACCCCTAGAAAAGGCACAATTGCTTTCTGTCCTGACACCTTTTCCCAGGGAGGATTCTTCGTCCGTCTGCAAATCTGGGTTCAAAAATGGCACTGCCAAAAACCCGCACAACGTACACACCGTCGAGCTTTGCGCCCAGGGAAAAGGGGGCAGCCTTGGGCTCTCAGCTGCCAATGATGGTGCCCCATTACCCCTACAAAAGGCAGAATGGCTTTCTGTCCTGGCACCTTTTCCCAGGGAGGAATCTTCATCGGTTTGGAATTCTGGTCTGAGAATCGGCACTTTCCTGGACCCGCAAGTGGAATGCACCATCGAGCTTTGCGTCCAGGGAAAAGGTGGCAGACTTGGGCTCTCAGGTGCCAATGATGGGGCCCCATTACCTTTACTAAAAGCACAATGGCTTTCTGTCCTGGCACCTTTTCCCTGGGAGAAATCTTCATCAGCCTCGAATCCTGGCACGAGAAAGAGCACATTCCTGGACCCGCAAGTGGCACGCACCGTCGAGCTTTGCGCTCAGGGAAAAGGCGGCAGCCTTCGGCTTTCAGGTGCCAATGATGTGCTTCCATTACTCCTAGAAAAGGAGAAATCCATTCTTGTCCTGGCACCTTTTCCCAGGGAGGAGTCTTCATCAGTCTGGAATTCTGGAATGAGAAACGGCAATTTCCCGGACCCTCACGTAGCACGCATGGTCGAGCTTTGCGCCCAGGGTATAGGAGGCAACCTTGGGCTCTCAGGTGCCAATGATGGGGCCCGATTAACCCTAGAAATGGAACAATCGCTTTCTGTCCTGGGAGCCTCTTCCCTGTAAGGAGTCTTCATCCGTCTGGAATTCAGGGCTGAAAAACGGTACTTTCCCGGACAAGAAAGTGGTACGCGCCGTTGATGTTTGCGCCCACGGAAAAGGTGGCAGCCTTGAACTCTCAGGTGCCAATGATGGGGCACCATTGACCCTAGAAAAGGACAATTCGATTTCTTACCTGGCACCTTTTCCCTAGGAGGTGTCTTCGTCCGTCTGGAATTCTGGAATGAGAAACGGCAATTTCTGGGACCAGCACGTGGCACGCACTGTCGAGCTTTGCGCCCAGGGAAAAGGAGGCAACCTCTGTCTCTCAGATGCCAATGACGGGCCCCCATTAACACTAGAAATGGAACAATCGCTTTCTGTCCTGGGAGCCTTTTCCCTGGGAGGAGTCGTCATCTGTCTGGAATCCTGGGCTGAACAAAGCACTTTCTCTGACCTGCACGTGGCAGGCACCATCTAGCTTTGCGCCCAGGAAAAAGGTGGCAGCCTTGGGCTCTCAGGTGCCAATGATGGGTCCCCGTTAACACTAGATAAATAAGAATCGCTTTCTGTCCTGGCACCTTTTCCCTGGGAGGAGTCTTCATTGGTCTGGAATTCTGGGCTGTAAAATGGCACTTTCTGGGACCAGCATGTGGCACGCGCTGTCGAGCTTTGCGCCCAGGGAAAAGGAGGCAACCTCTGGCTCTCAGATGCCAATGACGGGCCCCCATTAACACTAGAAATGGAACAATCGCTTTCTGTCCTGGGAGCCTTTTCCCTGGGAGGAGTCGTCATCCGTCTGGAATTCTGGGCTGAACAAAGCACTTTCTCTGACCTGCACGTGGCAGGTACCATCTAGCTTTGCGCCCAGGGAAAAGGTGGCAGCCTTGGGCTCTCAGGTGCCAATGATGGGTCCCCGTTAACACTAGATAAATAAGAATCGCTTTCTGTCCTGGCACCTTTTCCCTGGGAGGAATTTTCGTCCATCTGGAATTCTGGGCTGAAAAATGGCACTTCCCCGGACCTGCAAGTGGAACGCACCGTCGAGCTTTGTGCCCAGGCAAAAGGTGGCAGCCTTGGGCTCTCAGGTGCCAATGATGGGGCCCCATTACCCCGAGAAAAAGAACAATCGCTTTCTGTCCTGGCACCTTTTCCCTGGAAGGAATCTTCGTCGGTCTGGAGTTCTGGGCTGAAAACGGCTCTTTCCCTTACCCGCATGTGGCATGCACCGTCGAGCTTTGCGTCCAGGGAAAAGGTGGCAGCCCTGGGATCTCAGGTGCCAATGATGGAATCCCATTAAGCCTAGAAAAGGAGAAATCGATTCCTGTCCTGGCACCTTTTCCCTGGGAGGAATCTTCATCGGTCTGGAATTCTGGAATGAGAAATGGCAATTTCTGGGACCAGCATGTGGCACGCACTGTCGAGCTTTCCGCTCAGAGAAAAGGAGGCAACCTCTGGCTGTCATATGCCAATGACGGGCCCCCATTAACACTAGAAATGGAACAATCGCTTTCTGTCGTGGGAGCCTTTTCCCTGGGAGGAGTCGTCATCTATCCGGAATTCTGGGCTGAACAAAGCACTTTCTCTGACCTGCACGTGGCAGGCACCATCTAGCTTTGCGCCCAGGGAAAAGGTGGCAGCCTTGGGCTCTCACGTGCCAATGATGGGTCCCCATTAACACTAGAAAAATAACAATCGCTTTCTGTCCTGGCACCTTTTCCCTGGGAGGAATTTTCGTCCATCTGGAATTCTGGGCTGAAAAACGGCACTTCCCCGGACCTGCAAGTGGAACGCACCGTCGAGCTTTTCGCCCAGGCAAAAGGTTGCAGCCTTGGGCTCTCAGGTGCCAATGATGGGGTCCCATTAACCCTAGAAAAGGCACAATCGCTTTCTGTCCTGGCATCTTATCCCAGGGAGAAATCTTCGCTGGCCTGGAATTCTGGGATGAGAAACGGCACATTCCCCGACTTGCAAGTGGCACACGCCGTCAACATTTGCGCCCAGGGAAAAGATGGCAGTCTTAGGCTCTCAGGTGCCAAAGATGGGGCCCCATTACCCCTAGAAAAGGCACAATTGCTTTCTGTCCTGACACCTTTTCCCAGGGAGGATTCTTCGTCCGTCTGGAAATCTGGGTTCAAAAATGGCACTGCCAAAAACCCGCACAACGTACACACCGTCGAGCTTTGCGCCCAGGGAAAAGGGGGCAGCCTTGGGCTCTCAGCTGCCAATGATGGTGCCCCATTACCCCTACAAAAGGCAGAATGGCTTTCTGTCCTGGCACCTTTTCCCAGGGAGGAATCTTCATCGGTTTGGAATTCTGGTCTGAGAATCGGCACTTTCCTGGACCCGCAAGTGGAATGCACCATCGAGCTTTGCGTCCAGGGAAAAGGTGGCAGACTTGGGCTCTCAGGTGCCAATGATGGGGCCCCATTACCTTTACTAAAAGCACAATGGCTTTCTGTCCTGGCACCTTTTCCCTGGGAGAAATCTTCATCAGCCTCGAATCCTGGCACGAGAAAGAGCACATTCCTGGACCCGCAAGTGGCACGCACCGTCGAGCTTTGCGCTCAGGGAAAAGGCGGCAGCCTTCGGCTTTCAGGTGCCAATGATGTGCTTCCATTACTCCTAGAAAAGGAGAAATCCATTCCTGTCCTGGCACCTTTTCCCAGGGAGGAGTCTTCATCAGTCTGGAATTCTGGAATGAGAAACGGCAATTTCCCGGACCCTCACGTAGCACGCATGGTCGAGCTTTGCGCCCAGGGTATAGGAGGCAACCTTGGGCTCTCAGGTGCCAATGATGGGGCCCGATTAACCCTAGAAATGGAACAATCGCTTTCTGTCCTGGGAGCCTCTTCCCTGTAAGGAGTCTTCATCCGTCTGGAATTCAGGGCTGAAAAACGGTACTTTCCCGGACAAGAAAGTGGTACGCGCCGTTGATGTTTGCGCCCACGGAAAAGGTGGCAGCCTTGAACTCTCAGGTGCCAATGATGGGGCACCATTGACCCTAGAAAAGGACAATTCGATTTCTTACCTGGCACCTTTTCCCTAGGAGGTGTCTTCGTCCGTCTGGAATTCTGGAATGAGAAACGGCAATTTCTGGGACCAGCACGTGGCACGCACTGTCGAGCTTTGCGCCCAGGGAAAAGGAGGCAACCTCTGGCTCTCAGATGCCAATGACGGGCCCCCATTAACACTAGAAATGGAACAATCGCTTTCTGTCCTGGGAGCCTTTTCCCTGGGAGGAGTCGTCATCTGTCTGGAATCCTGGGCTGAAGAAAGCACTTTCTCTGACCTGCACGTGGCAGGCACCATCTAGCTTTGCGCCCAGGAAAAAGGTGGCAGCCTTGGGCTCTCAGGTGCCAATGATGGGTCCCCTTTAACACTAGATAAATAACAATCGCTTTCTGTCCTGGCACCTTTTCCCTGGGAGGAATTTTCGTCCATCTGGAATTCTGGGCTGAAAAATGGCACTTCCCCGGACCTGCAAGTGGAACGCACCGTTGAGCTATGCGTCCAGGCAAAAGGTGGCAGCCCGGGGCTCTCAGCTGCCAATTTTGGGGCCCCATTAACCCTAGAAAAGGCACAATCGCTTTCTGTCCTGGCACCTTTTCCCTGGGAGAAATCTTCGCTGGCCTGGAATTCTGGGATGAGAAACGGCACATTCCCGGACTTGCAAGTGGCACGCGCCGTCGACTTTTGCGTCCAGGGAAAAGGTGGCAGCCTTGGACTCTCAAATGCCAAAGATGGTGCCCCATTAGCCCTATAAAAGCCACAATGGCTTTCTGTCCTGACACCTTTTCCCAGGCAGGAATCGACTTCCGTCTGGAATTCTGGGCTGAAAAATGGCCCTTTCCCGGACCTGCACAGGGTATGCACCGTCGAGCTTTGCACCCAGGGAAAAGGTGGCAGCCTTGGGCTCTCAGGTGCCAATGATGTGGCCCAATTAGCATTACAAAATACACAATGACTTTGTCTCCTGGTACCTTTTGTCTCTGAGGAATCTTCATAGGTCTTGAATTCTGGGCTGAAAAATGGCACTTTCCCGGATCCGCACGTGGAACGCTCCGTCGAGCTTTGCGCTCAGGGAAAAGGTGGCAGCCTTGGGCTCTCAGGTGCCAATGATGGGGCCCAATTAGCATTACTAAATACACCATGGCGTTGTCTCCTGGTACCTTTTCCCTCTGAGGAATCTTCATAGGTCTGGAATTCTGGGCGGAAAAATGGCACTTTCCCGGACCTGCACGTGGAACTCTCCATAAGCTTTGCGCCCAGGGAAAAGGTGTCAGCCTTGGGCTCTCAGGTGTCACTTTTGGGGCCCCATTAACCCTAAAAAAGGCACAATTGCTTTCTGTCCTGACACCTTTTCCCTGGGAGAAATCTTCATCGGCCTCGAATTCTGGGATGAGAAACAGCACATTCCTGGACCCGCAAGTGGCACGCATCGTCGAGCTTTGCGCTCAGGGAAAAGGTTGCAGTCTTCGGCTCTCAGGTGCCAATGATGGGTCCCCATTACTCCTAGAAAAGGAGAAATCCATTCCTGTCCTGGCACCTTTTCCCAGGGAGGAGTCTTCATCGGTCTGGAATTCTGGAATGAGAACCGCAATTTCCCGGACCCTCACGTAGCACGCACGTTTGAGCTTTGCGCCCAGGGTATAGGAGGCAACCTTGGGCTCTCAGGTGCCAATGATGGGGCCTGATTAACTCTAGAAATGGAACAATCGCTTTCTGTCCTGGGAGCCTCTTCCCTGTGAGGAGTCTTCATCCGTCTGGAATTCAGGGCTGAAAAACGGCACTTTCCCGGAGAAGAAAGTGGTACGTGCTGTTGATGTTTGCGCCCACGGAAAAGGTGGCAGCCTTGAACTCTCAGGTGCCAATGATGGGGCACCATTGACCCTAGAAAAGGATAATTCGATTTCTGACCTGGCACCTTTTCCCTGGGAGGTATCTTCGTCCGTCTGGAATTCTGGGCTGAAAAATGGCACTTCCCCGGACCCGCAAGTGGCACGCGCCGTCGACATTTGCTCCCAGGGAAAAGGTGGCAGCCTTGGGCTCTCAGGTGCCAATGATGGAGTCCCATTAAGCCTAGAAAAGGAGAAATCGATTCATGTCCTCGCACCTTTTCCCAGGGAGGAATCTTCATCGGTCTGGAATTCTGGAATGAGAAACGGCAATTTCTGGGACCAGCATGTGGCACGCACTGTCGAGCTTTCCGCCCAAAAAAAAGGAGGCAACCTCTGGCTGTCATATGCCAATGACGGGCCCCCATTAACACTAGAAAAGGCCCAATCGCTTTCTGTCCTGACACCTTTTCCCAGGGAGGATTCTTCGTCCGTCTGGAAATCTGGGTTCAAAAATGGCACTGCCCCAAACCCGCACAAGGTATACACCATCGAGCTTTGCGCCCAGGGAAAAGGTGGCAGCCTTGGGCTCTCAGCTGCCAATGATGGTGCCCCATTACCCCTACAAAAGGCACAATGGCTTTCTGTCCTGGCACCTTTTCCCAGGGAGGAATCTTCATTGGTTTGGAATTCTGGTCTGAGAATCGGCACTTTCCTGGACCCGCAAGTGGAATACACCATCGAGCTTTGCGTCCAGGGAAAAGGTGGCAGCCTTGGGCTCTCAGGTGCCAATGATGGGGCCCCATTACCTTTACTAAAAGCACAATGGCTTTCTGTCCTGGCACCTTTTCCCTGGGAGAAATCTTCATCAGCCTCGAATCCTGGCATGAGAAAGAGCACATTCCTGGACCGCAAGTGGCAGGCACCGTCGAGCTTTGCGCTCAGGGAAAAGGCGGCAGCCTTCGGCTTTCAGGTGCCAATGATGTGCTTCCATTACTCCTAGAAAAGGTGAAATCGATTCCTGTCCTCGCAGCTTTTCCCTGGGAGGAATCTTCATCGGTCTGGAATTCTGGAATGAGAAACAGCAATTTCCCGGACCCTCACGTAGCACGCACCGTCGAGCTTTGCACCCAGGTTAAAGGAGGCAAACTTGGGCTTTCAGGTGCCAATTATGGGGCCCGATTAACCCTAGAAATGGAACAATCGCTTTCTGTCCTGGCAGCCTTTCCCTGGGAGGAATCTTCATTGGTCTAGAATTCTGTGCTAAAAAATGGCACTTTCCCAGACAAGAAAGTGGCACGCACCCTCGACATTTGCGCCCAGGGAAAAGGGGGCAGCCTTGGGCTCTCAGCTGCCAATGATGGGGCCCCGTTAACACTAGAAAAATAACACTTGCTTTCTGTCCTGGCACCTTTTCCCAGGGAGGAATCTTCATCGGTTTGGAATTCTGGTCTGAGAATCGGCACTTTCCTGGACCCGCAAGTGGAACGCACCATCGAGCTTTGCACCCAGGGAAAAGGTGGCAGTCTTGGGCTCTCAGGTGCCAATGATGGGGCCCCATTACCTTTACAAAAAGCACAATGGCTTTCTGTCCTGGCACCTTTTCCCTGGGAGGAGTCTTCATTGGTCTTGAATTCTGAGCTGTAAAATGGCACTTTCTGGGACCAGCACGTGGCACGCACTGTCGTGCTTTGCGCCCAGGCAAAAGGAGGCAACCTCTGGCTCTCAGATGCCAATGACGGGCCCCCATTAACACTAGAAATGGAACAATCGCTTTCTGTCCTGGGAGCCTTTTCCCTGGGAGGAGTCGTCATCTGTCTGGAATCCTGGGCTGAACAAAGCACTTTCTCTGACCTGCACGTGGCAGGCACCATCTAGCTTTGCGCCCAGGGAAACGGTGGCAGCCTTGGGCTCTCAGGTGCCAATCATGGTGCCCCATTACCCCTAGAAAAATAACACTTGCTTTCTGTCCTGGCACCTTTTCCCTGGGAGGAATCTTCATTGGTCTGGAATTCTGGGCTGAAAACGGCTCTTTCCTTACCCGCATGTGACACGCACCGTCGAGCTTTGTGCCCAGGCAAAAGGTGGCAGATCTGGGCTCTCAGCTGCCAATTTTGGGGCCCCATTAACCCTAGAAAAGGAACAATCGCTTTCTGTCCTGGCACCTTTTCCCTGGGAGGAATCTTCATTGGTCTGGAATTCTGGGCTGAAAACGGCTCTTTCCCTTACCCGCATGTGGCATGCACCGTCGAGCTTTGCGCCCAGGGAAAAGGTGGCAGCCCTGGGCTCTCAGCTGCCAATTTTGGGGCCCCATTACCCTTAGAAAAGGCACAATTGCTTTCTGTCCTGGCACCTTTTCCCAGGGAGAAATCTTCGCTGGCCTGGAATTCTGGGATGAGAAACGGCACATTCTCGGACTTGCAAGTGGCACGCGCCGTCGACATTTGCGCCCAGGGAAAAGGTGGCAGCCTTGGGCTCTCAGGTGCCAATGATGGTGCCCCATTACCCCTACAAAAGGCACAATGTCTTTCTGTCCTGGCACCTTTTCCCAGGGAGGAATCTTCATCGGTTTGGAATTCTGGTCTGAGAATCGGCACTTTCCTGGACCCGCAAGTGGAACACACCATCGAGCTTTGCGCCCAAGAAAAAAAGGTGGCAGTCTTGGGCTCTCAGGTGCCAATGATGGGGCCCCATTACCTTTACAAAAAGCACAGTGGCTTTCTGTCCTGGCACCTTTTCCCTGGGAGGAGTCTTCATTGGTCTGGAATTCTGGGCTGTAAAATGGCACTTTCTGGGACCAGCACGTGGCACGCACTGTCGTGCTTTGCGCCCAGGGAAAAGGAGGCAACCTCTGGCTCTCAGATGCCAATGACGGGCCCCCATTAACACTAGAAATGGAACAATCGCTTTCTGTCCTGGGAGCCTTTTCCCTGGGAGGAGTCGTCATCCATCTGGAATTCTGGGCTGAACAAAGCACTTTCTCTGACCTGCACGTGGCAGGCACCATCTAGCTTTGCGCCCAGGGAAAAGGTGGCAGCCTTGGGCTCTCAGGTGCCAACGATGGGTCCCCGTTAACACTAGATAAATAACAATCACTTTCTGTCCTGGCACCTTTTTCCAGGGAGGAATTTTCGTCCGTCTGGAATTCTGGGCTGAAAAACGGCACTTCCCCGGACCTGCAAGTGGAACGCACCGTCGAGCTTTGTGCCCAGGCAAAAGGTGGCAGCCTTGGGCTCTCAGGTGCCAATGATGGGGCCCCATTACCCCTAGAAAAAGAACAATGGCTTTCTGTCCTGGCACCTTTTCCCTGGGAGGAATCTTCATTGGTCTGGAATTCTGGGCTGAAAACGGCTCTTTCCCTTACCCGCATGTGGCACGCACCGTCAAGCTTTGCGCCCAGGGAAAATGTGGCAGCCCTGGGCTCTCAGCTGCCAATTTTGGGGCCCCATTAACCCTAGAAAAGGCACAAGCGCTTTCTGTCCTGGCACATTTTCCTAGGGAGAAATCTTCGCTGGCCTGGAATTCTGGGATGAGAAACGGCACATTCCCGGACTTGCATGTGGCACGCGCCGTCGACATTTGCGCCCAGGGAAAAGGTGGCAGCCTTGGGCTCTCAGGTGCCAAAGATGGGGCCCCATTACCCCTAGAAAAGGCACAATGGCTTTCTGTCCTGACACCTTTTCCCAGAGAGGAATCGACTTCCGTCTGGAATTCTGGGCTGAAAAACGGCCCTTTCCCGGACCCGCACAGGGTATGCACCATCGAGCTTTGCACCCAGGGAAAAGGTGTCAGCCTTGGGCTCTCAGGTGCCAATGATGGGGCCCAATTAGCATTACTAAATACACCATGGCGTTGTCTCCTGGTACCTTTTCCCTCTGAGGAATCTTCATAGGTCTGGAATTCTGGGCTGAAAAATGGCACTTTCCTGGACTCGCACGTGGAACGCTCCGTTGAGCTTTGCGCCCAGGGAAAAGGTGGCAGCCTTGGGCTCTCAGGTGTCAATTTTGGGGCCCCATTAACCCTAGAAAAGGCACAATTGCTTTCTGTCCTGGCACCTTTTCCCTGGGAGAAATCTTCATCGGCCTGGAATTCTGGGATGAGAAACAGCACATTCCTGGACCCGCAAGTGGCACGCACCGTCGAGCTTTACGCTCAGGGAAAAGGTTGCAGCCTTCGGCTCTCAGGTGTCAATGATGGAGCCCCATTAACCCTAGAATATGGAACAATCGCTTTCTGTCCTGGGAGCCTCTTCCCTGTGAGGAGTCTTCATCCGTCTGGAATTCAGAGCTGAAAAACCGCACTTTCCCGGACAAGAAAGTGGCACGTGCCGTTGATGTTTGCGCCCACGGAAAAGGTGGCAGCCTTGAACTCTCAGGTGCCAATGATGGGGCACCATTGACCCTAGAAAAGGACAATTCGATTTCTGACCTGGCACCTTTTCCCTGGGAGGTGTCTTCGTCCGTCTGGAATTCTGGGCTGAAAAATGGCACTTCCCCGGACCCGCAAGTGGCACGCGCCGTCGACATTTGCACCCAGGCAAAAGGTGGCAGCCTTGGGCTCTCAGGTGCCAATGATGGGGTCTTGTTAACACTAGAAAAATAACATTTGCTTTCTGTCCTGGCACTTTTTCCCAGGGAGGAATCTTCGTCCGTCTGGAAATCTGGCTTCAAAAATGGCACTGCCCCAAACCCGCACAAGGTACAAACCGTCGAGCTTTGCGCCCAGGGAAAAGGGGGCAGCCTTGGGCTCTCGGCTGCCAATGATGGTGTCCCATTACCCCTACAAAAGGCAGAATGGCTTTCTGTCCTGGCACCTATTCCCAGGGAGGAAACTTCATCGGTTTGAAATTCTGGTCTGAGAATGGGCACTTTCCTGGACCCGCAAGTGGAACGCACCGTCAAGCTTTGCGCCCAGGGAAAAGGGGGCAGCCTCTGGCTCTCAGGTGCCAATTTTGGGGCCCCATTAACCCTAGAAAAAGAACAATCGCTTTCTGTCCTGGCACCTTTTCCCTGGGAGGAATCTTCATCCGTCTGGAATTCTGGGCTGAAAACGGCTCTTTCCCTTACCCGCATGTGGCACGCACCGTCGAGCTTTGAGCCCAGGGAAAAGGTGGCAGTCCTGGGCTCTCAGCTGCCAATTTTGGGGCCCCATTAACCCTAGAAAAGGCACAAGCGCTTTCTGTCCTGGCACCTTTTCCCAGGGAGAAATCTTCTCTGGCCTGGAATTCTGGGATGAGAAACAGCACATTCCCGGGCTTGCAAGTGGCACGTGCCGTCGACATTTGCGCCCAGGGAAGAGGGGGCAGCCTTGGGCTCTCAGGTGCCTGTGATGGTGCCCCATTACCCCTAGAAGAGGCACAATGGCTTTCTGTCCTGGCACCTTTTCCCAGGGAGGAATCTTCATCGGTTTGGAATTCTGCTCTGAGAATCGGCACTTTCCTGGACCCGCAAGTGGAACGCACCATCGAGCTTTGTGTCCTGGGAAAAGGTGGCAGTCTTGGGGTCTCAGGTGCCAATGATGGGGCCCCATTACCTTTACAAAAAGCACAATGGCTTTCTGTCCTGGCACCTTTTCCCTGGGAGGAGTCTTCATTGGTCTGGAATTCTGGGCTGTAAAATGGCACTTTCTGGGACCAGCAGGTGGCACGCACTGTCGTGCTTTGCGCCCAGGGAAAAGGAGGCAACCTCTGTCTCTCAGATGCCAATGACGGGCCCCCATTAACACTAGAAATGGAACAATCGCTTTCTGTCCTGGGAGCCTTTTCCCTGGGAGGAGTCGTCAGCCGTCTGGAATCCTGGGCTGAACAAAGCACTTTCTCTGACCTGCACGTGGCAGGCACCATCTAGCTTTGCGCCCAGGGAAAAGGTGACAGCCTTGGGCTCTCAGGTGACAATGATGGGTCCCCGTTAACACTAGAAAAATAACACTTGCTTTCTGTCCTGGCACCTTTTCCGTGGGAGGAATCTCCATCCATCTGGAAATCTGGGTTCAAAAATGCCACTGCCCCAATCCCGCACAAGGTACACACCGTCGAGCTTTGCGCCCAGGGAAAAGGGGGCAGCCTTGGGCTCTCAGCTGCCAATGATGGTGCCCCATTACCCCTACAAAAGGCACAATGGCTTTCTGTCCTGGCACCTTTTCCCAGGGAGGAATCTTCATCAGTTTGGAATTCTGGTCTGAGAGTCGGCACTTTCTTGGACCCGCAAGTGGAATGCACCATCGAGCTTTGCGTCCAGGGAAAAGGTGGCAGTCTTGGGCTCTCAGGTGCCAATGAAGGGGCCCCATTACCTTTACAAAAAGCACAATGGCTTTCTGTCCTGGCACCTTTTCCCTGGGAGAAGTCTTCATTGGTCTGGAATTCTGAGCTGTAAAATGGCAATTTCTGGGACCAGCACGTGGCACGCACTGTCGTGCTTTGCGCCCAGGGAAAAGGAGGCAACCTCTGGCTCTCAGATGCCAATGACGGGCCCCCATTAACACTAGAAATGGAACAATCGCTTTCTGTCCTGGGAGCCCTTTCCCTGGGAGGAGTCGTCAGCCGTCTGGAATCCTGGGCTGAACAAAGCACTTTCTCTGACCTGCACGTGGCAGGCACCATCTAGCTTTGCGCCCAGGGAAAAGGTGGCAGCCTTGGGCTCTAAGGTGCCAACGATGGGTCCCCGTTAACACTAGATAAATAACAGTCGCTTTCTGTCCTGGCACCTTTTCCCAGGGAGGAATTTTCGTCCGTCTGGAATTCTAGGCTGAAAAACGGCACTTCCCCGGACCTGCAAGTGGAACGCACCATCGAGCTTTGTACCCAGGCAAAAGGGGGCAGCCTTGGGCTCTCAGGTGCCAAGGATGGTGCCCCATTACCCCTAGAAAAAGAACAATGGCTTTCTGTCCTGGCACCTTTTCCCAGGGAGGAATCTTCATCGGTTTGGAATTCTGGTCTGAGAATCGGCACTTTCCTGGACCCGCAAGTAGAACGCAGCATCGAGCTTTGCGTCCAGGGAAAAGGTGGCAGTCTTGGGCTCTCAGGTGCCAATGATGGGGCCCCATTACCTTTACAAAAAGCACAATGGCTTTCTGTCCTGGCACCTTTTCCCTGGGAGGAGTCTTCATTGGTCTGGAATTCTGGGCTGTAAAATGGCACTTTCTGGGACCAGCACGTGGCACGCACTGTCATGCTTTGCGCCCAGGGAAAAGGAGGCAACCTCTGACTCTCAGATGCCAATGACGGGCCCCCATTAACACTAGAAATGGAACAATCGCTTTCTGTCCTGGGAGCCCTTTCCCTGGGAGGAGTCGTCAGCCGTCTGGAATCCTGGGCTGAACAAAGCACTTTCTCTGACCTGCACGTGGCAGGCACCATCTAGCTTTGCGCCCAGGGAAAAGGTGGCAGCCTTGGGCTCTCGGGTGCCAACGATGGGTCCCCGTTAACACTAGATAAATAACAATCGCTTTCTGTCCTGGCACCTTTACCCTGGGAGGAATTTTCGTCCGTCTGGAATTCTGGGCTGAAAAACAGCACTTCCCCGGACCTGCAAGTGGAATGCACCGTCGAGCTTTGCACCCAGGCAAAAGGTGGCAGCCTCTGGCTCTCAGGTGCCAATGATGGGGCCCCATTACCCCTAGAAAAAGAACAATCGCTTTCTGTCCTGGCACCTTTTCCCTGGGAGGAATCTTCATTGGTCTGGAATTCTGGGCTGAAAACGGCTCTTTCCCTTACCCGCATGTGGCATGCACCTTCGAGCTTTGCGCCTAGGGAAAAGGTGGCAGCCCTGGGCTCTCAGCTGCCAATGAGGGGGCCCCATTAACCCTAGAAAAGGCACAATCGCTTTCTGTCCTGGCACCTTTTCCCAGGGAGAAATCTTCGCTGGCCTGGAATTCTGGGATGAGAAACGGCACATTCCCGGACTTGCAAGTGGCACGCGCCGTCGGCATTTGCGCCCAGGGAAAAGGTGGAAGCCTTGGGCTCTCAGGTGCCAAAGATGAGGCCCCATTACCCCTAGAAAAGGCACAATGGCTTTCTGTCCTGACACCTTTTCCCAGAGAGGAATCGACTTCCGTCTGGAATTCTGGGCTGAAAAACGGCCCTTTCCCGGACCCGCACAGGGTATGCACCGTCGAGCTTTGCACCCAGGGAAAAGGTGTTAGCCTTGGGCTCTCAGGTGCCAATGATGGGACCCAATTAGCATTACAAAATACACAATGGCTTTGTCTCCTGGTACCTTTTCCCTCTGAGGAATCTTCATAGGTCTGGAATTCTGGGCTGAAAAATGGCACTTTCCCGGACCCGCACGTGGAACGCTCCGTCGAGCTTTGCGCCCAGGGAAAAGGTGTCAGCCTTGGGCTCTCAGGTGTCAATTTTGGGGCCTCATTAACCCTAGAAAAGGCACAATTGCTTTCTGCCCTGGCACATCTTCCCTGGGAGAAATCTTCATCGGCCTCGAATTCTGGGATGAGAAACGACACATTCCTGGACCCGCAAGTGGCACGCACCGTTGAGTTTTGCGCTCAAGGAAAAGGTTGCAGCCTTCGGCTCTCAGGTGTCAATGATGGAGACCCATTAACCCTAGAAAAGGAACAATCGCTTTCTGTCCTGGCACCTTTTCCCAGGGAGGAATCTTCATCGGTCTGGAATTCTGGAATGAGAAACGGCAATTTCCCGGACTCTCACGTAGCACGCATGGTCGAGCTTTGCGCCCAGGATATAGGAGGCAACCTTGGGCTCTCAGGTGCCAATGATGGGGCCCGATTAACCCTAGAAATGGAACAATCGCTTTCTGTCCTGGGAGCCTCTTCCCTGTGAGGAGTCTTCATCCGTCTGGAATTGAGGGCTGAAAAACGGCACTTTCCGAGACAAGAAAGTGGTACGCGCCGTTGATGTTTGCGCCCACGGAAAAGGTGGCAGCCTTGAACTCTCAGGTGCCAATGATGGGGCACCATTGACCCTAGAAAAGGACAATTCGATTTCTGACCTGGCACCTTTTCCCTGGGAGGTGTCTTCGTCCGTCTGGAATTCTGGGCTGAAAAATGGCACTTCCCCGGACCCGCAAGTGGCACGCGCCATCGACATTTGCGCCTAGGCAAAAGGTGGCAGCCTTGGGCTCTCAGGTGCCAATGATGGGGCCCCGTTAACACTTGCTTTCTGTCCTGGCACCTTTTCCCAGGGAGGAATCTTCGTCCGTCTGCAAATCTGGCTTCAAAAATGGCACTGCCCCAAACCCGCACAAGGTACACACCGTCGAGCTTTGCGCCCAGGGAAAAGGGGGCAGCCTTCGGCTCTCAGCTGCCAATGATGGTGCCCCATTACCCCTACAAAAGGCACAATGGCTTTCTGTCCTGGCACCTTTTCCCAGGGAGGAATCTTCATCGGTTTGGAATTCTGGTCTGAGAATCGGCACTTTCCTGGACCCGCAAGTGGAACGCACAATCAAGCTTTGCGTCCAGGGAAAAGGTGGCAACCTTGGGCTCTCAGGTGCCAATGATGGGGCCCCATTACCTTTACAAAAAGCACAATGGCTTTCTGTCCTGGCACCTTTTCCCTGGGAGGAGTCTTCATTGGTCTGGAATTCTGGGCTGTAAAATGGCAATTTCTGGGACCAGCACGTGGCACGCACTGTCGTGCTTTGCGCCCAGGGAAAAGGAGGCAACCTCTGGCTCTCAGATGCCAATGACGGGCCCCCATTAACACTAGAAATGGAACAATCGCTTTCTGTCCTGGGAGCCTTTTCCCTGGGAGGAGTCGTCAGCCGTCTGGAATCCTGGGCTGAACAAAGCACTTTCTCTGACCTGCACGTGGCAGGCACCATCTAGCTTTGCGCCCAGGGAAAAGGTGGCAGCCTTGGGCTCTCAGGTGCCAACGGTGGGTCCCCGTTAACACTAGATAAATAACAGTCGCTTTCTGTCCTGGCACCTTTTCCCTGGGAGGAATTTTCGTCCGTCTGGAATTCTGGGCTGAAAAATGGCACTTACCCGGACCTGCAAGTGGAATGCACCGTCGAGCTTTGCACCCAGGCAAAAGGTGGCAGCCTTGGGCTCTCAGGTGCCAATGATGGGGCCCCATTATCCCTAGAAAAAGAACAATTGCTTTCTGTCCTGGCACCTTTTCCCTGGGAGGAATCTTCATTGGTCTGGAATTCTGGGCATAAAACGGCTCTTTCCCTTACCCGCATGTGGCACGCACCGTCGAGCTTTGAGCCCAGGGAAAAGGTGGCAGCCCTGGGCTCTCAGCTGCCAATTTTTGGGCCCCATTAACCCTAGAAAAGGCACAAGTGCTTTCTGTCCTGGCACCTTTTCCCAGGGAGAAATCTTCGCTGGCCTGGAATTCTGGGATGAGAAACGGCACATTCCCGGACTTGCAAATGGCACGCGCCGTCGACATTTGCGCCCAGGGAAAAGGTGGCCGCCTTGGGCTCTCAGGTGCCAAAGATGGGGCCCTATTACCCCTAGAAAAGGCACAATGGCTTTCTGTCTTGACACCTTTTCCCAGAGAGGAATCGACTTCCGTCTGGAATTCTGGGCTGAAAAACGGCCCTTTCCCGGACCCGCACAGGGTATGCACCGTCGAGCTTTGCACCCAGGGAAAAGGTGTCAGCCTTGGGCTCTCAGGTGCCAATGATGGGGCCCCGTTAACACTTGCTTTCTGTCCTGGCACCTTTTCCCAGGGAGGAATCTTCGTCCGTCTGCAAATCTGGCTTCAAAAATGGCACTGCCCCAAACCCGCACAAGGTACACACCGTCGAGCTTTGCGCCCTGGGAAAAGGGGGCAGCCTTCGGCTCTCAGCTGCCAATGATGGTGCCCCATTACCCCTACAAAAGGCACAATGGCTTTCTGTCCTGGCACCTTTTCCCAGGGAGGAATCTTCATCGGTTTGGAATTCTGCTCTGAGAATCGGCACTTTCCTGGACCCGCAAGTGGAACGCACCATCTAGCTTTGCGTCCAGGGAAAAGGTGGCAGCCTTGGGCTCTCAGGTGCCAATGATGGGGCCCCATTACCTTTACAAAAAGCACAATGGCTTTCTGTCCTGGCACCTTTTCCCTGGGAGGAGTCTTCATTGGTCTGGAATTCTGGGCTGTAAAATGGAACTTTCTGGGACCAGCACGTGGCACACACTGTCGTGCTTTGCGCCCAGGGAAAAGGAGGCAACCTCTGGCTCTCAGATGCCAATGACGGGCCCCCATTAACACTAGAAATGGAACAATCGCTTTCTGTCCTGGGAGCCTTTTCCCTGGGAGGAGTCGTCAGCCGTCTGGAATCCTGGGCTGAACAAAGCACTTTCTCTGACCTGCACGTGGCAGGCACCATCTAGCTTTGCGCCCAGGGAAAAGGTGGCAGCCTTGGGCTCTCGGGTGCCAACGATGGGTCCCCATTAACACTAGATAAATAACAGTCGCTTTCTGTCCTGGCACCTTTTCCCTGGGAGGAATTTTCGTCCGTCTGGAATTCTGGGCTGAAAAATGGCACTTCCCCGGACCTGCAAGTGGAATGCACCGTCGAGCTTTGCACCCAGGCAAAAGGTGGCAGACTTGGGCTCTCAGGTGCCAATGATGGGGCCCCATTACCCCTAGAAAAAGAACAATCGCTTTCTGTCCTGGCACCTTTTCCCTGGGAGGAATCTTCATCCGTCTGGAATTCTGGGCTGAAAACGGCTCTTTCCCTTACCCGCATGTGGCACGCACCGTCGAGCTTTGAGCCCAGGGAAAAGGTGGCAGCCCTGGGCTCTCAGCTGCCAATTTTTGGGCCCCATTAACCCTAGAAAAGGCACAAGTGCTTTCTGTCCTGGCACCTTTTCCCAGGGAGAAATCTTCGCTGGCCTGGAATTCTGGGATGAGAAACGGCACATTCCCGGACTTGCAAATGGCACGCGCCGTCGACATTTGCGCCTAGGGAAAAGGTGGCAGCCTTGGGCTCTCAGGTGCCAAAGATGGGGCCCTATTACCCCTAGAAAAGGCACAATGGCTTTCTGTCTTGACACCTTTTCCCAGAGAGGAATCGACTTCCGTCTGGAATTCTGGGCTGATAAACGGCCCTTTCCCGGACCCGCACAGGGTATGCACCGTCGAGCTTTGCACCCAGGGAAAAGGTGTCAGCCTTGGGCTCTCAGGTGCCAATGATGGGGCCCAATTAGCATTACAAAATACACAATGGCTTTGTCTCCTGGTACCTTTTCCCTCTGAGGAATCTTCATAGGTCTGGAATTCTGGGCTGAAAATTGGCACTTTCCCGGACCCACACGTGGAACGCTCCGTCGAGCTTTGCGCCCAGGGAAAAGGTGTCAGCCTTGGGCTCTCAGGTGTCAATTTTGGGGCCCCATTAACCCTTGAAAAGGCACAATTGCTTTCTGCCCTGGCACATCTTCCCTGGGAGAAATCTTCATCGGCCTCGAATTCTGGGATGAGAAACGGCACATTCCTGGACCCGCAAGTGGCACGCACCGTTGAGTTTTGCGCTCAAGGAAAAGGTTGCAGCCTTCGGCTCTCAGGTGTCAATGATGGAGACCCATTAACCCTAGAAAAGGAACAATCGCTTTCTGTCCTGGCACCTTTTCTCAGGGAGGAATCTTCATCGGTCTGGAATTCTGGAATGAGAAACGGCAATTTCCCGGACCCTCACGTAGCACGCATGGTCGAGCTTTGCGCCCAGGATATAGGAGGCAACCTTGGGCTCTCAGGTGCCAATGATGGAGCCCGATTAACCCTAGAAATGGAACAATCGCTTTCTGTCCTGGGAGCCTCTTCCCTGTGAGGAGTCTTCATCCGTCTGGAATTGAGGGCTGAAAAACGGCACTTTCCGGGACAAGAATGTGGTACGCGCCGTTGATGTTTGCGCCCACGGAAAAGGTGGCAGCCTTGAACTCTCAGGTGCCAATGATGGGGCACCATTGACCCTAGAAAAGGACAATTCGATTTCTGACCTGGCACCTTTTCCCTGGGAGGTGTCTTCGTCCGTCTGGAATTCTGGGCTGAAAAATGGCACTTCCCCGGAACCGCAAGTGGCACGCTGTAGCGGGTAAACAAGTCAAAAATATGTTTCTCCATTGTTTTCTGCCTCTCAATACATTCTGCTAACATTGCCATGTCAGCTTTAGTGGAAAAGCTTTCTCAAGGAAATACTTCCTGCCAGAAAATCCTGCTTTTGTGATCAGTTTCCCACATCTGGACCTGACTACGTGCCAAAAAACATGTGTAGAGATTAAGAAAGCATTATAAAAACCTGAAGATGAATTCAGAAGTTGGAGGAACAAGAGACAAGGAGAAACTAGGAAGCCTCGCCTAGTCTTCTTCGGATCTCTCCTCTCAGCTCGTCTTACCTTTCTTCCAACACCACCAGCTGTCATCTGCCTCGAAGGCGAGACTGCTTGTCAGCCTGGAGAGAGGGCATCGGCCTAAGAACAAGACTGCCTGCCAGCTTGACTAGTCTGTGACTGTCTGTGGAGGTATATCCTTTCTCTGAATTTTTATCTTACAGGCTAAAATAAAGCACCCTCTTTTGCAGCTACTCCAGAAGCCGGTCCGGTCGTGAGGGGAAATAACTGCAGTTTTGCATTTCAAAGACTCACAATCCTTTTGCAGCCAAGAGATAACATCGTGGCAGAAACAGAGAGAACATCTGCATCTGCCCCCCTTCCTCTCAGTTACATGGATAAGGCACTCAAGTAGTGTTTCATGGTGGTATCTTCTCTCTGCTTCTATAAATAATCTTAAGCATTTTTCCTAACTTTTCTTATTTTTCCTCTTTTCCCTTCGCATCTCTCTCGCAATCAATTAATAAAAATCAGTTTTTGGTATTTACAGATAACTTGTTTGAGTTTTAATTTTGCTCAAGAGAATGATTCGAACTTGTAGTTCAATCTGCATAAAAATTAAGCAGATCTGAACGTCACACACGCGCCGTCGACATTTGCGCCCAGGCAAAAGGTGGCAGCCTTCGGCTCTCAGGTGCCAATGATGGGGCCCCGTTAACACTTGCTTTCTGTCCTGGCACCTTTTCCCAGGGAGGAATCTTCGTCCGTCTGCAAATCTGGCTTCAAAAATGGCACTGCCCCAAACCCGCACAAGGTACACACCGTCGAGCTTTGCGCCCAGGGAAAAGGGGGCAGCCTTCGGCTCTCAGCTGCCAATGATGGTGCCCCATTACCCCTACAAAAGGCACAATGGCTTTCTGTCCTGGCACCTTTTCCCAGGGAGGAATCTTCATCGGTTTGGAATTCTGGTCTGAGAATCGGCACTTTCCTGGACCCGCAAGTGGAACGCACCATCGAGCTTTGCGTCCAGGGAAAAGGTGGCAGCCTTGGGCTCTCAGGTGCCAATGATGGGGCCCCATTACCTTTACAAAAAGCACAATGGCTTTCTGCCCTGGCACCTTTTCCCTGGGAGGAGTCTTCATTGGTCTGGAATTCTGGGCTGTAAAATGGCACTTTCTGGGACCAGCACGTGGCACGCACTGTCGTGCTTTGCGCCCAGGGAAAAGGAGGCAACCTCTGGCTCTCAGATGCCAATGACGGGCCCCCATTAACACTAGAAATGGAACAATCGCTTTCTGTCCTGGGAGCCCTTTCCCTGGGAGGAGTCGTCATCCGTCTGGAATTCTGGGCTGAACAAAGCACTTTCTCTGACCTGCACGTGGCAGGCACCATCTAGCTTTGCGCCCACGGAAAAGGTGGCAGCCTTGGGCTCTCAGGTGCCAACGATGGGTCCCCGTTAACACTAGATAAATAACAATCGCTTTCTGTCCTGGCACCTTTTCCCTGGGAGGAATTTTCGTCCGTCTGGAATTCTGGGCTGAAAAAACGGCACTTCCCCGGACGTGCAAGTGGAACGCACCGTCGAGCTTTGTGCCCAGGCAAAAGGTGGCAGCCTCTGGCTCTCAGGTGCCAATGATGGGGCCCCATTACCCCGAGAAAAAGAACAATCGCTTTCTGTCCTGGCACCTTTTCCCTGGGAGGAATCTTCATCCGTCTGGAATTCTGGGCTGAAAACGGCTCTTTCCCTTACCCGCATGTGGCACGCACCGTCGAGCTTTGAGCCCAGGGAAAAGGTGGCAGTCCTGGGCTCTCAGCTGCTAATTTTGGGGCCCCATTAACCCTAGAAAAGGCACAATCGCTTTCTGTCCTGACACCTTTTCCTAGGGAGAAATCTTCGCTGGCCTGGAATTCTGGGATGAGAAACGGCACATTCCCCGACTTGCAAGTGGCACGCGCCGTCGACATTTGCGCCGAGGGAAAAGGTGGCAGCCTTGGGCTCTCAGGTGCCAAAGATGGGGCCCCATTACCCCTAGAAAAGGCACAATGGCTTTCTGTCCTGACACCTTTTCCCAGAGAGGAATCGACTTCCGTCTGGAATTCTGGGCTGAAAAACGGCCCTTTCCCGGACCCGCACAGGGTAAGCACCGTTGAGCTTTGCACCCAGGGAAAAGGTAGCAGCCTTGGGCTCTCAGGTGCCAATGATGGGGCCCAATTAGCATTACAAAATACATAATGGCTTTGTCTCCTGGTACCTTTTCCCTCTGAGGAATCTTCATAGGTCTGGAATTCTGGGCTGAAAAATGGCACTTTCCGAGGCCCGCACGTGGAATGCTCCGTCGAGCTTTGCGCCCAGGGAAAAGGTGGCAGCCTTGGGATCTCAGGTGTCAATTTGGGGGCCCCATTAACCCTAGAAAAGGCACAATTGATTTCTGTCCGGGCACCTTTTCCCAGGGAGGAATCTTCATCGGTTTGGAATTCTGGTCTGAGAATCGGCACTTTCCTAGACCCGCAAGTGGCACGCACCATCGAGCTTTGCGTCCAGGGAAAAGGTGGCAGTCTCGGGCTCTCAGGTGCCAATGATGGGGCCCAATTAGCATTACAAAATACACAATGGCTTTGTCTCCTGGTACCTTTTCCCTCTGAGGAATCTTCATAGGTTTGGATTTCTGTGCTGAAAAATGGCACTTTCCGAGGCCCGCACGTGGAACGTTCCGTCGAGCTTTGCGCCCAGGGAAAAGGGGGCAGCCTTGGGCTCTCAGGTGCCAAAGATGGGGCCCCATTACCTTTACAAAAAGCACAATGGCTTTCTGTCCTGGCACCTTTTCCCTGGGAGGAGTCTTCATTGGTCTGGAATTCTGGGCTGTAAAATGGCACTTTCTGGGACCAGCACGTGGCACGCACTGTCGTGCTTTGCGCCCAGGGAAAAGGAGGCAACCTCTGGCTTTCAGATGCCAATGACGGGCCCCCATTAACACTAGAAATGGAACAATCGCTTTCTGTCCTGGGAGCCTTTTCCCTGGGAGGTGTCTTCGTCCGTCTGGAATCCTGGGCTGAACAAAGCACTTTCTCTGACCTGCACGTGGCAGGCACCATCTAGCTTTGCGCCCAGGGAAAAGGTGGCAGCCTTGGGCTCTCAGGTGCCAATGATGGGTCCCCGTTAACACTAGATAAATAACACTTGCTTTCTGTCCTGGCACCTTTTCCCAGGGAAGAATCTTCATTGGTCTGGAATTCTGGGCTGAAAACGGCTCTTTCCCTTATCCGCATGTGGCACGCACCGTCCAGCTTTGCACCAAGGGAAAAGGTGGCACCCTTGGGCTCTCAGCTGCCAATTTTGGGGCCCCATTAACCCTAGAAAAGGAACAATCGCTTTCTGTCCTGGCACCTTTTCCCAGGGAGAAATCTTCGCTGGCCTGGAATTCTGGGATGAGAAACGGCACATTCCCGGACTTGCAAGTGGCACGCGCCGTCGACATTTGCGCCCAGGGAAAAGGTGGCAGCCTTGGGCTCTCAGGTGCCAAAGATGGGGCCTCATTACCTCTAGAAAAGGCACAATGGCTTTCTGTCCTGACACCTTTTCCCAGAGAGGAATCGACTTCCGTCTGGAATTCTGGGCTGAAAAACGGCCCTTTCCCGGACCCGCACAGGGTATGCACCGTCGAGCTTTGCACCCAGGGAAAAGGTGGCAGCCTTGGGCTCTCAGGTGCAAATGATGGGGCCCAATTAGCATTACAAAATACACAATGGCTTTGTCTCCTGGTACCTTTTCCCTCTGAGGAATCTTCATAGGTCTGGAATTCTGGGCTGAAAAATGGCGCTTTCCGAGGCCCGCACGTGGAACGCTCCGTCGAGCTTTGCGCCCAGGGAAAAGGTGGCAGCCTTGGGCTCTCAGGTGTCAATTTTGGGGCCCCATTAACCTTAGAAAAGGCACAATCGCTTTCTGTCCTGGCACCTTTTCCTGGGAGAAATCTTCGCTGGCCTCGAATTCTGGGATGAGAAACAGCACATTCCTGGACCCACAAGTGGCACGCACTGTCGAGCTTTGTGCTCAGGGAAAAGGTTGCAGCCTTCGGCTCTCAGGTGTCAATGATGGAGCCCCATTAACCCTAGAAAAGGAACAATCGCTTTCTGTCCTGACACCTTTTCCCAGGGAGGAATCTTCATCGGTCTGGAATTCTGGAATGAGAAAGGGCAATTACCCGGACCCTCACGTAGCACGCATGGTCGAGCTTTGCGCCCAGGGTATAGGAGGCAACCTTGGGCTCTCAGGTGCCAATGATGGGGCCCGATTAACCCTAGAAATGGAACAATCGCTTTCTGTCCTGGGAGCCTCTTCCCTGTGAGGAGTCTTCATCCGTCTGGAATTGAGGGCTGAAAAATGGCACTTTCCCGGAGAAGAAAGTGGTACGCGCCGTTGATGTTTGCGCCCACGGAAAAGGTGGCAGCCTTGAACTCTCAGGTGCCAATGATGGGGCACCATTGACCCTAGAAAAGGACAATTCGATTTCTAACCTGGCACCTTTTCCCAGGGAGGTGTCTTCGTCCGTCTGGAATTCTGGGCTGAAAAATGGCACTTCCCCGGACCCGCAAGTTTTACGTGGGGTCGACATTTGCGCCCAGGGAAAAGGTGGCAGCCTTGGGCTCTCAGGTGCCAATGATGGGGCCCCATTACCTTTACAAAAAGCACAATGGCTTTCTGTCCTGGCACCTTTTCCCTGGGAGGAGTCTTCATTGGTCTGGAATTCTGGGCTGTAAAACAGCACTTTCTGGGACCAGCACGTGGCACGCACTGTCGTGCTTTGCGCCCAGGGAAAAGGAGGCAAACTCTGGTTCTCAGATGCCAATGACGGGCCCCCATTAACACTAGAAATGGAACAATCGCTTTCTGTCCTGGGAGCCTTTTCCCTGGGAGGAGTCGTCAGCCGTCTGGAATCCTGGGATGAACAAAGGTCTTTCTCTGACCTGCACGTGGCAGGCACCATCAAGCTTTGCGCCCAGGGAAAAGGTGGCAGCCTTGGGCTCTCAGGTGCCAATGATGGGTCCCCGTTAACACTAGATAAATAACACTTGCTTTCTGTCCTGGCACCTTTTCCCTGGGAAGAATCTTCATTGGTCTGGAATTCTGGGCTGAAAACGGCTCTTTCCCTTACCCGCATGTGGCACGCACCGTCCAGCTTTGCACCAAGGGAAAAGGTGGCACCCTTGGGCTCTCAGCTGCCAATTTTGGGGCCCCATTAACCCTAGAAAAGGAACAATCGCTTTCTGTCCGGGCACCTTTTCCCAGGGAGAAATCTTCGCTGGCCTGGAATTCTGGGATGAGAAACGGCACATTCCCGGACTTGCAAGTGGCACGCGCCGTCGACATTTGCGCCCAGGGAAAAGGTGGCAGCCTTGGGCTCTCAGGTGCCAAAGATGGGGCCTCATTACCTCTAGAAAAGGCACAATGGCTTTCTGTCCTGACACCTTTTCCCAGAGAGGAATCGACTTCCGTCTGGAATTCTGGGCTGAAAAACGGCCCTTTCCCGGACCCGCACAGGGTATGCACCGTCGAGCTTTGCACCCAGGGAAAAGGTGGCAGCCTTGGGCTCTCAGGTGCAAATGATGGGGCCCAATTAGCATTAAAAAATACACAATGGCTTTGTCTCCTGGTACCTTTTCCCTCTGAGGAATCTTCATAGGTCTGGAATTCTGGGCTGAAAAATGGCGCTTTCCGAGGCCCGCACGTGGAACGCTCCGTCGAGCTTTGCGCCCAGGGAAAAGGTGGCAGCCTTGGGCTCTCAGGTGTCAATTTTGGGGCCCCATTAACCTTAGAAAAGGCACAATCGCTTTCTGTCCTGGCACCTTTTCCTGGGAGAAATCTTCGCTGGCCTCGAATTCTGGGATGAGAAACAGCACATTCCTGGACCCACAAGTGGCACGCACTGTCGAGCTTTGTGCTCAGGGAAAAGGTTGCAGCCTTCGGCTCTCAGGTGTCAATGATGGAGCCCCATTAACCCTAGAAAAGGAACAATCGCTTTCTGTCCTGACACCTTTTCCCAGGGAGGAATCTTCATCGGTCTGGAATTCTGGAATGAGAAAGGGCAATTACCCGGACCCTCACGTAGCACGCATGGTCGAGCTTTGCGCCCAGGGTATAGGAGGCAACCTTGGGCTCTCAGGTGCCAATGATGGGGCCCGATTAACCCTAGAAATGGAACAATCGCTTTCTGTCCTGGGAGCCTCTTCCCTGTGAGGAGTCTTCATCCGTCTGGAATTCAGGGCTGAAAAATGGCACTTTCCCGGAGAAGAAAGTGGTACGCGCCGTTGATGTTTGCGCCCACGGAAAAGGTGGCAGCCTTGAACTCTCAGGTGCCAATGATGGGGCACCATTGACCCTAGAAAAGGACAATTCGATTTCTAACCTGGCACCTTTTCCCAGGGAGGTGTCTTCGTCCGTCTGGAATTCTGGGCTGAAAAATGGCACTTCCCCGGACCCGCAAGTTTTACGTGGGGTCGACATTTGCGCCCAGGGAAAAGGTGGCAGCCTTGGGCTCTCAGGTGCCAATGATGGGGCCCCATTACCTTTACAAAAAGCACAATGGCTTTCTGTCCTGGCACCTTTTCCCTGGGAGGTGTCTTCATTGGTCTGGAATTCTGGGCTGTAAAACAGCACTTTCTGGGACCAGCACGTGGCACGCACTGCCGTGCTTTGCGCCCAGGGAAAAGGAGGCAAACTCTGGTTCTCAGATGCCAATGACGGGCCCCCAATAACACTAGAAATGGAACAATCGCTTTCTGTCCTGGGAGCCTTTTCCCTGGGAGGAGTCGTCAGCCGTCTGGAATCCTGGGATGAACAAAGGTCTTTCTCTGACCTGCACGTGGCAGGCACCATCAAGCTTTGCGCCCAGGGAAAAGGTGGCAGCCTTGGGCTCTCAGGTGCCAATGATGGGTCCCTGTTAACACTAGAAAAATAACACTTGCTTTCTGTCCTGGCACCTTTTCCAGGGAGGAATCTTCGTCCGTCTGGAAATCTGGCTTCAAAAATGGCACTGCCCCAAACCCGCACAAGGTAAACACCGTCGAGCTTTGCGCCCAGGGAAAAGGTGGCAGCCTTGGGCTCTGAGCTGCCAATGATAGTGCCCCATTACCCCTACAAAAGGCACAATGGCTTTCTGTCCTGGCACCTTTTCCCTGGGAGGAATCTTCATTGGTCTGGAATTCTGGGCTGAAAAACGGCACTTCCCCGGACCTGCAAGTGGAACGCACCGTCGAGCTTTGTGCCCAGGGAAAAGGTGGCAGCCTTGGGCTCTCAGGTGCCAATGATGGGTCCCCATTACCCCTAGAAAAAGAACAATCGCTTTCTGTCCTGGCACCTTTCCCTGGGAGGAATCTTCATTGGTCTGGAATTCTGGGCTGAAAACGGCTCTTTCCCTTACCCGCATGTCGCACGCACCCTCCAGCTTTGCGCCCAGGGAAAAGGTGGCAACCCTGGGCTCTCAGCTGCCAATTTTGGGGCCCCATTAACCCTAGAAAAGGCACAAGTGCTTTCTGTCCTGGCACCTTTTCCCTGGGAGAAATCTTCGCTGGCCTGGAATTCTGGGATGAGAAACGGCACATTCCCGGACTGGCAAGTGGCACGCGCCGTCGACATTTACGCCCAGGGAAAAGGTGGCAGCCTTGGGCTCTCAGGTGCCTATGATGGTGCCCCATTACCCCTAGAAGAGGCACAATGGCTTTCTGTCCTGGCACCTTTTCCCAGGGAGGAATCTTCATCGGTTTGGAATTCTGGTCTGAGAATCGGCACTTTCCTGGACCCGCAAGTTGAACGCACCACCGAGCTTTTCGTCCAGGGAAAAGGTGGCAGTTTTGGGCTCTCAGGTGCCAATGATGGGGCCCCATTATCTTTACAAAAAGCACAATGGCTTTCTGTCCTGGCACCTTTTCCCTGGGAGGAGTCTTCATTGGTCTGGGATTCTGGGCTGTAAAATGGCACTTCCTGGGACCAGCACGTGGCACGCACTGTCGTGCTTTGCGCCCAGGGAAAAGGAGGCAACCTCTGGCTCTCAGATGCCAATGACGGGCCCCCATTAACACTAGAAATGGAACAATCGCTTTCTGTCCTGGGAGCCTTTTCCCTGGGAGGAGTCGTCATCCATCTGGAATCCTGGGCTGAACAAAGCACTTTCTCTGACCTGCACATGGCAGGCACCATCAAGCTTTGCGCCCAGGGAAAAGGTGGCAGCCTTGGGCTCTCAGGTGCCAATGATGGGTCCCCGTTAACACTAGATAAAAAATAATCGCTTTCTGTCCTGGCACCTTTAGCCTGGGAGGAATTTTCGTCCGTGTGGAATTCTCGGCTGAAAAACCGGCCCCTCTCCGGACCCGCAAGTGGAACGCACCATCGAGCATTGCGCCCAGGAAAAAGGTGGCAGACCTGGGCTCTCAGGTGCCAATTTTGGGGCCCCCTTAAACCTAGAAAAGGCACAATTGCTTTCTGTCCTGACACCTTTTCCCAGGGAGAAATCTTCGCTGGCCTGAAATTCTGGGATGAGAAACCGCACATTCCCGGAATTGCAAGTGGAACGCACCGTCGAGCTTTGTGCCCAGGCAAAAGGTGGCAGCCTTGGGCTCTCAGGTGCCAGTGATGGGGCCCATTTAGCATTACAAAATACACAATGGCTTTGTCTCCTGGTACCTTTTCCCTCTGAGGAATCTTAATAGGTCTGGAATTCTGGGCTGAAAAATGGCACTTTCCCGGACCCGCACGTGGAACGCTCCGTCGAGCTTTGCGCCCAGGGAAAAGATGGCAGCCTTGGGCTCTCAGGTGTTAATTTTGGGGCCCCATTAACCCTAGAAAAGGCACAATGGCTTTCTGCCCTGGCACCTTTTCCCTGGGAGAAATCTTCATCGGCCTGGAATTCTGGGATGAGAAACAGCACATTCCTGGACCCGCAAGTGGCACGGACAGTTGAGCTTTGCGCTCAGGGAAAAGGTTGCAGGCTTCAGCTCTCAGGTGTCAGTGATGGAGCCTCATTAACCCTAGAAAAGGAACAATGGCTTTCTGTCCTGGCACCTTTTCCCAGGGAGGAATCTTCATCGGTTTGGAATTCTGGTCTGAGAATCGGCACTTTCCTGGATCCGCAAGTGGAACGCACCATCGAGCTTTGCGTCCAGGGAAAGGTGTCAGTCTTGGGCTCTCAGGTGCCAATGATGGGGCCCCATTACCTTTACAAAAAGCACATTGGCTTTCTGTCCTGTCACCTTTTCCCTGGGAGGAGTCTTCATTGGTCTGGAATTCTGGGCTGTAAAATGGCACTTTCTGGGACCAGCACGTGGCACGCACTGTCATGCTTTGCGCCCAGGGAAAAGGAGGCAACCTCTGGCTCTCAGATGCCAATGACGGGCCCCCTTTAACACTAGAAATGGAACAATCGCTTTCTGTCCTGGGAGCCTTTTCCCTGGGAGGAGTCGTCAGCCGTCTGGAATCCTGGGATGAACAAAGGTCTTTCTCTGAGCTGCACGTGGCAGGCACCATCTTGCTTTGTGCCCAGGGAAAAGGTGGCAGCCTTGGGCTCTCAGGTGCCAATGATGGGTCCCTGTTAACACTAGATAAATAACAATCGCTTTCTGTCCTGGCACCTTTTCCCAGGGAGGAAATTTCGTCCGTCTGGAATTCTGGGCTGAAAAATGGCACTTCCCCGGACCTGCAAGTGGAACGCACCGTCGAGCTTTGTGCCCAGGCAAAAGGTGGCAGCCTTGGGCTCTCAGGTGCCAATGATGGGTCCCCATTACCCCTAGAAAAAGAACAATCGCTTTCTGTCCTGGCACCTTTTCCGTGGGAGGAATCTTCATCCGTGTGGAATTCTGGGCTGAAAACGGCTCTTTCCCTTACCCGCATGTGGCACGCACCGTCGAGCTTTGCGCCCAGGGAAAAGGTGGCAGCCTTGGGCTCTCAGCTGCCAATTTTGGGGCCCCATTAACCCTAGAAAAGGCACAAGCGCTTTCTGTCCTGGCACCTTTTCCCAGGGAGAAATCTTCGCTGGCCTGGAATTCTGGGATGAGAAACGGCACATTCCCAGACTTGCAAGTGGCACGCGCCGTCGACATTTGCGCCCAGGGAAAAGGTGGCAGCCTTGGGCTCTCAGGTGCTAAAGATGAGGTCCCATTACCCCTAGAAAAGGCACAATGGCTTTCTGTCCTTACACCTTTTCCCAGGCAGGAATCGACTTCCGTCTGGAATTCTGGGCTGAAAAACGGCCCTTTCCCAGACCCGCACAGGGTATGCACCGTCAAGCTTTGCACCCAGGGAAAAGGTGGCAGCCTTGGGCTCTCAGGTGCCAGTGATGGGGCCCAATTAGCATTACAAAATACACAATGGCTTTGTCTCCTGGTACCTTTTCCCTCTGAGGAATCTTCATAGGTCTGGAATTCTGGGCTGAAAAATGGCACTTTCCTGGACTCGCACGTGGAACGCTCCGTCGAGCTTTGCGCCCAGGGAAAAGGTGTCAGCCTTGGGCTCTCAGGTGTCAATTTTGGGGCTCCTTTAACCCTAGAAAAGGCACAATTGCTTTCTGTCCTGGCACCTTTTCCCTGGGAGAAATCTTCATCGGCCAGGAATTCTGGGATGAGAAACAGCACATTCCTGGACCCGCAAGTGGCACGCACCGTCGAGCTTTGCGCTCAGGGAAAAGGTTGCAGCCTTCGGCTCTCAGGTGTCAATGATGTAGCCCCATTAACCCTAGAAAAGGAACAATCGCTTTCTGTCCTGACACCTTTTCCCAGGGAGGAATCTTCATCGGTCTGGAATTCTGGAATGAGAAACGGCAATTTCCCGGACCCTCACTTAGCACGCATGGTCGACCTTTGCGCCCAGGGTATAGGAGGCAACCTTGGGCTCTCAGGTGCCAATGATGGGGCGCGATTACCCCTAGAAATGGAACAATCGCTTTCTGTCCTGGGAGCCTCTTCCCTGTGAGGAGTCTTCATCCGTCTGGAATTCAGAGCTGAAAAACGGCACTTTCCCGGACAAGAAAATGGTACGTCCCGTTGATGATTGTGCCCACGGAAAAGCTGGCAGCCTTGAACTCTCAGGTGCCAATGATGGGGCACCATTGACCATAGAAAAGGACAATTCGATTTCTGACCTGGCACCTTTTCCCTGGGGGGTGTCTTCGTCCGTCTTGAATTCTGGGCTGAAAAATGGCACTTCCGGGACCCGCAAGTGGCACGCGCCGTCGACATTTGCGCCCAGGGAAAAGGTGGCAGCCTTGGGCTCTCAGGTGCCAATGATGGGGCCACGTTAACGCTAGATAAATAACACTTGCTTTCTGTCTTGGCACCTTTTCCCTGGGAGAAATCTTCGTCCGTCTGGAAATCTGGGTTCAGAAATGGCACTGCCCCAAACCCGCACAAGGTACACATCGTCGAGCTTTGCGCCCAGGGAAAAGGGGGCAGCCTTGGGCTCTCAGGTGCCAATGATGGGGCCCCATTACCCCTACAAAAGGCACAATGGCTTTCTGTCCTGGCACCTTTTCCCAGGGAGGAATCTTCATCGGTTTGGAATTCTGCTCTGAGAATCGGCACTTTCCTGGACCCGCAAGTGGAACGCACCATCGAGCTTTGCATCCAGGGAAAAGGTGGCAGTCTTGGGCTCTCAGGTGCCAATGATGCGGCCCCATTACCTTTACAAAAAGCACAATGGCTTTCTGTCCTGGCACCTTTTCCCTGGGAGGAGTCTTCATTGGTCTGGAATTCTGGGCTGTAAAATGGCACTTTCTGGGACCAGCACGTGGCACGCACTGTCGTGCTTTGCGCCCAGGGAAAAGGTGGCAGCCCTGGGTTCTCAGCTGCCAATTTTGGGGGCCCATTAACTCTAGAAAAGGCACAATGGCTTTCTGTCCGGGCACCTTTTCCCAGGGAGAAATCTTCGCTGGCCTGGAATTCTGGGATGAGAAACGGCACATTCCCGGACTTGCAAGTGGCACGCGCCGTCGACATTTGCGCCCAGGGAAAAGGTGGCAGCCTTGGGCTCTCAGGTGCCAATGATGGGGCCCCATTACCTTTACAAAAAGTACAATGGCTTTCATTGTGAATGTATATTCAATCTGGTGTGCCTGTCCTGGTTTGGGTTGTTACCTCTGGGGTCTCACTAAAAATAGCACCCAGACTGTGGGGAAAACAGGCGGAGATGGTTACTTCCACCTTTTCACCTCTGCTACAACAATCATTGAAAATATTGAGCTTCCTTTTGATGTTAGGGACAGCATAATCCTACTGTTAGTGCTGTTAGTGTTGCTTTGTCTCCTCTGTACTGTATACACCATGTTTAGGTTCAGAACTGGGCTTTCTAAGGAGACTTGCTGGAGGCCTGCCCTGGGAGCGGATGATGTTGAGTGGCACGGGAAGTGGGAAGATATGGGCCAGTATTTGGAGACCTTCTCTCCTCAAATGGTCTGGAAATTCACCCCAGAACAACTGCAGGACCCTGCCAAAGTGCTAAGCTATGTGAAAGGAAGACGCTCTGGTAGTCCCAGAGATGTGCAGCTCACAGCAACCTGCTGGGCCCTGGCCACTGCCTACCGCACACTGCTTGGTGTGGTACAGCATCATCAGGAGGAGGAGAAAAGGAGCAAATCCACAGGCACCATGTCCACCCAAACCACGGCTGAGCCAGAGAGGAAGAGAGATACATCAACCAGCAGCATGTCCACCCAGACCATGACTGAGCCAGAGAGGAAGAGAGACACATCAACCAGCACCATGCCCACACAAACCACAGCTGAGCCAGAGAGAAAGGGAAACAAATCAACCAGCACCATGTCCACACAAACCATGGAGGAGCCAGAAGGACAACAGAAACCGATAGCAGTTGCCCCTGTCCAGAAAAGAAAATCAAAGACCAAATCAGTTCGTATAGCGCATGACGAGGAAGAGTCAGGACCTTCATCTCAAGCAGAAGAAATGGAGCCAGAAATAATCACCCGGTCCCTATCCCTGGGAGAGCTGCGTGAGCTCCGGAGAGAGTTCACACGACAGGCGAATGAGTCCATCTTGATCTGGCTACTTCGAATCTGGGATGCTGCAGCCAATGATACAATTCTAGATGGGAGTGAGGCAAGGCAGCTGGGATCCCTTTCTCGAGATGTTGTCATTGATCAGGGCATTGGAAAGAGACAGGAAACTCTCAGCCTCCGGCGGTGACTGTTGTCAAGCGTGAGGGAGAGATATCTTTGTAAGGAGGACCTCCACGTACAGCAAGGACAATGGAACACGATGGAACAAGGTATCCGGTGCTTAAGGGAATTAGCCGTACTGGAGATAATCTTTTCAGAGGATGAGAGATTCCCTAAAAGTCCAGATGGTGTCCAGTGCACATCCCAGATGTGGTTAAAATTTGCACGACTTGGGCCAGAAATGTATTCTCGCTACCTTGCAACATTGCAGTGGAGAGAGGGAGAAGACAAGGTGGGTGCACTGGTCAGCAAACTCAGGATTTATGAAGACACTGTCACTGCTCCATTACGAGCCCACGTCTCAGCTGTGGAAACAAAACTGGCTGAACTGGAAGAGAAGATTAAGGAAGGACTCTTCCATATCTCTCCAGAACAAACGAGAGTCTCTGCCATCAGAAGCAGGCGTCTTCCAGCTAAGGAGAAAGGGTACACTCCACGCGGCAATCTGTGGTTTTACCTCCATGAGCATGGAGAAGATATGAGGAAGTGGGATGGGAAACCCACCTCTTCCTTAGCAGCTCGGGTACGTGAATTGCAAAGAGGCACAACTAACACAGGGAATTCTTCAAGGTTGAAGGCTGCTCCGGTCTCTCGTGGGCAAGGCTCCAGACAGTATAGGAATGATGATGTTATGCCCGATCCTCTTGAAGGAACCTCCAGGTCATATTCACAGGGAGAGCACAGTGAATACCATGACCAGAACTAGGGGGGCCCTGCCTCTAGCCAGGTAGAGGAGAGGGACAATCGGGTTTATTGGACTGTGTGGATTCGGTGGCCTGCCTCATCAGACCCACAGAAATACAAAGCTTTAGTGGACACTGGCGCACAATGCACGTTGATGCCATCAGGATACGTCGGGGCAGAATCCATCTCTATTTCTGGGGTGACAGGGGGATCCCAACAGCTGACTGTACTGGAAGCTGAAGTCAGCTTGACTGGCAAGGAATGGCATAGACACCCCATTGTGACTGGTCCAGAAGCCCCATGTATCCTTGGCATAGACTACCTGAGGAATGGATATTTCAAAGACCCAAAGGGACTGCGTTGGGCCTTTGGCATAGCTGCTGTGGAGACAGAGGAAATCAGACAGCTGAGCACCTTGCCTGGCCTCTCAGAGGACCCTTCTGCTGTAGGACTGCTGAAAGTTGAAGAACAATTGGTACCGCTGGCCACAGCCACAGTGCACCGTCGGCAATACCGCACTGACCGAGACTCTGTGACCCCCATACACAAGATGATTCGTGAGCTGGAGAGCCAGGGGGTGGTCAGCAAGACTCACTCACCCTTTAATAGCCCCATATGGCCAGTACGAAAGTCCAGTGGAGAGTGGAGGCTGACGGTGGATTACCGTGGCCTCAATGAGGTCACACCCCCCCCCAAGTGCCGCTGTGCCGGACATGCTGGAGCTTCAGTATGAGCTGGAGTCCAAGGCAGCCAAGTGGTATGCCACCATCGACATTGCCAATGCCTTTTTCTCCATTCCATTGGCAGCAGAGTGCAGGCCGCAGTTCGCTTTCACCTGGAAGGGGGTGCAGTACACCTGGAATCGACTGCCCCAGAGGTGGAAACACAGTCCCACCATTTGCCATGGACTGATCCAGACTGCATTGGAAAAGGGTGAGGCTCCAGAACACCTACAGTACATCGATGACATCATTGTATGGGGGAACACAGCAGGGGAGGTTTTTGAGAAAGGAAAGAAGATAATCCAGATTCTCCTAAGAGCTGGTTTTACCATTAAACGAAGTAAGGTCAAGGGACCTGCTCAGGAAATTCAGTTCCTAGGAGTGAAGTGGCAAGACGGGCGTCGTCAGATTCCAACAGAGGTGATCAACAAAATAGCAGCTATGTCCCCACCGACCAGCAAGAAGGAAACTCAGGCTTTCCTAGGTGCGGTGGGCTTTTGGAGGATGCATATCCCTGAGTACAGTCAGATTGTAAGCCCTCTCTACCTTGTGACACGGAAGAAAAATGATTTCCAGTGGGGCCCTGAACAACAACAAGCCTTTGAGCAGATTAAACAGGAGATTACCCATGCAGTAGCCCTTGGGCCAGTCAGGACAGGACAGGATGTGAAGAATGTGCTCTACACTGCAGCCGGGGAGAATGGCCCATCCTGGCGCCTCTGGCAGAAAGTACCTGAGGAGACTCGAGGACGACCGCTGGGATTCTGGAGTCGGGGATACAAAGGATCTGAGGCTAGCTATACCCCAACTGAGAAAGAGATCCTGGCAGCTTATGAAGGAGTTCGAGCCGCCTCAGAAGTGATTGGCACTGAGGCACAGCTCATCCTGGCACCCCGACTACCAGTGTTGGGCTGGATGTTCAAAGGAAAAGCTCCTTCTACCCATCATGCCACTGATGCCACATGGAGTAAGTGGATCGCTCTGATCACGCAGCGAACCTGGATAGGGAATCCTAATCGCCCTGGGATTTTGGAAATCATCACTAACTGGCCGGAAGGTGAGAGTTTCGGATTGTCCTCTGAAGAAGAAGAGGAGCAGGTGACACGAGCTGAGGAGGCCCCACCATATAACCAGCTACCAGAAGAGGAGAAGCGATATGCTCTCTTCACAGATGGCTCTTGCTGCATTGTAGGGACAAGCCAGAAATGGAAAGCAGCTGTATGGAGTCCTACACGTCGAGTTGCAGAAGCGACTGAAGGACAAGGTGGATCAAGTCAGGTCGCAGAGCTGAAAGCTGTTCAGCTGGCTTTGGATATCGCTGAACGAGAGAAGTGGCCAAGACTCTACCTTTACACTGACTCGTGGATGGTGGCCAATGCTCTGTGGGGATGGCTGGAGCGTTGGAGAAAGGCCGGCTGGCAGCGCAAAGGGAAACCCATCTGGGCGGCTGAGATGTGGCAGGACATCGCTGCCCGGGTAGAGAAGCTGAGTGTGAAGGTCCGTCACGTAGATGCTCATGTACCCAAGAGCCGGGCTAATGAGGAGCATCGTAACAACGAGCAGGTGGATCGAGCTGCCAGGATTGAAGTCTCTCAGGTAGATCTGGATTGGCAGCATAAAGGTGAATTGTTTCTAGCCCAATGGGCCCATGATGCCTCTGGTCATCAGGGCAGAGATGCAACATACAGATGGGCTCGTGACCGAGGGGTGGATCTAACCATGGACGGTGTCTCACAGGTTATCCATGACTGTGACACATGTGCTGCCATCAAGCAGGCCAAGCGGGTGAAGCCTCTATGGTATGGTGGACGGTGGTCGAAATACAGGTATGGGGAAGCCTGGCAAGTTGACTACATCACACTTCCCCAAACACGTCAAGGCAAGCGCTATGTGCTGACCATGGTAGAGGCAACCACTGGATGGCTGGAGACATACCCCGTATCTCACGCCACTGCCCGGAATACCATCCTGGGCCTTGAGAAACAAGTCCTGTGGAGACACGGCACCCCAGAGAGAATAGAGTCTGACAACGGCACCCACTTCAAGAACAGCCTCATAGACACCTGGGCCAGAGAGCACGGCATTGAGTGGGTGTATCATATCCCCTACCATGCTCCAGCTGCCGGGAAAGTTGAGCGATGTAATGGACTGCTGAAAACAACCTTGAAGGCGTTGGGTGGGGGAACTTTCAAACACTGGGAGCTGCATTTGGCAAAGGCCACCTGGTTGGTCAACACCCGGGGCTCCATCAATCGAGCTGGCCCTGCCCAATCAGAACTCTTGAATACTGTAGATGGAGATAAAGTCCCTGTGGTCCATATGAGAGGTATGTTAGGAAAGACTGTTTGGGTGAGTCCCACCTCAAACAAAGGCAAATCCATCCGAGGGATTGTCTTTGCTCAAGGACCTGGTTGCACTTGGTGGATAATGCAAAAAGATGGAGAAACACATTGTGTACCACAAGGGGACCTAATTTTGAGCGAGAAGAGTTTGTAATGTTTCATTGTATATATGTGTATATATATGTATGTATAGGTAAAAAGGGGATTAATTTGGGAATGACTAGATGGAGTAGAATAAGGGGTGGAAAATGTCCTAGTTCAGCAGGAGGGACCAGCTAACCCTGTGTGGGGGTGATCAAAGCTGTGTATTCTACCCCCTCTATTCATTCCCCAAGGTCAATGGGCCATTAGCAGCAGCTGCCCAGGGGGCCACTATCACCTTCACACCCAGCCTGAGGGGGGCGGAGCTGCTAATGGGCCATCAACAGCTCAATACCCCCTGGCTCCCAGAGTTAATCACCCATTGTGTGAGTCCCCGCCCAGGGGGAGGGACTGAGTGCTCCCTGAGGGTACATAAGTGGTGGGTAAGAAGACCTCGGGAACCTCTCGTCGGATCCAGAGCAGCAGCAGGACCTAGACAGGAGGAGATCACCGCTCTCGCCCAGACCACAGCCCTCGCCTGCACCAACAGGTTCTTCTTTTCCTTTTGCTCTGGACTTGGGGGAACCACAGGGGTCTCAGCACAAGGGCAAACAAACCCCCTTTGGGTTTGTGCCCCAGGACACTGGGTTATACTGCTGGGGTTTTGTGAGTTGAAAGCAATTTACCTTGTGTGTCAGTGTCGTTATTGTAATATTATTATTAAATTTAAGGTCTGAATTATAATCTCTCTCGTGGTGAGTTCATTTCCCCTGCTGGTTTACCTTTAAACCAGCACAGACAGAAAGCCATTTAGCCTTTTGTAGGGGTAATGGGGCACCATCATTGGCACCTGAGAGCCCAAGGCTGCCCCCTTTTCCCTGGGCGCAAAGCTCGATGATGTGTACCTTGTGCGGGTTTGGGGCAGTGCCATTTTTGAACCCAGATTTCCAGATGGACGAAGATTCCTCCCTGGGAAAAGGTGCCAGTACAGAAAGCAAGTGTTATTTTTCTAGTGTTAACGGGGCCCCATCATTGGCACCTGAGAGCCCAAGGCTGCCACCTTTTCCCTGGGCGCAAATGTCGACGGCGCGTGCCACTTGCCTGTTCGGGGAAGTGCCATTTTTCAGCCCAGAATTCCAGACGGACCAAGACACCTCCCAGGGAAAAGGTGCCAGGTCAGAAATCGAATTGTCCTTTTCTAGGGTCAAGGGTGCCCCATCATTGGTAACTCAGAGTTCAAGGCTGACACTTTTTCTGTGGGCGCAAACATCAACGGCGCGTACCACTTTCTTGTCCGGCAAAGTGCCGTTTTTCAGCCCTGAATTCCAGACGGATGAAGAGTCCTCACAGGGAAGAGGCTCCCAGGACAGAAAGCGATTGTTCCATTTCTAGGGTTAATCAGGCCCCATCATTGGCACCTGAGAGCCCAAGGTTTCCTCCTATACCCTGGGCGCAAAGCTCGACCATGCGTGCTATGTGAGGGTCTGGGAAATTGCCGTTTCTCATTCCAGAATTCCAGACCGATGAAGATTCCTCCCTGGGAAAAGGTGTCAGGACAGAAAGCGATTGTTCCTTTTCTAGGGTTAATGGGGCTCCATCATTGACACCTGAGAGCCCAAGGCTGTAACCTTTTCCCTGAGTGCAAAGCTCAACGGTGCGTGCCACTTGCGGGTCCAGGAATGTGCTGTTTCTCATCCCAGAATTCGAGGCTGATGAAGATTTCTCCCAGGGAAAAGGTGCCAGGACAGAAAGCAATTGAGCCTTTTCTAGGGTTAATGGGGCCTCAAAATTGACACCTGAGAGACCAAGGCTGCCACCTTTTCCCTGGGCGCAAAGCTCGACGGAGCGTTCCACTTGCGGGTCCCGGAAAGTGACATATTTCAGCCCAGAATTCCAGACCTATGAAGATTCCTCAGAGGGAAAAGGTACCAGGAGACAAAGCCATTGTGTATTTTGTAATGCTAATTGGGCCCCATCATTGGTACCTGAGAGCCCAATGCTGCCACCTTTTCCCTGGGTGCAAAGCTCGACGCTGCATACCCTGTGCGGGTCCGGGAAAGGGCCGTTTTTCAGCCCAGAATTCCAGACGGAAGTCGATTCCTCTCTGGGAAAAGGTGTCAGGACAGAAAGCCATTGTGCCTTTTCTAGGGGTAATGGGGCCCCATCTTTGGCACCTGAGAGCCCAAGGCTGCCACCTTTTCCCTGGGCGCAAATGTCGACGGCGCGTGCCACTTGCAAGTCCAGGAATGTGCCGTTTCTCATCCCAGAATTCCAGGCCAGCAAAGATTTCTCCCTCGGAAAAGGTACCAGGATAGAAAGTGATTGTGCCTTTTCTAGGGTTAATGGGGCCCCAAAATTGGCAGCTGAGAGCCCAGGGCTGCCACCTTTTCCCTGGGCGCAAAGCCCGACGGTGCGTGCCACATGCGGGTAAGGGAAAGAGGCGTTTTCAGCCCAGAATTCCAGACCAATGAAGATTCCTCCCAGGGAAAAGGTGCAAAGACAGAAAGCGATTGTTCTTTTTCTCGGGGTACTGGGGCCCCATTATTGGCACCCAAGAGCCCAAGGCTGTCACCTTTTGCCTGGGCACAAAGCTCGATGGTGCGTTCCACTTGCAGGTTCGGGGAAGTGCCGTTTTTCAGCCCAGAATTCCAGACGGACGAAAATTCCTCCCAGGGAAAAGGTGCCAGGACAGAAAGCGACTGTTATTTATCTAGTGTTAACGGGAACCCATCATTGGCACCTGAGAGCCCAAGGCTGCCACCTTTTCCCTGGGCGCAAAGCTAGATGGTGCCTGCCACGTGCAGCTCAGAGAAAGACCTTTGTTCAGCCCAGGATTCCAGAAGGATGACGACTCCTCCCAGGGAAAAGGCTCCAAGGACAGAAAGCGGTTGTTCCATTTCTAGTGTTAATGGGGGCCCGTCATTGGCATCTGAGAGCCAGAGGTTGCCTCCTTTTCCCTGGGCGCAAAGCACGACAGTGCGTGCCACGTGCTGGTCCCAGAAAGTGCCATTTTAGAGCCCAGAATTCCAGACCAATGAAGACTCCTCCCAGGGAAAAGGTGCCAGGACAGAAAGCCATTGTGCTTTTAGTAAAGGTAATGGGGCCCCATCATTGGCACCTGAGAGCCCAAGACTGACACCTTTTCCCTGGACGCAAAGCTCGATGGTGCGTTCCACTTGCGGGTCCAGGAAAGTGCCGAATCTCAGACCAGAATTCCAAACCGATGAAGATTCCTCCCTGGGAAAAGGTGCCAGAACAGAAAGCCATTGTGCCTTTTGTAGGGGTAATGGGGTCCCATCATTGGCACCTGAGAGCCCAAGACTGCCACCTTTTCCCTGGACGCAAAGCTCGATGGTGCGTTCCACTTGCGGGTCCAGGAAAGTGCCGATTCTCAGACCAGAATTCCAAACCGATGAAGATTCCTCCCTGGGAAAAGGTGCCAGGACAGAAAGCCATTGTGCCTTTTGTAGGGGTAATGGGTCACCATCACTGGCACCTGAGAGCCCAAGGCTGCCCCCTTTTCCCTGGGTGCAAATGTCGACGGCGCGTGCCACTTGCAAGTCCGGGAATGTGCCGTTTCTCATCCCAGAATTCCAGGCCAGCAAAGATTTCTCCCTGGGAAAAGGTGCCAGGACAGAAAGCGATTGTGCCTTTTCTAGGATTAATGGGGCCCCAAAATTGGCAGCTGAGAGCCCAGGGCTGCCACCTTTTCCCCGGGCGCAAAGCTCGACGGTGCGTGCCACATGCGGGTAAGGGAAAGAGCCGTTTTCAGCCCAGAATTCCAGACCAATGAAGATTCCTCCCAGGGAAAAGGTGCCAGGACGGGAAGAGATTGTTCTTTTTCTAGGGGTAATGGGGCCCCATCATTGACACCTGAGAGCCCAAGGCTGCCACCTTTTGCCTGAGCAGAAAGCTCGACGGTGCGTTCCACTTGCAGGTCCGGGGAAGTGCCGTTTTTCAGCCCAGAATTCCAGACGGATGAAAATTCCTCCCAGGGAAAAGGTGCCAGGACAGAAAGCGCTTGTTATTTATCTAGTGTTAACGGGGACCCATTGTTGGCACCTGAGAGCCCAAGGCTGCCACCTTTTCCCTGGGCGCAAAGCTAGATGGTGCCTGCCACGTGCAGCTCAGAGAAAGTGCTTTGTTCAGCCCTGAATTCCAGACGGCTGACGACTCCTCCCAGGGAAAGGGCTCCCAGGACAGAAAGCGATTGTTCCATTTCTAGTGTTAATGGTGGCCCGTCATTGGCATCTGAGAGCCAGAGGTTGCCTCCTTTTCCCTGGGCGCAAAGCACGACAGTGCGTGCCACGTGCTGGTCCCAGAAAGTGCCATTTTACAGCCCAGAATTCCAGACCAATGAAGACTCCTCCCAGGGAAAAGGTGCCAGGACAGAAAGCCATTGTGCTTTTTGTAAAGGTAATGGGGCCCCATCATTGGCACCTGAGAGCCCAAGACTGACACCTTTTCCCTGGACGCAAAGCTCGATGGTGCGTTCCACTTGCAGGTCCAGGAAAGTGCCGATTCTCAGACCAGAATTCCAAGCCGATGAAGATTCCTCCCTGGGAAAAGGTGCCAGGACAGAAAGCCATTGTGCCTTTTCTAGGGGTAATGGGGCACCATCATTGGCACCTGAGAGCCCAAGGCTGCCCCCTTTTCCCTGGGCGCAAAACTCGACGGCACGTGCCACGTGCAAGTCCGGGAATGTGCTGTTTCTCGTCCCAGAATTCCAGGCCAGCGAAGATTTCTCCCAGGGAAAAGGTACCAGAACAGAAAGCCATTGTGCCTTTTCTAGGGTTAATGGGGCCCCAAAATTGGCAGCTGAGAGCCCAGGGCTGCCACCTTTTCCCTGGGCGCAAAGCTCGACGGTGCGTGCCACATGCGGGTAAGGGAAAGGGCCGTTTTCAGCCCAGAATTCCAGACCAATGAAGATTCCTCCCAGGGAAAAGGTGCCAGGACAGAAAGCGATTGTTCTTTTTCTAGGGGTAATGGGGCACCATCATTGACACCTGAGAGCCCAAGGCTGCCACCTTTTGCCTGGGCACAAAGCTCGACGGTGCGTTCCACTTGCAGGTTCGGGGAAGTGCCGTTTTTCAGCCCAGAATTCCAGACGGACGAAAATTCCTCCCAGGGAAAAGGTGCCAGGACAGAAAGCGATTGTTATTTATCTAGTCTTAACGGGGACCCATCATTGGCACCTGAGAGCTCAAGGCTGCCACCTTTTCCCTCGGCGCGAAGCTAGATGGTGCCTGCCACGTGCAGGTCAGAGAAAGTGCTTTGTTCAGCCCAGAATTCCAGACGGATGACGATTCCTCCCAGGGAAAAGGCTCCCAGGACAGAAAGCGATTGTTCCATTTCTAGTGTTAATGGGGGCCCGTCATTGGCATCTGAGAGCCAGAGGTTGCCTCCTTTTCCCTGGGCGCAAAGCACGACAGTGCGTGCCACGTGCTGGTCCCAGAAAGTTCCATTTTACAGCCCAGAATTCCAGACCAATGAAGACTCCTCCCAGGGAAAAGGTGCCAGGACAGAAAGCCACTGTGCTTTTTGTAAAGGTAATGGGGCCCCATCATTGGCACCTGAGAGCCCAAGACTGACACCTTTTCCCTGGACGCAGAGCTCGATGGTGCGTTCCACTTGCGGGTCCAGGAAAGTGCCGATTCTCAGACCAGAATTCCAAACCGATGAAGATTCCTCCCTGGGAAAGGTGCCAGGACAGAAAGCCATTGTGCCTTTTGTAGGGGTAATGGGGCACCATCATTGGCACCTGAGAGCCCAAGGCTGCCCCCATTTCCCTGGGCGCAAAGCTCAACGGTGTGTACCGTGTGCGGGTTTGGGGCAGTGCCATTTTTGAACCCAGATTTCCAGACGGATGAAAGTTCCTCCCAGGGAAAAGGTGCCAGGACAGAAAGCGACTGTTATTTATCTAGTGTTAACGGGGCCCCATCATTGGCACCTGAGAGCCCAAGGCTGCCACCTTTTCCCTGGGCGCAAAGCTAGATGGTGCCCGCCACGTGCAGCTCAGAGAAAGACCTTTGTTCAGCCCAGGATTCCTGACGGCTGACGACTCCTCCCAGGGAAAGGGCTCCCAGGACAGAAAGCGATTGTTCCATTTCTAGTGTTAATGGGGGCCCGTCATTGGCATCTGAGAGCCAGAGGTTGCCTCCTTTTCCCTGGGCGCAAAGGACGACATTGCGTGCCACGTGCTGGTCCCAGAAAGTGCCATTTTTCAGCACAGAATTCCAGACCAATGAAGACTCCTCCCAGGGAAAAGGTGCCAGGTCAGAAATCGAATTGTCCTTTTCTAGGGTCAAGGGTGCCCCATCATTGGCACCTGAGAATTCAAGGCTGCCACCTTTTCCGTGGACGCAAACATCGACGGCGCGTACCACTTTCTTGTCCGGGAAAGTGCCGTTTTTCAGCCCTCAATTCCAGACGGATGAAGACTCCTCACAGGGAAGAGGCTCCCAGGACAGAAAGCGATTGTTCCATTTCTAGGGTTAATCGGGCTCCATCATTGGCACCTGAGAGCCCAAGGTTGCCTCCTATACCCTGGGCGCAAAGCTCGACCATGCGTGCTACGTGAGGGTCCGGGAAATTGCCGTTTCTCATTCCAGAATTCCAGACCGATGAAGATTCCTCCCTGGGAAAAGTGTCAGGACAGAAAGCGATTGTTCCTTTTCTAAGAGTAATGGGGCTCCATCATTGACACCTGAGAGCCGAAGGCTGCCACCTTTTCCCTGAGCGCAAAGCTCGACAGTGCGTGCCACTTGCGGGTCCAGGAATGTGCTGTTTCTCATCCCAGAATTCGAGGCCGATGAAGATTTCTCCCAGGGAAGATGTGCCAGGGCAGAAAGCAATTGTGCCTTTTCTAGGGTTAATGGGGCCCCAAAATTGACACCTGAGAGCCCAAGGCTGCCACCTTTTCCCTGGGCGCAAATGTCGACGGCGCGTGCCACTTGCAAGTCCGGGAATGTGCCGTTTCTCATCCCAGAATTCCAGGCCAGCAAAGATTTTTCCCTGGGAAAATGTGCCAGGACAGAAAGCGATTGTGCCTTTTCTAGGATTAATGGGGCCCCAAAATTGGCAGCTGAGACCCCAGGCCTGCCACCTTTTCCCCGGGCGCAAAGCTCGACGCTGCGTGCCACATGCGGGTAAGGGAAAGAGCCGTTTTCAGCCCAGAATTCCAGACCAATGAAGATTCCTCCCAGGGAAAAGGTGCCAGGACGGGAAGCGATTGTTCTTTTTCTAGGGGTAATGGGGCCCCATCATTGACACCTGAGAGCCCAAGGCTGCCACCTTGTGCCTGAGCAGAAAGCTCGAGGGTGCGTTCCACTTGCACGTCCGGGGAAGTGCCGTTTTTCAGCCCAGAATTCCAGACGGACGAAAATTCCTCCCAGGGAAAGGGTGCCAGGACAGAAAGCGATTGTTATTTATCTAGTGTTAAAGGGGACCCATTGTTGGCACCTGAGAGCCCAAGGCTGCCACCTTTTCCCTGGGCGCAAAGCTAGATGGTGCCTGCCACGTGCAGGTCAGAGAAAGTGCTTTGTTCAGCCCTGAATTCCAGACGGCTGACGACTCCTCCCAGGGAAAAGGCTCCCAGGACAGAAAGCGATTGTTCCATTTCTAGTGTTAATGGGGGCCCGTCATTGGCATCTGAGAGCCAGAGGTTGCCTCCTTTTCCCTGGGCGCAAAGCACGACAGTGCGTGCCACGTGCTGGTCCCAGAAAGTGCCATTTTACAGCCCAGAATTCCAGACCAATGAAGACTCCTCCCAGGGAAAAGGTGCCAAGACAGAAAGCCATTGTGCTTTTTGTAAAGGTAATGGGGCACCATCATTGGCACCTGAGAGCCCAAGACTGCCACCTTTTCCCTGGACGCAAAGCTCGACGGAGCGTTCCACTTGCGGGTCCAGGAAAGTGCCGATTCTCAGACCAGAATTCCAAGCCGATGAAGATTCCTCCCAGGGAAAAGGTGCCAGGACAGAAAGCCATTGTGCCTTTTCTAGGGGTAATGGGGCACCATCATTGGCACCTGAGAGCCCAAGGCTGCCACCTTCTCCCTGGGCGCAAAGCTCGACAGCGCGTGCCACGTGCAAGTCCGGGAATGTGCCGTTTCTCATCCCAGAATTCCAGGCCAGCGAAGATTTCTCCCTGGGAAAAGGTGCCAGGACAGAAAGCCATTGTGCCTTTTCTAGGGTTAATGGGGCCCCAAAATTGGCAGCTGAGAGCCCAGGGCTGCCACCTTTTCCCTGGGCGCAAAGCTCGATGGTGCGTTCCACTTGCGTGTCCAGGAAAGTGCCAATTCTCAGACCAGAATTCCAAACCGATGAAGATTCCTCCCTGGGAAAAGGTGCCAGGACAGAAAGCCATTGTGCCTTTTGTAGGGGTAATGGGGCACCATCATTGGCACCTGAGAGCCCAACGCTGCCACCTTTTCCCTGGGCGCAAAGCTCGACGGTGTATACCTTGTGCGGGTTTGGGGCAGTGCCATTTTTGAACCCAGAATTCCAGACGGAAGTCGATTCCTCTCTGGGAAAAGGTGTCAGGACAGAAAGCCATTGTGCCTTTTCTAGGGGTAATGGGGCCCCATCATTGGCACCTGAGAGCCCAAGGCTGCCACCTTTTCCCTGGGCGCAAATGTCGACGGCGCGTGCCACTTGCAAGTCCGGGAATGTGCCGTTTCTCATCCCAGAATTCCAGGTCAGCAAAGATTTCTCCCTGGGAAAATGTGCCAGGACAGAAAGCGATTGTGCCTTTTCTAGGGTTAATGGGGCCCCAAAATTGGCAGCTGAGAGCCCAGGGCTGCCACCTTTTCCCTGGGCGCAAAGCTCGACGGTGCGTGCCACATGCGGGTAAGGGAAAGAGCCGTTTTCAGCCCAGAATTCCAGACCAATGAAGATTCCTCCCAGGGAAAAGGTGCCAGGACGGGAAGCGATTGTTCATTTTCTAGGGGTAATGGGGCCCCATCATTGACACCTGAGAGCCCAAGGCTGCCACCTTGTGCCTGAGCAGAAAGCTCGACGGTGCGTTCCACTTGCAGGTCCGGGGAAGTGCCGTTTTTCAGCCCAGAATTCCAGACGGATGAAAATTCCTCCCAGGGAAAAGGTGCCAGGACAGAAAGCGCTTGTTATTTATCTAGTGTTAACGGGGACCCATTGTTGGCACCTGAGAGCCCAAGGCTGCCACCTTTTCCCTGGGCGCAAAGCTAGATGGTGCCTGCCACGTGCAGGTCAGAGAAAGTGCTTTGTTCAGCCCTGAATTCCAGACGGCTGACGACTCCTCCCAGGGAAAGGGCTCCCAGGACAGAAAGCGATTGTTCCATTTCTAGTGTTAATGGGGGCCCGTCATTGGCATCTGAGAGCCAGAGGTTGCCTCCTTTTCCCTGGGCGCAAAGCACGACAGTGCGTGCCACGTGCTGGTCCCAGAAAGTGCCATTTTACAGCCCAGAATTCCAGACCAATGAAGACTCCTCCCAGGGAAAAGGTGCCAGGGCAGAAAGCCATTGTGCTTTTTGTAAAGGTAATGGGGCCCCATCACTGGCACCTGAGAGCCCAAGACTGCCACCTTTTCCCTGGACGCAAAGCTCGATGGTGCGTTCCACTTGCGTGTCCAGGAAAGTGCCGATTCTCAGACCAGAATTCCAAACCGATGAAGATTCCTCCCTGGGAAAAGGTGCCAGGACAGAAAGCCATTGTGCCTTTTCTAGGGGTAATGGGGCACCATCATTGGCACCTGAGAGCCCAAGGCTGCCACGTTTTCCCTGGGCGCAAAGCTCAACGGTGCGTACCTTGTGCGGGTTTGGGGCAGTGCCATTTTTGAAGCCAGATTTGCAGACGAACGAAGATTCCTCCCTGGGAAAAGGTGCCAGGACAGAAAGCAAGTGTTATTTTTCTAGTGTTAACGGGGCCCCATCATTGGCACCTGAGAGCCCAAGACTGCCACCTTTTGCCTGGGTGCAAATGTCGACGGCACGTGCCACTTGAGGGTCCGGGGAAGTGCCATTTTTCAGCCCAGATTTCCAGACGGACGAAGACACCTCCCAGGGAAAAGGTGCCAGGTCAGAAATCGAATTGTCCTTTTCTAGGGTCAATGGTGTCCCATCATTGGCACCTGAGAGTTCAAGGCTGCCACCTTTTCCGTGGGCGCAAACTTCAACGGCGCGTACCACTTTCTTGTCCGGGAAAGTGCCGTTTTTCAGCCCTGAATTCCAGACGGGTGAAGACTCCTCACAGGGAAGAGGCTCCCAGGACAGAAAGCGATTGTTCCATTTCTAGGGTTAATCGGGCTCCATCATTGGCACCTGAGAGCCCAAGGTTGCCTCCTATACCCTGGGCGCAAAGCTCGACCATGCGTGCTACGTGAGGGTCCGGGAAATTGCCCTTTCTCATTCCAGAATTCCAGACCGATGAAGATTCCTCCCTGGGAAAAGGTGTCAGGACAGAAAGCGATTGTTCCTTTTCTAGGAGTAATGGGGCTCCATCATTGCCACCTGAGAGGCCAAGGCTGCAACCTTTTCCCTGAGCGCAAAGCTCGACGGTGCGTGCCACTTGCGGGTGCAGGAATGTGCTGTTTCTCATCCCAGAATTCGAGGCCGATGAAGATTTCTCCCAGGGAAAATGTGCCTGGACAGAAAGCAATTGTGTCTTTTCTAGGGTTAATGGGGCCCCAAAATTGACACCTGAGAGCCCAAGGCTGCCACCTTTTCCCTGGGCGCAAAGCTCGACGGAGCGTTCCACGTGCGGGTCCGGGAAAGTGCCATTTTTCAGCCCAGAATTCCAGACCTATGAAGATTCCTCAGAGGGAAAAGGTACCAGGAGACAAAGCCATTGTGTATTTTGTAATGCTAATTGGGCCCCACCATTGGCACCTGAGAGCCCAAGGCTGCCACCTTTTCCCTGGGTGCAAAGCTTGACGGTGCATACCCTGTGCGGGTCTGGGAAAGGGCCATTTTTCAGCCCAGAATTTCAGACGGAAGTCGATTCCTCTCTGGGAAAAGGTGTCAGGACAGAAAGCCATTGTGCCTTTTCTAGGGGTAATGGGGCCCCATCTTTGGCACCTGAGAGCCCAAGGCTGCCCCCTTTTCCCTGGGCGCAAATGTCGACGACGCGTGCCACTTGCAAGTCCAGGAATGTGCCGTTTCTCATCCCAGAATTCACGGCCAGCAAAGATTTCTCCCTCGGAAAAGGTGCCAGGACAGAAAGCGATTGTGCCTTTTCTAGGGTTAATGGGGCCCCAAAATTGGCAGCTGAGAGCCCAGGGCTGCCACCTTTTCCCTGGGCGCAAAGCCCGACGGTGCGTGCCACATGCGGGTAAGGGAAAGAGCCGTTTTCAGCCCAGAATTCCAGACCAATGAAGATTCCTCCCAGGGAAAAGGTGCCAGGACAGAAAGCCATTGTTCTTTTTCTCGGGGTACTGGGGCCCCATTATTGCCACCCGAGAGCCCAAGGCTGTCACCTTTTGCCTGGGCACAAAGCTCGACGGTGCGTTCCACTTGCAGGTCCGGGGAAGTGCCGTTTTTCAGCCCAGAATTCCAGACGGACGAAAATTCCTCCCAGGGAAAAGGTGCCAGGACAGAAAGCGATTGTTATTTATCTAGTGTTAACGGGGACCCATCATTGGCACCTGAGAGCCCAAGGCTGCCACCTTTTCCCTGGGCGCAAAGCTCGATGGTGCCTGCCACGTGCAGCTCAGAGAAAGACCTTTGTTCAGCCTAGGATTCCAGAAGGATGACGACTCCTCCAAGGGAAAAGGCTCCAAGGACAGAAAGCGATTGTTCCATTTCTAGTGTTAATGGGGGCCCGTCATTGGCATCTGAGAGCCAGAGGTTGCCTCCTTTTCCCTGGGCGCAAAGCACGACAGTGCGTGCCACGTGCTGGTCCCAGAAAGTGCCATTTTACAGCCCAGAATTCCAGACCAATGAAGACTCCTCCCAGGGAAAAGGTGCCAGGACAGAAAGCCATTGTGCTTTTTGTAAAGGTAATGGGGCCCCATCATTGGCACCTGAGAGCCCAAGACTGCCACCTTTTCCCTGGATGCAAAGCTCGATGGTGCGTTCCACTTGCGGGTCCAGGAAAGTGCCGAATCTCAGACCAGAATTCCAAACCGATGAAGATTCCTCCCTGGGAAAAGGTGCCAGGACAGAAAGCCATTGTGCCTTTTGTAGGGGAAATGGGTCACTATCATTGGCACCTGAGAGCCCAAGGCTGCCACCTTCTCCCTGGGCGCAAACGTCGACGGCGCATGCCACTTGCAAGTCCGGGAATGTGCCGTTTCTCATCCCAGAATTCCAGGCCAGTGAAGATTTCTCCCTGGGAAAATGTGCCAGCACAGAAAACGATTGTGCCTTTTCTAGGGTTAATGGGGCCCCAAAATTGGCAGCTGAGAGCCCAGGGCTGCCACCTTTTCCCTGGGCGCAAAGCTCGACGGTGCGTGCCACATGCGGGTAAGGGAAAGAGCCGTTTTCAGCCCAGAATTCCAGACCAATGAAGATTCCTCCCAGGGAAAAGGTGCCAGGACGGGAAGCGATTGTTCTTTTTCTAGGGGTAATGGGGCCCCATCATTGACACCTGAGAGCCCAAGGCTGCCACCTTGTGCCTGAGCAGAAAGCTCGACGGTGCGTTCCACTTGCAGGTCCGGGGAAGTGCCGTTTTTCAGCCCAGAATTCCAGACGGACGAAAATTCCTCCCAGGGAAAGGGTGCCAGGACAGAAAGCGATTGTTATTTATCTAGTGTTAAAGGGGACCCATTGTTGGCACCTGAGAGCCCAAGGCTGCCACCTTTTCCCTGGGCGCAAAGCTAGATGGTGCCTGCCACGTGCAGGTCAGAGAAAGTGCTTTGTTCAGCCCTGAATTCCAGACGGCTGACGACTCCTCCCAGGGAAAAGGCTCCCAGGACAGAAAGCGATTGTTCCATTTCTAGTGTTAATGGGGGCCCGTCATTGGCATCTGAGAGCCAGAGGTTGCCTCCTTTTCCCTGGGCGCAAAGCACGACAGTGCGTGCCACGTGCTGGTCCCAGAAAGTGCCATTTTACAGCCCAGAATTCCAGACCAATGAAGACTCCTCCCAGGGAAAAGGTGCCAAGACAGAAAGCCATTGTGCTTTTTGTAAAGGTAATGGGGCACCATCATTGGCACCTGAGAGCCCAAGACTGCCACCTTTTCCCTGGACGCAAAGCTCGATGGTGCGTTCCACTTGCGGGTCCAGGAAAGTGCCGATTCTCAGACCAGAATTCCAAGCCGATGAAGATTCCTCCCAGGGAAAAGGTGCCAGGACAGAAAGCCATTGTGCCTTTTCTAGGGGTAATGGGGCACCATCATTGGCACCTGAGAGCCCAAGGCTGCCACCTTCTCCCTGGGCGCAAAGCTCGACAGCGCGTGCCACGTGCAAGTCCGGGAATGTGCCGTTTCTCATCCCAGAATTCCAGGCCAGTGAAGATTTCTCCCTGGGAAAAGGTGCCAGGACAGAAAGCCATTGTGCCTTTTCTAGGGTTAATGGGGCCCCAAAATTGGCAGCTGAGAGCCCAGGGCTGCCACCTTTTCCCTGGGCGCAAAGCTCGATGGTGCGTTCCACTTGCGTGTCCAGGAAAGTGCCAATTCTCAGACCAGAATTCCAAACCGATGAAGATTCCTCCCTGGGAAAAGGTGCCAGGACAGAAAGCCATTGTGCCTTTTGTAGGGGTAATGGGGCACCATCATTGGCACCTGAGAGCCCAACGCTGCCACCTTTTCCCTGGGCGCAAAGCTCGACGGTGTACACCTTGTGCGGGTTTGGGGCAGTGCCATTTTTGAACCCAGAATTCCAGACGGAAGTCGATTCCTCTCTGGGAAAAGGTGTCAGGACAGAAAGCCATTGTGCCTTTTCTAGGGGTAATGGGGCCCCATCATTGGCACCTGAGAGCCCAAGGCTGCCACCTTTTCCCTGGGCGCAAATGTCGACGGCGCGTGCCACTTGCAAGTCCGGGAATGTGCCGTTTCTCATCCCAGAATTCCAGGTCAGCAAAGATTTCTCCCTGGGAAAATGTGCCAGGACAGAAAGCGATTGTGCCTTTTCTAGGGTTAATGGGGCCCCAAAATTGGCAGCTGAGAGCCCAGGGCTGCCACCTTTTCCCTGGGCGCAAAGCTCGACGGTGCGTGCCACATGCGGGTAAGGGAAAGAGCCGTTTTCAGCCCAGAATTCCAGACCAATGAAGATTCCTCCCAGGGAAAAGGTGCCAGGACGGGAAGCGATTGTTCATTTTCTAGGGGTAATGGGGCCCCATCATTGACACCTGAGAGCCCAAGGCTGCCACCTTGTGCCTGAGCAGAAAGCTCGACGGTGCGTTCCACTTGCAGGTCCGGGGAAGTGCCGTTTTTCAGCCCAGAATTCCAGACGGACGAAAATTCCTCCCAGGGAAAAGGTGCCAGGACAGAAAGCGACTGTTATTTATCTAGTGTTAACGGGGACCCATTGTTGGCACCTGAGAGCCCAAGGCTGCCACCTTTTCCCTGGGCGCAAAGCTAGATGGTGCCTGCCACGTGCAGGTCAGAGAAAGTGCTTTGTTCAGCCCTGAATTCCAGACGGCTGACGACTCCTCCCAGGGAAAGGGCTCCCAGGACAGAAAGCGATTGTTCCATTTCTAGTGTTAATGGGGGCCCGTCATTGGCATCTGAGAGACAGAGGTTGCCTCCTTTTCCCTGGGCGCAAAGCACGACAGTGCGTGCCACGTGCTGGTCCCAGAAAGTGCCATTTTACAGCCCAGAATTCCAGACCAATGAAGACTCCTCCCAGGGAAAAGGTGCCAGGACAGAAAGCCATTGTGCTTTTTGTAAAGGTAATGGGGCCCCATCATTGGCACCTGAGAGCCCAAGACTGCCACCTTTTCCCTGGACGCAAAGCTCGATGGTGCGTTCCACTTGCGGGTCCAGGAAAGTGCCGATTCTCAGACCAGAATTCCAAGCCGATGAAGATTCCTCCCTGGGAAAAGGTGCCAGGACAGAAAGCCATTGTGCCTTTTCTAGGGGTAATGGGACCTCATCTTTGGCACCTGAGAGCCCATGGCTGCCCCCTTTTCCCTGGGCGCAAAGCTCGACAGCGCGTGCCACGTGCAAGTCCGGGAATGTGCCGTTTCTCATCCCAGAATTCCAGGCCAGCGAATATTTCTCCCAGGGAGAAGGTGCCAGGACAGAAAGCGATTGTGCCTTTTCTAGGGTTAATGGGGCCCAAAATTGGCAGCTGAGAGCCCAAGGCTGCCACCTTTTCCCTGGGCGCAAAGCTCGACGGTGCGTGCCACATGCGGGTAAGGGAAAGAGCCGTTTTCAGCCCAGAATTCCAGACCAATGAAGATTCCTCCCAGGGAAAAGGTGCCAGGACAGAAAGCGATTGTTCTTTTTCTAGGGGTAATGGGGCACCATCATTGGCACCTGAGAGCCCAAGGCTGCCACCTTTTGCCTGGGCACAAAGCTCGACGGTGCGTTCCACTTGCAGGTCGGGGGAAGTGCCGTTTTTCAGCCCAGAATTCCAGACGGACGAAAATTCCTCCCAGGGAAAAGGTGCCAGGACAGAAAGCGATTGTTATTTATCTAGTGTTAACAGGGACCCATCGTTGGCACCTGAGAGCCCAAGGCTGCCACCTTTTCCCTGGGCGCACACCTAGATGGTGCCTGCCACGTGCAGCTCGGAGAAAGTGCTTTCTTCAGCACAGGATTCCAGACGGCTGACGACTCCTCCCAGGGAAAGGGCTCCCAGGACAGAAAGCGATTGTTCCATTTCTAGTGTTAATGGGGGCCCGTCATTGGCATCTGAGAGTCAGAGGTTGCCTCCTTTTCCCTGGGCGCAAAGCACGACAGTGCGTGCCACATGCTGGTCTCAGAAAGTGCCATTTTTCAGCCCAGAATTCCAGACCAATGAAGACTCCTCCCAGGGAAAAGGTGCCAGGACAGAAAGCCATTGTGCTTTTTGTAAAGGTAATGGGGCCCCATCATTGGCACCTGAGAGCCCAAGACTGCCACCTTTTCCCTGGACGCAAAGCTCGATGGTGCGTTCCACTTGCGTGTCCAGGAAAGTGCCAATTCTCAGACCAGAATTCCAAACCGATGAAGATTCCTCCCTGGGAAAAGGTGCCAGGACAGAAAGCCATTGTGCCTTTTGTAGGGGTAATGGGGCACCATCATTGGCACCTGAGAGCCCAACGCTGCCACCTTTTCCCTGGGCGCAAAGCTCGACGGTGTATACCTTGTGCAGGTTTGGGGCAGTGCCATTTTTGAACCCAGAATTCCAGACGGAAGTCGATTCCTCTCTGGGAAAAGGTGTCAGGACAGAAAGCCATTGTGCTTTTTCTAGGGGTTATGGGGCCCCATCTTTGGCACCTGAGAGCCCAAGGCTGCCCCCTTTTCCCTGGGCGCAAAGCTCGACGGTGTATACCTTGAGCGGGTTCGGGGAAGTGCCGTTTTTCACCCCAGAATTCCAAACAAATGAAAATTCCTCCCAGGGTAAAGGTGCCAGAACAGAAAGCGATTGTTATTTATCTAGTGTTAACGGGGACCCATCGTTGGCACCTGAGAGCTCAAGGCTTCCACCTTTTCCCTGGGCGCAAAGCTAGATGGTGCCTGCCACGTGCATGTCAGAGAAAGTGCTTTGTTCAGCCCAGAATTCCAGACGGATGACGATTCCTCCCAGGGAAAAGGCTCCAAGGACAGAAAGCGATTGTTCCATTTCTAGTGTTAATGGGGGCCCGTCATTGGCATCTGAAAGCCAGAGGTTGCCTCCTTTTCCCTGGGCGCAAAGCACGACAGTGCGTGCCACGTGCTGGTCCCAGAAAGTGCCATTTTACAGCCCAGAATTCCAGACCAATGAAGACTCCTCCCAGGGAAAAGGTGCCAGGACAGAAAGCCATTGTGCTTTTTGTAAAGGTAATGGGGCCCCATCATTGGCACCTGAGAGCCCAAGGCTGCCACCTTTTCCCTGGACGCAAAGCTCGATGGTGCGTTCCACTTGCGGGTCCAGGAAAGTGCCGATTCTCAGACCAGAATTCCAAACCGATGAAGATTCCTCCCTGGGAAAAGGTGCCAGGACAGAAAGCCATTGTGCCTTTTGTAGGGGTAATGGGGCACCATCATTGGCACCTGAGAGCCCAAGGCTGCCACGTTTTCCCTGGGCGCAAAGCTCAACGGTGCGTACCTTGTGCGGGTTTGGGGCAGTGCCATTTTTGAAGCCAGATTTGCAGACGGACGAAGATTCCTCCCTGGGAAAAGGTGCCAGGACAGAAAGCAAGTGTTATTTTTCTAGTGTTAACGGGGTCCCATCATTGGCACCTGAGAGCCCAAGACTGCCACCTTTTGCCTGGGTGCAAATGTCGACGGCACGTGCCACTTGAGGGTCCGGGGAAGTGCCATTTTTCAGCCCAGATTTCCAGACGGACGAAGACACCTCCCAGGGAAAAGGTGCCAGGTCAGAAATTGAATTGTCCTTTTCTAGGGTCAATGGTGTCCCATCATTGGCACCTGAGAGTTCAAGGCTGCCACCTTTTCCGTGGGCGCAAACATCAACGGCGCGTACCACTTTCTTGTCCGGGAAAGTGCCGTTTTTCAGCCCTGAATTCCAGACGGGTGAAGACTCCTCACAGGGAAGAGGCTCCCAGGACAGAAAGCGATTGTTCCATTTCTAGGGTTAATCGGGCTCCATCATTGGCACCTGAGAGCCCAAGGTTGCCTCCTATACCCTGGGCGCAAAGCTCGACCATGCGTGCTACGTGAGGGTCCGGGAAATTGCCCTTTCTCATTCCAGAATTCCAGACCGATGAAGATTCCTCCCTGGGAAAAGGTGTCAGGACAGAAAGCGATTGTTCCTTTTCTAGGAGTAATGGGGCTCCATCATTGCCACCTGAGAGGCCAAGGCTGCAACCTTTTCCCTGAGCGCAAAGCTCGACGGTGCGTGCCACTTGCGGGTGCAGGAATGTGCTGTTTCTCATCCCAGAATTCGAGGCCGATGAAGATTTCTCCCAGGGAAAATGTGCCTGGACAGAAAGCAATTGTGTCTTTTCTAGGGTTAATGGGGCCCCAAAATTGACACCTGAGAGCCCAAGGCTGCCACCTTTTCCCTGGGCGCAAAGCTCGACGGAGCGTTCCACGTGCGGGTCCGGGAAAGTGCCATTTTTCAGCCCAGAATTCCAGACCTATGAAGATTCCTCAGAGGGAAAAGGTACCAGGAGACAAAGCCATTGTGTATTTTGTAATGCTAATTGGGCCCCACCATTGGCACCTGAGAGCCCAAGGCTGCCACCTTTTCCCTGGGTGCAAAGCTTGACGGTGCATACCCTGTGCGGGTCTGGGAAAGGGCCATTTTTCAGCCCAGAATTTCAGACGGAAGTCGATTCCTCTCTGGGAAAAGGTGTCAGGACAGAAAGCCATTGTGCCTTTTCTAGGGGTAATGGGGCCCCATCTTTGGCACCTGAGAGCCCAAGGCTGCCCCCTTTTCCCTGGGCGCAAATGTCGACGACGCGTGCCACTTGCAAGTCCAGGAATGTGCCGTTTCTCATCCCAGAATTCACGGCCAGCAAAGATTTCTCCCTCGGAAAAGGTGCCAGGACAGAAAGCGATTGTGCCTTTTCTAGGGTTAATGGGGCCCCAAAATTGGCAGCTGAGAGCCCAGGGCTGCCACCTTTTCCCTGGGCGCAAAGCCCGACGGTGCGTTCCACTTGCAGGTCCGGGGAAGTGCCGTTTTTCAGCCCAGAATTCCAGACGGACGAAAATTCCTCCCAGGGAAAAGGTGCCAGGACAGAAAGCGATTGTTATTTATCTAGTGTTAACGGGGACCCATCATTGGCACCTGAGAGCCCAAGGCTGCCACCTTTTGCCTGGGCACAAAGCTCGACGGTGCCTGCCACGTGCAGCTCAGAGAAAGACCTTTGTTCAGCCTAGGATTCCAGAAGGATGACGACTCCTCCAAGGGAAAAGGCTCCAAGGACAGAAAGCGATTGTTCCATTTCTAGTGTTAATGGGGGCCCGTCATTGGCATCTGAGAGCCAGAGGTTGCCTCCTTTTCCCTGGGCGCAAAGCACGACAGTGCGTGCCACGTGCTGGTCCCAGAAAGTGCCATTTTACAGCCCAGAATTCCAGACCAATGAAGACTCCTCCCAGGGAAAAGGTGCCAGGACAGAAAGCCATTGTGCTTTTTGTAAAGGTAATGGGGCCCCATCATTGGCACCTGAGAGCCCAAGACTGCCACCTTTTCCCTGGATGCAAAGCTCGATGGTGCGTTCCACTTGCGGGTCCAGGAAAGTGCCGAATCTCAGACCAGAATTCCAAACCGATGAAGATTCCTCCCTGGGAAAAGGTGCCAGGACAGAAAGCCATTGTGCCTTTTGTAGGGGAAATGGGTCACTATCATTGGCACCTGAGAGCCCAAGGCTGCCACCTTCTCCCTGGGCGCAAACGTCGACGGCGCATGCCACTTGCAAGTCCGGGAATGTGCCGTTTCTCATCCCAGAATTCCAGGCCAGTGAAGATTTCTCCCTGGGAAAATGTGCCAGCACAGAAAACGATTGTGCCTTTTCTAGGGTTAATGGGGCCCCAAAATTGGCAGCTGAGAGCCCAGGGCTGCCACCTTTTCCCTGGGCGCAAAGCTCGACGGTGCGTGCCACATGCGGGTAAGGGAAAGAGCCGTTTTCAGCCCAGAATTCCAGACCAATGAAGATTCCTCCCAGGGAAAAGGTGCCAGGACGGGAAGCGATTGTTCTTTTTCTAGGGGTAATGGGGCCCCATCATTGACACCTGAGAGCCCAAGGCTGCCACCTTGTGCCTGAGCAGAAAGCTCGACGGTGCGTTCCACTTGCAGGTCCGGGGAAGTGCCGTTTTTCAGCCCAGAATTCCAGACGGACGAAAATTCCTCCCAGGGAAAGGGTGCCAGGACAGAAAGCGATTGTTATTTATCTAGTGTTAAAGGGGACCCATTGTTGGCACCTGAGAGCCCAAGGCTGCCACCTTTTCCCTGGGCGCAAAGCTAGATGGTGCCTGCCACGTGCAGGTCAGAGAAAGTGCTTTGTTCAGCCCTGAATTCCAGACGGCTGACGACTCCTCCCAGGGAAAAGGCTCCCAGGACAGAAAGCGATTGTTCCATTTCTAGTGTTAATGGGGGCCCGTCATTGGCATCTGAGAGCCAGAGGTTGCCTCCTTTTCCCTGGGCGCAAAGCACGACAGTGCGTGCCACGTGCTGGTCCCAGAAAGTGCCATTTTACAGCCCAGAATTCCAGACCAATGAAGACTCCTCCCAGGGAAAAGGTGCCAAGACAGAAAGCCATTGTGCTTTTTGTAAAGGTAATGGGGCCCCATCATTGGCACCTGAGAGCCCAAGACTGCCACCTTTTCCCTGGACGCAAAGCTCGATGGTGCGTTCAACTTGCGGGTCCAGGAAAGTGCCGATTCTCAGACCAGAATTCCAAGCCGATGAAGATTCCTCCCAGGGAAAAGGTGCCAGGACAGAAAGCCATTGTGCCTTTTCTAGGGGTAATGGGGCACCATCATTGGCACCTGAGAGCCCAAGGCTGCCACCTTCTCCCTGGGCGCAAAGCTCGACAGCGCGTGCCACGTGCAAGTCCGGGAATGTGCCGTTTCTCATCCCAGAATTCCAGGCCAGCGAAGATTTCTCCCTGGGAAAAGGTGCCAGGACAGAAAGCCATTGTGCCTTTTCTAGGGTTAATGGGGCCCCAAAATTGGCAGCTGAGAGCCCAGGGCTGCCACCTTTTCCCTGGGCGCAAAGCTCGATGGTGCGTTCCACTTGCGTGTCCAGGAAAGTGCCTATTCTCAGACCAGAATTCCAAACCGATGAAGATTCCTCCCTGGGAAAAGGTGCCAGGACAGAAAGCCATTGTGCCTTTTGTAGGGGTAATGGGGCACCATCATTGGCACCTGAGAGCCCAACGCTGCCACCTTTTCCCTGGGCGCAAAGCTCGACGGTGTATACCTTGTGCGGGTTTGGGGCAGTGCCATTTTTGAACCCAGAATTCCAGACGGAAGTCGATTCCTCTCTGGGAAAAGGTGTCAGGACAGAAAGCCATTGTGCCTTTTCTAGGGGTAATGGGGCCCCATCATTGGCACCTGAGAGCCCAAGGCTGCCACCTTTTCCCTGGGCGCAAATGTCGACGGCGCGTGCCACTTGCAAGTCCGGGAATGTGCCGTTTCTCATCCCAGAATTCCAGGTCAGCAAAGATTTCTCCCTGGGAAAATGTGCCAGGACAGAAAGCGATTGTGCCTTTTCTAGGGTTAATGGGGCCCCAAAATTGGCAGCTGAGAGCCCAGGGCTGCCACCTTTTCCCTGGGCGCAAAGCTCGACGGTGCGTGCCACATGCGGGTAAGGGAAAGAGCCGTTTTCAGCCCAGAATTCCAGACCAATGAAGATTCCTCCCAGGGAAAAGGTGCCAGGACGGGAAGCGATTGTTCATTTTCTAGGGGTAATGGGGCCCCATCATTGACACCTGAGAGCCCAAGGCTGCCACCTTGTGCCTGAGCAGAAAGCTCGACGGTGCGTTCCACTTGCAGGTCCGGGGAAGTGCCGTTTTTCAGCCCAGAATTCCAGACGGACGAAAATTCCTCCCAGGGAAAAGGTGCCAGGACAGAAAGCGCTTGTTATTTATCTAGTGTTAACGGGGACCCATTGTTGGCACCTGAGAGCCCAAGGCTGCCACCTTTTCCCTGGGCGCAAAGCTAGATGGTGCCTGCCACGTGCAGGTCAGAGAAAGTGCTTTGTTCAGCCCTGAATTCCAGACGGCTGACGACTCCTCCCAGGGAAAGGGCTCCCAGGACAGAAAGCGATTGTTCCATTTCTAGTGTTAATGGGGGCCCGTCATTGGCATCTGAGAGACAGAGGTTGCCTCCTTTTCCCTGGGCGCAAAGCACGACAGTGCGTGCCACGTGCTGGTCCCAGAAAGTGCCATTTTACAGCCCAGAATTCCAGACCAATGAAGACTCCTCCCAGGGAAAAGGTGCCAGGACAGAAAGCCATTGTGCTTTTTGTAAAGGTAATGGGGCCCCATCATTGGCACCTGAGAGCCCAAGACTGCCACCTTTTCCCTGGACGCAAAGCTCGATGGTGCGTTCCACTTGCGGGTCCAGGAAAGTGCCGATTCTCAGACCAGAATTCCAAGCCGATGAAGAATCCTCCCTGGGAAAAGGTGCCAGGACAGAAAGCCATTGTGCCTTTTCTAGGGGTAATGGGACCTCATCTTTGGCACCTGAGAGCCCATGGCTGCCACCTTTTCCCTGGGCGCAAAGCTCGATGGTGCGTTCCACTTGCGTGTCCAGGAAAGTGCCAATTCTCAGACCAGAATTCCAAACCGATGAAGATTCCTCCCAGGGAAAAGGTGCCAGGACAGAAAGCCATTGTGCCTTTTGTAGGGGTAATGGGGCACCAGCATTGGCACCTGAGAGCCCAACGCTGCCACCTTTTCCCTGGGCGCAAAGCTCGACGGTGTATACCTTGGGCAGGTGTGGGGCAGTGCCATTTTTGAACCCAGAATTCCAGACGGAAGTCGATTCCTCTCTGGGAAAAGGTGTCAGGACAGAAAGCCATTGTGCTTTTTCTAGGGGTTATGGGGCCCCATCTTTGGCACCTGAGAGCCCAAGGCTGCCCCCTTTTCCCTGGGCGCAAAGCTCGACGGTGTATACCTTGAGCGGGTTCGGGGAAGTGCCGTTTTTCACCCCAGAATTCCAAACAAATGAAAATTCCTCCCAGGGTAAAGGTGCCAGAACAGAAAGCGATTGTTATTTATCTAGTGTTAACGGGGACCCATCGTTGGCACCTGAGAGCTCAAGGCTTCCACCTTTTCCCTGGGCGCAAAGCTAGATGGTGCCTGCCACGTGCATGTCAGAGAAAGTGCTTTGTTCAGCCCAGAATTCCAGACGGATGACGATTCCTCCCAGGGAAAAGGCTCCAAGGACAGAAAGCGATTGTTCCATTTCTAGTGTTAATGGGGGCCCGTCATTGGCATCTGAAAGCCAGAGGTTGCCTCCTTTTCCCTGGGCGCAAAGCACGACAGTGCGTGCCACGTGCTGGTCCCAGAAAGTGCCATTTTACAGCCCAGAATTCCAGACCAATGAAGACTCCTCCCAGGGAAAAGGTGCCAGGACAGAAAGCCATTGTGCTTTTTGTAAAGGTAATGGGGCCCCATCATTGGCACCTGAGAGCCCAAGGCTGCCACCTTTTCCCTGGACGCAAAGCTCGATGGTGCGTTCCACTTGCGGGTCCAGGAAAGTGCCGATTCTCAGACCAGAATTCCAAACCGATGAAGATTCCTCCCTGGGAAAAGGTGCCAGGACAGAAAGCCATTGTGCCTTTTGTACGGGGAATGGGTCACCATCATTGGCACCTCAGAGCCCAAGGCTGCACCCATTTCCCTGGGCGCAAAGCTCAACGGTGTGTACCTTGTGCGGGTTTGGGGCATCGCCATTTTTGAACCCAGATTTCCAGACGGACGAAAGTTCCTCCCAGGGTAAAGGTGCCAGGACAGAAAGCGACTGTTATTTATCTAGTGTTAACGGGGCCCCATCATTGGCACCTGAGAGCCCAAGGCTGCCAACTTTTCCCTGGGTGCAAAGCTAGATGGTGCCTGCCACGTGCAGCTCAGAGAAAGACCTTTGTTCAGTCCAGGATTCCAGACGGCTGACGACTCCTCCCAGGGAAAGGGCTCCCAGGACAGAAAGCGATTGTTCCATTTCTAGTGTTAATGGGGGCCCGTCATTGGCATCTGAGAGCCAGAGGTTGCCTCCTTTTCCCTGGGCGCAAAGCACGACAGTGCGTGCCACGTGCTGGTCCCAGAAAGTGCCATTTTTCAGCCCAGAATTCCAGACCAATGAAGACTCCTCCCAGGGAAAAGGTGCCAGGGCAGAAAGCCATTGTGCTTTTTGTAAAGGTAATGGGGCCCCATCACTGGCACCTGAGAGCCCAAGACTGCCACCTTTTCCCTGGACGCAAAGCTCGATGGTGCGTTCCACTTGCGTGTCCAGGAAAGTGCCGATTCTCAGACCAGAATTCCAAACCGATGAAGATTCCTCCCTGGGAAAAGGTGCCAGGACAGAAAGCCATTGTGCCTTTTGTAGGGGTAATGGGGCACCATCATTGGCACCTGAGAGCCCAAGGCTGCCACGTTTTCCCTGGGCGCAAAGCTCAACGGTGCGTACCTTGTGCGGGTTTGGGGCAGTGCCATTTTTGAACCCAGATTTGCAGACGGACGAAGATTCCTCCCTGGGAAAAGGTGCCAGGACAGAAAGCAAGTGTTATTTTTCTAGTGTTAACGGGGCCCCATCATTGGCACCTGAGAGCCCAAGACTGCCACCTTTTGCCTGGGTGCAAATGTCGACGGCACGTGCCACTTGAGGGTCCGGGGAAGTGCCATTTTTCAGCCCAGATTTCCAGACGGACGAAGACACCTCCCAGGGAAAAGGTGCCAGGTCAGAAATCGAATTGTCCTTTTCTAGGGTCAATGGTGTCCCATCATTGGCACCTGAGAGTTCAAGGCTGCCACCTTTTCCGTGGGCGCAAACATCAACGGCGCGTACCACTTTCTTGTCCGGGAAAGTGCCGTTTTTCAGCCCTGAATTCCAGACGGGTGAAGACTCCTCACAGGGAAGAGGCTCCCAGGACAGAAAGCGATTGTTCCATTTCTAGGGTTAATCGGGCTCCATCATTGGCACCTGAAAGCCCAAGGTTGCCTCCTATACCCTGGGCGCAAAGCTCGACCATGCGTGCTACGTGAGGGTCCGGGAAATTGCCCTTTCTCATTCCAGAATTCCAGACCGATGAAGATTCCTCCCTGGGAAAAGGTGTCAGGACAGAAAGCGATTGTTCCTTTTCTAGGAGTAATGGGGCTCCATCATTGCCACCTGAGAGGCCAAGGCTGCAACCTTTTCCCTGAGCGCAAAGCTCGACGGTGCGTGCCACTTGCGGGTGCAGGAATGTGCTGTTTCTCATCCCAGAATTCGAGGCCGATGAAGATTTCTCCCAGGGAAAATGTGCCTGGACAGAAAGCAATTGTGTCTTTTCTAGGGTTAATGGGACCCCAAAATTGACACCTGAGAGCCCAAGGCTGCCACCTTTTCCCTGGGCGCAAAGCTCGACGGAGCGTTCCACGTGCGGGTCCGGGAAAGTGCCATTTTTCAGCCCAGAATTCCAGACCTATGAAGATTCCTCCCTGGGAAAAGGTACCAGGAGACAAAGCCATTGTGTATTTTGTAATGCTAATTGGGCCCCACCATTGGCACCTGAGAGCCCAAGGCTGCCACCTTTTCCCTGGGTGCAAAGCTTGACGGTGCATACCCTGTGCGGGTCTGGGAAAGGGCCATTTTTCAGCCCAGAATTTCAGACGGAAGTCGATTCCTCTCTGGGAAAAGGTGTCAGGACAGAAAGCCATTGTGCCTTTTCTAGGGGTAATGGGGCCCCATCTTTGGCACCTGAGAGCCCAAGGCTGCCCCCTTTTCCCTGGGCGCAAATGTCGACGACGCGTGCCACTTGCAAGTCCAGGAATGTGCCGTTTCTCATCCCAGAATTCACAGCCAGCAAAGATTTCTCCCTCGGAAAAGGTGCCAGGACAGAAAGCGATTGTGCCTTTTCTAGGGTTAATGGGGCCCCAAAATTGGCAGCTGAGAGCCCAGGGCTGCCACCTTTTCCCTGGGCGCAAAGCCCGACGGTGCGTGCCACATGCGGGTAAGGGAAAGAGCCGTTTTCAGCCCAGAATTCCAGACCAATGAAGATTCCTCCCAGGGAAAAGGTGCCAGGACAGAAAGCCATTGTTCTTTTTCTCGGGGTACTGGGGCCCCATTATTGCCACCCGAGAGCCCAAGGCTGTCACCTTTTGCCTGGGCACAAAGCTCGACGGTGCGTTCCACTTGCAGGTCCGGGGAAGTGCCGTTTTTCAGCCCAGAATTCCAGACGGACGAAAATTCCTCCCAGGGAAAAGGTGCCAGGACAGAAAGCGATTGTTATTTATCTAGTGTTAACGGGGACCCATCATTGGCACCTGAGAGCCCAAGGCTGCCACCTTTTCCCTGGGCGCAAAGCTCGATGGTGCCTGCCACGTGCAGCTCAGAGAAAGACCTTTGTTCAGCCTAGGATTCCAGAAGGATGACGACTCCTCCAAGGGAAAAGGCTCCAAGGACAGAAAGCGATTGTTCCATTTCTAGTGTTAATGGGGGCCCGTCATTGGCATCTGAGAGCCAGAGGTTGCCTCCTTTTCCCTGGGCGCAAAGCACGACAGTGCGTGCCACGTGCTGGTCCCAGAAAGTGCCATTTTACAGCCCAGAATTCCAGACCAATGAAGACTCCTCCCAGGGAAAAGGTGCCAGGACAGAAAGCCATTGTGCTTTTTGTAAAGGTAATGGGGCCCCATCATTGGCACCTGAGAGCCCAAGACTGCCACCTTTTCCCTGGATGCAAAGCTCGATGGTGCGTTCCACTTGCGGGTCCAGGAAAGTGCCGAATCTCAGACCAGAATTCCAAACCGATGAAGATTCCTCCCTGGGAAAAGGTGCCAGGACAGAAAGCCATTGTGCCTTTTGTAGGGGAAATGGGTCACTATCATTGGCACCTGAGAGCCCAAGGCTGCCACCTTCTCCCTGGGCGCAAACGTCGACGGCGCATGCCACTTGCAAGTCCGGGAATGTGCCGTTTCTCATCCCAGAATTCCAGGCCAGTGAAGATTTCTCCCTGGGAAAATGTGCCAGCACAGAAAACGATTGTGCCTTTTCTAGGGTTAATGGGGCCCCAAAATTGGCAGCTGAGAGCCCAGGGCTGCCACCTTTTCCCTGGGCGCAAAGCTCGACGGTGCGTGCCACATGCGGGTAAGGGAAAGAGCTGTTTTCAGCCCAGAATTCCAAACCAATGAAGATTCCTCCCAGGGAAAAGGTGCCAGGACAGAAAGCGATTGTTCTTTTTCTAGGGGTAATGGGGCCCCATCATTGGCACCTGAGAGCGCAAGGCTGCCACCTTGTGCCTGAGCAGAAAGCTCGACGGTGCGTTCCACTTGCAGGTCCGGGGAAGTGCCGTTTTTCAGCCCAGAATTCCAGACGGACGAAAATTCCTCCCAGGGAAAAGGTGCCAGGACAGAAAGCGATTGTTATTTATCTAGTGTTAACGGGGACCCATTGTTGGCACCTGAGAGCCCAACGCTGCCACCTTTTCCCTGGGTGGAAAGCTTGACGGTGCATACCCTGTGCGGGTCCGGGAAAGGGCCGTTTTTCAGCCCAGAATTCCAGACGGAAGTCGATTCCTCCCAGGGAAAAGGTGCAAAGACAGAAAGCGATTGTTCTTTTTCTAGGGGTAATGGGGCCCCATCATTGGCACCTGAGAGCCCAAGGCTGACATCTTTTGCCTGGGCACAAAGCTCGATGGTGCGTTCCACTTGCAGGTCCAGGAAAGTTCCGATTCTCAGACCAGAATTCCAAACCGATGAAGATTCATCCCTGGGAAAAGGTGCCAGGACAGAAAGCCATTGTGCCTTTTCTAAGGGTAATGGGGCACCATCATTGGCACCTGAGGTGCCCAAGGCTGCCCCCTTTTCCCTGGGCGCAAAGCTCGACGGTGTATACCTTGTGCGGGTTTGGGGCAGTGCCATTTTTGAACCCAGATTTCCAGACGAACGAAGAATCCTCCCAGGGAAAAGGTGCCAGGACAGAAAGAAGGCGTTATTTTTCTAGTGTTAACGGGGACCCATCATTGGCACCTGAGAGCCCAAGGCTGCCACCTTTTGCCTGGGCACAAAGCTAGATGGTGCCTGCCACGTGTAGGTCAGAGAAAGACCTTTGTTCAGCCCAGAATTCCAGACCAATGAAGACTCCTCCCAGGGAAAAGGTGCCAGGACAGAATGCCATTGTCCTTTTTGTAAAGGTAATGGGGCCCCATCATTGGCACCTGAGAGCCCAAGACTGCCACCTTTTCCCTGGACGCAAAGCTCGATGGTGCGTTCCACTTGCGGGTCCAGGAAAGTGCCGATTCTCAGACCAGAATTCCAAACCGATGAAGATTCCTCCCTGGGAAAAGGTGCCAGGACAGAAAGCCATTGTGCCTTTTGTAGGGGTAATGGGGCACCATCATTGGCACCTGAGAGCCCAAGGCTGCCACCTTTTCCCTGGGCGCAAATGTCAACGGTGCGTACCTTGTGCGGGTTTGGGGCAGTGCCATTTTTGAACCCAGATTTCCAGACGGACGAAGATTCCTCCCTGGGAAAAGGTGCCAAGACAGAAAGCAAGTGTTATTCTTCTAGTGTTAACAGGGCCCCATCATTGGCACCTGAGAGCCCAAGGCTGCAACCTTTTCCCTGGGCGCAAATGTCGACGGCGCGTGCCACTTGCGGGTCCGGGGAAGTGCCATTTTTCTGCCCAGAATTCCAGACGGACGAAGACACTACCCAGGGAAAAGGTGCCAGGTCAGAAATCGAATTGTCCTTTTCTAGGGTCAATATTGTCCCATCATTGGCACCTGAGAGTTCAAGGCTGCCACCTTTTCCGTGGGCGCAAACATCGACGGCGCGTACCACTTTCTTGTCCGGGAAAGTGCCGTTTTTCAGCCCTCAATTTCAGACGGATGAAGACTCCTCACAGGGAAGAGGCTCCCAGGACAGAAAGCGATTGTTCCATTTCTAGGGTTAATCGGGCTCCATCATTGGCACCTGAGAGCCCAAGGTTGCCTCCTATACCCTGGGCGCAAAGCTCGACCATGCGTGCTACGTGAGGGTCCGGGAAATTGCCGTTTCTCATTCCAGAATTCCAGACCGATGAAGATTCCTCCCTGAGAAAAGGTGTCAGGACAGAAAGCGATTGTTCCTTTTCTAGGGTTAATCGGGCTCCATCATTGGCACCTGAGAGCCCAAGGATGCAACCTTTTCCCTGAGCGCAAAGCTCGACGGTGCGTGCCACTTGCGGGTCCAGGAATGTGCTGTTTCTCATCCCAGAATTCGAGGCCGATGAACATTTCTCCCAGGGAAAAGGTGCCAGGACAGAAAGCAATTGTGCCTTTTCTAGAGTTAATGGGGCCACAAAATTGACATCTGAGAGCCCAAGGCTGCCACCTTTTCCCTGGGCGCAAAGCTCGACGGAGCGTTCCATGTGCAGGTCCGGGAAAGTGCCATTTTTCAGCCCAGAATTCCAGACCTATGAAGATTCCTCCCTGGGAAAAGGTACCAGGAGACAAAGCCATTGTGTATTTTGTAATGCTAATTGGGCCCCATCATTGGCACCTGAGAGCCCAAGGCTGCCACCTTCTCCCTGGGTGCAAAGCTCGACGGTGCATACCCTGTGCAGGTCCGGGAAAGGGCCGTTTTTCAGCCCAGAATTCCAGACGGAAGTCAATTCCTCTCTGGGAAAAGGTGTCAGGACAGAAAGCCATTGTGCCTTTTCTAGGGGTAATGGGACCTCATCTTTGGCACCTGAGAGCCCAAGGCTGCCACCTTTTCCCTCGGCGCAAATGTCGACGGCGCGTGCCACTTGCAAGTCCGGGAATGTGCCGTTTCTCATCCCAGAATTCCAGGCCAGTGAAGATTTCTCCCTGGGAAAAGGTGCCAGGACAGAAAGCGATTGTGCCTCTTCTAGGGTTAATGGGGCCCCAAAACTGGTAGCTGAGAGCCCAGGGCCGCCACCTTTTCCCTGGGCGCAAAGCTCGACGGTGCGTGCCACATGCGGGTAAGGGAAAGAGCCGTTTTCAGCCCAGAATTCCAGACCAATGAAGATTCCTCCCTGGGAAAAGGTGCCAGGACAGAAAGCCATTGTGCTTTTTGTAAAGGTAATGGGGCCCCATCATTGGCACCTGAGAGCCCAAGGCTGCCACCTTTTCCCTGGACGCAAAGCTCGATGGTGCGTTCCACTTGCGGGTCCAGGAAAGTGCCGATTCTCAGACCAGAATTCCAAACCGATGAAGATTCCTCCCAGGGAAAAGGTGCCAGGACAGAAAGCCATTGTGCCTTTTGTAGGGGTAATGGGGCCCCATCATTGGCACCTGAGAGCCCAAGGCTGCCACCTTTTCCCTGGGCGCAAAGCTCAACGGTGTGTACCTTGTGCGGGTTTGGGGCAGTGCCATTTTTGAACCCAGATTTCCAGACGGACGAAGATTCCTCCCTGGGAAAAGGTGCCAAGACAGAAAGCAAGTGTTATTTTTCTAGTGTTAACGGGGCCCCATCATTGGCACCTGAGAGCCCAAGGCTGCCACCTTTTGCCTGGGCGCAAATGTCGACGGCGCGTCCCACTTGCGGGTCCGGGGAAGTGCCATTTTTCAGCCCAGAATTCCAGACGGACGAAGACACCTCCCAGGGAAAAGGTGCCAGGTCAGAAATCGAATTGTCCTTTTCTAGGGTCAATGGTGCCCCATCATTGGCACCTGAGAGTTCAAGGCTGCCACCTTTTCTGTGGGCGCAAACATCAACGGCGCGTACCATTTTCTTGTCCGGGAAAGTGCCGTTTTTCAGCCCTCAATTCCAGACGGATGAAGACTCCTCACAGGGAAGAGGCTCCCAGGACAGAAAGCGATTGTTCCATTTCTAGGGTTAATCGAGCCCCATCATTGGCACCTGAGAGCCCAAGGTTGCCTCCTATCCCCTGGGCGCAAAGCTCGACCATGCGTGCTACGTGAGGGTCCGGGAAATTGCCGTTTCTCATTCCAGAATTCCAGACCGATGAAGATTCCTCCCTGAGAAAAGGTGTCAGGACAGAAAGCGATTGTTCCTTTTCTAGGGTTAATCGGGCTCCATCATTGAAACCTGAGAACCCAAGGATGCAACCTTTTCCCTGAGCGCAAAGCTCGACGGTGCGTGCCACTTGCGGGTCCAGGAATGTGCTGTTTCTCATCCCAGAATTCCAGGCCGATGAAGATTTCTCCTAGGGAAAAGGTGCCTGGACAGAAAGCAATTGTGCCTTTTCTAGTGTTAATGGGGCCCCAAAATTGACACCTGAGAGCCCAAGGCTGCCACCTTTTCCCTGGGCGCAAAGCTCGACGGAGCGTTCCACGTGCAGGTCCGGGAAAGTGCCATTTTTCAGCCCAGAATTCCAGACCTATGAAGATTCCTCCCTGGGAAAAGGTACCAGGAGACAAAGCCATTGTGTATTTTGTAATGCTAATTGGGCCCCATCATTGGCACCTGAGAGCCCAAGGCTGCCACCTTTCCCTGGGTGCAAAGCTCGACGGTGCATACCCTGTGCGGGTACAGGAAAGGGCCGTTTTTCAGCCCAGAATTCCAGACGGAAGTCGATTCCTCTCTGGGAAAAGGTGTCAGGACAGAAAGCCATTGTGCCTTTTCTAGGGGTAATGGGACCTCATCTTTGGCACCTGAGAGCCCAAGGCTGCCACCTTTTCCCTCGGCGCAAATGTCGACGGAGCGTGCCACTTGCAAGTCCGGGAATGTGCCGTTTCTCATCCCAGAATTCCAGACCAGCGAAAGTTTCTCCCTGGGAAAAGGTGCCAAGACAGAAAGCGATTGTGCCTTTTCTAGGGTTAATGGGGCCCCAAAATTGGCAGCTAAGAGCGCAGGGCTGCCACTTTTTCCCTGTGCACAAAGCTCGACGGTGCGTGCCACATGAAGGGTAAGGGAAAGAGCCGTTTTACAGCCCAGAATTCCAGACCAATGCAGATTCCTCCCTGGGAAAAGGTGCCAGGACGGAAAGCCATTGTTCTTTTTCTAGGGGTAATGGGGCCCCATCATTGGCACCTGAGAGCCCAAGGCTGCCACCTTTTGCCTGGGCACAAATCTCGGCGGTGCGTTCCACTTGCAGGTCCGGGGAAGTGCCGTTTTCCAGCCCAGAATTCCAGACGGACGAAAATTCCTCCCAGGGAAAAGGTGTCAGGACAGAAAGAAAGTGATATTTATCTAGTGTTAACGGGGACCCATCATTGGCACCTGAGAGCCCAAGGCTGCCACCTTTTCCCTGGGCGCAAAGCTAGATAGTGCCTGCCACATGCAGGTTAGAGAAAGTGCTTTGTTCAGCCCAGGATTCCAGACGGCTGACGACTCCTCCCAGGGAAAAGGCTCCCAGGACAGAAAGCGATTGTTCCATTTCTAGTGTTAATGGGGGCCCGTCATTGGCACCTGAGAGCCCAAGGTTGCCTCCTATACCCTGGGTGCAAAGCTCGACCATGCGTGCTACGTGGGTCCGGGAAATTGCCGTTTCTCATTCCAGAATTCCAGACCGATGAAGATTCCTCTCTGGGAAAAGGTGTCAGGACAGAAAGCGATTGTTCCTTTTCTAGGAGTAATGGGGCTCCATCATTGCCACCTGAGAGCCGAAGGCTGCAACCTTTTCCCTGAGCGCAAAGCTCGACGGTGCATGCCACTTGCGGGTCCAGGAATGTGCCGTTTCTCATCCCAGAATTCGAGGCCGATGAAGATTTCTCCCAGGAAAAAGGTGCCTGGACAGAAAGCAATTGTGTCTTTTCTAGGGTTAATGGGGCCCCAAAATTGACACCTGAGAGCCCAAGGCTGCCACCTTTTCCCTGGGCGCAAATGTCGACGGCGCGTGCCACTTGCAAGTCCAGGAATGTGCCGTTTCTCATCCCAGAATTCCAGGCCAGCGAAGATTTCTCCCTGGGAAAATGTGCCAGCACAGAAAGCGATTGTGCCTTTTCTAGGGTTAATGGGGCCCCAAAATTGGCAGCTGAGAGCCCAGGGCTGCCACCTTTTCCCCGGGCGCAAAGCACGACAGTGCGTGCCACGTGCTGGTCCCAGAAAGTGCCATTTTACAGCCCAGAATTCCAGACCAATGAAGACTCCTCCCAGGGAAAAGGTGCCAGGACAGAAAGGCATTGTGCTTTTTGTAAAGGTAATGGGGCCCCATCACTGGCACCTGAGAGCCCAAGACTGCCACCTTTTCCCTGGACGCAAAGCTCGATGGTGCGTTCCACTTGCGTGTCCAGGAAAGTGCCAATTCTCAGACCAGAATTCCAAACCGATGAAGATTCCTCCCTGGGAAAAGGTGCCAGGACAGAAAGCCATTGTGCCTTTTGTAGGGGTAATGGGGCACCATCATTGGCACCTGAGAGCCCAAGGCTGCCACGTTTTCCCTGGGCGCAAAGCTCAACGGTGCGTACCTTGTGCGGGTTTGGGGCAGTGCCATTTTTGAAGCCAGATTTGCAGACGGACGAAGATTCCTCCCTGGGAAAAGGTGCCAGGACAGAAAGCAAGTGTTATTTTTCTAGTGTTAACGGGGCCCCATCATTGGCACCTGAGAGCCCAAGACTGCCACCTTTTGCCTGGGTGCAAATGTCGACGGCACGTGCCACTTGAGGGTCCGGGGAAGTGCCATTTTTCAGCCCAGATTTCCAGACGGACGAAGACACCTCCCAGGGAAAAGGTGCCAGGTCAGAAATCGAATTGTCCTTTTCTAGGGTCAATGGTGTCCCATCATTGGCACCTGAGAGTTCAAGGCTGCCACCTTTTCCGTGGGCGCAAACATCAACGGCGCGTACCACTTTCTTGTCCGGGAAAGTGCCGTTTTTCAGCCCTGAATTCCAGACGGGTGAAGACTCCTCACAGGCAAGAGGCTCCCAGGACAGAAAGCGATTGTTCCATTTCTAGGGTTAATCGGGCTCCATCATTGGCACCTGAGAGCCCAAGGTTGCCTCCTATACCCTGGGCGCAAAGCTCGACCATGCGTGCTACGTGAGGGTCCGGGAAATTGCCCTTTCTCATTCCAGAATTCCAGACCGATGAAGATTCCTCCCTGGGAAAAGGTGTCAGGACAGAAAGCGATTGTTCCTTTTCTAGGAGTAATGGGGCTCCATCATTGCCACCTGAGAGGCCAAGGCTGCAACCTTTTCCCTGAGCGCAAAGCTCGACGGTGCGTGCCACTTGCGGGTCCAGGAATGTGCTGTTTCTCATCCCAGAATTCGAGGCCGATGAAGATTTCTCCCAGGGAAAATGTGCCAGGACAGAAAGCAATTGTGTCTTTTCTAGGGTTAATGGGGCCCCAAAATTGACACCTGAGAGCCCAAGGCTGCCACCTTTTCCCTGGGCGCAAAGCTCGACGGAGCGTTCCACGTGCGGGTCCGGGAAAGTGCCATTTTTCAGCCCAGAATTCCAGACCTATGAAGATTCCTCCCTGGGAAAAGGTACCAGGAGACAAAGCCATTGTGTATTTTGTAATGCTAATTGGGCCCCACCATTGGCACCTGAGAGCCCAAGGCTGCCACCTTTTCCCTGGGTGCAAAGCTTGACGGTGCATACCCTGTGCGGGTCCGGGAAAGGGCCATTTTTCAGCCCAGAATTTCAGACGGAAGTCGATTCCTCTCTGGGAAAAGGTGTCAGGACAGAAAGCCATTGTGCCTTTTCTAGGGGTAATGGGGCCCAATCTTTGGCACCTGAGAGCCCAAGGCTGCCCCCTTTTCCCTGGGCGCAAATGTCGACGACGCGTGCCACTTGCAAGTCCAGGAATGTGCCGTTTCTCATCCCAGAATTCACGGCCAGCAAAGATTTCTCCCTCGGAAAAGGTGCCAGGACAGAAAGCGATTGTGCCTTTTCTAGGGTTAATGGGGCCCCAAAATTGGCAGCTGAGAGCCCAGGGCTGCCACCTTTTCCCTGGGCGCAAAGCCCGACGGTGCGTGCCACATGCGGGTAAGGGAAAGAGCCGTTTTCAGCCCAGAATTCCAGACCAATGAAGATTCCTCCCAGGGAAAAGGTGCCAGGACAGAAAGCCATTGTTCTTTTTCTAGGGGTACTGGGGCCCCATTATTGCCACCCGAGAGCCCAAGGCTGTCACCTTTTGCCTGGGCACAAAGCTCGACGGTGCGTTCCACTTGCACGTCCGGGGAAGTGCCGTTTTTCAGCCCAGAATTCCAGACGGACGAAAATTCCTCCCAGGGAAAAGGTGCCAGGACAGAAAGCGATTGTTATTTATCTAGTGTTAACGGGGACCCATCATTGGCACCTGAGAGCCCAAGGCTGCCACCTTTTCCCTGGGCGCAAAGCTAGATGGTGCCTGCCACGTGCAGCTCAGAGAAAGACCTTTGTTCAGCCTAGGATTCCAGAAGGATGACGACTCCTCCAAGGGAAAAGGCTCCAAGGACAGAAAGCGATTGTTCCATTTCTAGTGTTAATGGGGGCCCGTCATTGGCATCTGAGAGCCAGAGGTTGCCTCCTTTTCCCTGGGCGCAAAGCACGACAGTGCGTGCCACGTGCTGGTCCCAGAAAGTGCCATTTTACAGCCCAGAATTCCAGACCAATGAAGACTCCTCCCAGGGAAAAGGTGCCAGGACAGAAAGCCATTGTGCTTTTTGTAAAGGTAATGGGGCCCCATCATTGGCACCTGAGAGCCCAAGACTGCCACCTTTTCCCTGGACGCAAAGCTCGATGGTGCGTTCCACTTGCGGGTCCAGGAAAGTGCCGATTCTCAGACCAGAATTCCAAACCGATGAAGATTCCTCCCTGGGAAAAGGTGAAAGGACAGAAAGCCATTGTGCCTTTTGTAGGGGTAATGGGGCCCCATCATTGGCACCTGAGAGCCTATGACTGCCACCTTTTCCCTGGACGCAAAGCTCGATGGTGCGTTCCACTTGCGGGTCCAGGAAAGTGCCGATTCTCAGACCAGAAATCCAAACCGATGAAGATTCCTCCCTGGGAAAAGGTGCCAGGACAGAAAGCCATTGTGCCTTTTGTAGGGGTAATGGGTCACCATCATTGGCACCTGAGAGCCCAAGGCTGCCACCTTCTCCCTGGGCGCAAACGTCGACGGCGCGTGCCACTTGCAATTCCGGGAATGTGCGTTTCTCATCCCAGAATTCCAGGCCAGTGAAGATTTCTCCCTGGGAAAATGTGCCAGCACAGAAAACGATTGTGCCTTTTCTAGGGTTAATGGAGCCCCAAAATTGGCAGCTGAGAGCCCAGGGCTGCCACCTTTTCCCCGGGCGCAAAGCTCGACGGTGCGTGCCACATGCGGGTAAGGGAAAGAGCTGTTTTCAGCCCAGAATTCCAAACCAATGAAGATTCCTCCCAGGGAAAATGTGCCAGGACGGAAAGCGATTGTTCTTTTTCTAGGGGTAATGGGGCCCCATTGTTGGCACCTGAGAGCCCAACGCTGCCACCTTTTCCCTGGGTGGAAAGCTTGACGGTGCATACCCTGTGCGGGTCCGGGAAAGGGCCGTTTTTCAGCCCAGAATTCCAGACGGAAGTCGATTCCTCCCAGGGAAAAGGTGCAAGGACAGAAAGCGATTGTTCTTTTTCTAGGGGTAATGGGGCCCCATCATTGGCACCTGAGAGCCCAAGGCTGACAGCTTTTGCCTGGGCACAAAGCTCGATGGTGCGTTCCACTTGCGGGTCCAGGAAAGTGCCGATTCTCAGACCAGAATTCCAAACCGATGAAGATTCCTCCCTGGGAAAAGGTGCCTGGACAGAAAGCAATTGTGCCTTTTCTAGAGTTAATGGGGCCACAAAATTGACATCTGAGAGCCCAAGGCTGCCACCTTTTCCCTGGGCGCAAAGCTCGACGGAGCGTTCCACGTGCAGGTCCGGGAAAGTGCCATTTTTCAGCCCAGAATTCCAGACCTATGAAGATTCCTCCCTGGGAAAAGGTACCAGGAGACAAAGCCATTGTGTATTTTGTAATGCTAATTGGGCCCCATCATTGGCACCTGAGAGCCCAAGGCTGCCACCTTCTCCCTGGGTGCAAAGCTCGACGGTGCATACCCTGTGCAGGTCCGGGAAAGGGCCGTTTTTCAGCCCAGAATTCCAGACGGAAGTCAATTCCTCTCTGGGAAAAGGTGTCAGGACAGAAAGCCATTGTGCCTTTTCTAGGGGTAATGGGACCTCATCTTTGGCACCTGAGAGCCCAAGGCTGCCACCTTTTCCCTCGGCGCAAATGTCGACGGCGCGTGCCACTTGCAAGTCCGGGAATGTGCCGTTTCTCATCCCAGAATTCCAGGCCAGTGAAGATTTCTCCCTGGGAAAAGGTGCCAAGACAGAAAGCGATTGTGCCTCTTCTAGGGTTAATGGGGCCCCAAAACTGGTAGCTGAGAGCCCAGGGCCGCCACCTTTTCCCTGGGCGCAAAGCTCGACGGTGCGTGCCACATGCGGGTAAGGGAAAGAGCCGTTTTCAGCCCAGAATTCCAGACCAATGAAGATTCCTCCCTGGGAAAAGGTGCCAGGACAGAAAGCCATTGTGCTTTTTGTAAAGGTAATGGGGCCCCATCATTGGCACCTGAGAGCCCAAGGCTGCCACCTTTTCCCTGGACGCAAAGCTCGATGGTGCGTTCCACTTGCGGGTCCAGGAAAGTGCCGATTCTCAGACCAGAATTCCAAACCGATGAAGATTCCTCCCTGGGAAAAGGTGCCAGGACAGAAAGCCATTGTGCCTTTTGTAGGGGTAATGGGGCACCATCATTGGCACCTGAGAGCCCAAGGCTGCCACGTTTTCCCTGGGCGCAAATGTCAACGGTGCGTACCTTGTGCGGGTTTGGGGCAGTGCCATTTTTGAACCCAGATTTCCAGACGGACGAAGATTCCTCCCTGGGAAAAGGTGCCAAGACAGAAAGCAAGTGTTATTCTTCTAGTGTTAACGGGGCCCCATCATTGGCACCTGAGAGCCCAAGGCTGCAACCTTTTCCCTGGGCGCAAATGTCGACGGCGCGTGCCACTTGCGGGTCCGGGGAAGTGCCATTTTTCTGCCCAGAATTCCAGACGGACGAAGACACTACCCAGGGAAAAGGTGCCAGGTCAGAAATCGAATTGTCCTTTTCTAGGGTCAATATTGTCCCATCATTGGCACCTGAGAGTTCAAGGCTGCCACCTTTTCCGTGGGCGCAAACATCGACGGCGCGTACCACTTTCTTGTCCGGGAAAGTGCCGTTTTTCAGCCCTCAATTTCAGACGGATGAAGACTCCTCACAGGGAAGAGGCTCCCAGGACAGAAAGCGATTGTTCCATTTCTAGGGTTAATCGGGCTCCATCATTGGCACCTGAGAGCCCAAGGTTGCCTCCTATACCCTGGGCGCAAAGCTCGACCATGCGTGCTACGTGAGGGTCCGGGAAATTGCCGTTTCTCATTCCAGAATTCCAGACCGATGAAGATTCCTCCCTGAGAAAAGGTGTCAGGACAGAAAGCGATTGTTCCTTTTCTAGGGTTAATCGGGCTCCATCATTGGCACCTGAGAGCCCAAGGATGCAACCTTTTCCCTGAGCGCAAAGCTCGACGGTGCGTGCCACTTGCGGGTCCAGGAATGTGCTGTTTCTCATCCCAGAATTCGAGGCCGATGAACATTTCTCCCAGGGAAAAGGTGCCTGGACAGAAAGCAATTGTGCCTTTTCTAGAGTTAATGGGGCCACAAAATTGACATCTGAGAGCCCAAGGCTGCCACCTTTTCCCTGGGCGCAAAGCTCGACGGAGCGTTCCACGTGCAGGTCCGGGAAAGTGCCATTTTTCAGCCCAGAATTCCAGACCTATGAAGATTCCTCCCTGGGAAAAGGTACCAGGAGACAAAGCCATTGTGTATTTTGTAATGCTAATTGGGCCCCATCATTGGCACCTGAGAGCCCAAGGCTGCCACCTTCTCCCTGGGTGCAAAGCTCGACGGTGCATACCCTGTGCAGGTCCGGGAAAGGGCCGTTTTTCAGCCCAGAATTCCAGACGGAAGTCAATTCCTCTCTGGGAAAAGGTGTCAGGACAGAAAGCCATTGTGCCTTTTCTAGGGGTAATGGGACCTCATCTTTGGCACCTGAGAGCCCAAGGCTGCCACCTTTTCCCTCGGCGCAAATGTCGACGGCGCGTGCCACTTGCAAGTCCGGGAATGTGCCGTTTCTCATCCCAGAATTCCAGGCCAGTGAAGATTTCTCCCTGGGAAAAGGTGCCAGGACAGAAAGCGATTGTGCCTCTTCTAGGGTTAATGGGGCCCCAAAACTGGTAGCTGAGAGCCCAGGGCCGCCACCTTTTCCCTGGGCGCAAAGCTCGACGGTGCGTGCCACATGCGGGTAAGGGAAAGAGCCGTTTTCAGCCCAGAATTCCAGACCAATGAAGATTCCTCCCTGGGAAAAGGTGCCAGGACAGAAAGCCATTGTGCTTTTTGTAAAGGTAATGGGGCCCCATCATTGGCACCTGAGAGCCCAAGGCTGCCACCTTTTCCCTGGACGCAAAGCTCGATGGTGCGTTCCACTTGCGGGTCCAGGAAAGTGCCGATTCTCAGACCAGAATTCCAAACCGATGAAGATTCCTCCCTGGGAAAAGGTGCCAGGACAGAAAGCCATTGTGCCTTTTGTAGGGGTAATGGGGCACCATCATTGGCACCTGAGAGCCCAAGGCTGCCACGTTTTCCCTGGGCGCAAATGTCAACGGTGCGTACCTTGTGCGGGTTTGGGGCAGTGCCATTTTTGAACCCAGATTTCCAGACGGACGAAGATTCCTCCCTGGGAAAAGGTGCCAAGACAGAAAGCAAGTGTTATTCTTCTAGTGTTAACGGGGCCCCATCATTGGCACCTGAGAGCCCAAGGCTGCAACCTTTTCCCTGGGCGCAAATGTCGACGGCGCGTGCCACTTGCGGGTCCGGGGAAGTGCCATTTTTCTGCCCAGAATTCCAGACGGACGAAGACACTACCCAGGGAAAAGGTGCCAGGTCAGAAATCGAATTGTCCTTTTCTAGGGTCAATATTGTCCCATCATTGGCACCTGAGAGTTCAAGGCTGCCACCTTTTCCGTGGGCGCAAACATCGACGGCGCGTACCACTTTCTTGTCCGGGAAAGTGCCGTTTTTCAGCCCTCAATTTCAGACGGATGAAGACTCCTCACAGGGAAGAGGCTCCCAGGACAGAAAGCGATTGTTCCATTTCTAGGGTTAATCGGGCTCCATCATTGGCACCTGAGAGCCCAAGGTTGCCTCCTATACCCTGGGCGCAAAGCTCGACCATGCGTGCTACGTGAGGGTCCGGGAAATTGCCGTTTCTCATTCCAGAATTCCAGACCGATGAAGATTCCTCCCTGAGAAAAGGTGTCAGGACAGAAAGCGATTGTTCCTTTTCTAGGGTTAATCGGGCTCCATCATTGGCACCTGAGAGCCCAAGGATGCAACCTTTTCCCTGAGCGCAAAGCTCGACGGTGCGTGCCACTTGCGGGTCCAGGAATGTGCTGTTTCTCATCCCAGAATTCGAGGCCGATGAACATTTCTCCCAGGGAAAAGGTGCCTGGACAGAAAGCAATTGTGCCTTTTCTAGAGTTAATGGGGCCACAAAATTGACATCTGAGAGCCCAAGGCTGCCACCTTTTCCCTGGGCGCAAAGCTCGACGGAGCGTTCCACGTGCAGGTCCGGGAAAGTGCCATTTTTCAGCCCAGAATTCCAGACCTATGAAGATTCCTCCCTGGGAAAAGGTACCAGGAGACAAAGCCATTGTGTATTTTGTAATGCTAATTGGGCCCCATCATTGGCACCTGAGAGCCCAAGGCTGCCACCTTTTCCCTGGGTGCAAAGCTCGACGGTGCATACCCTGTGCAGGTCCGGGAAAGGGCCGTTTTTCAGCCCAGAATTCCAGACGGAAGTCAATTCCTCTCTGGGAAAAGGTGTCAGGACAGAAAGCCATTGTGCCTTTTCTAGGGGTAATGGGACCTCATCTTTGGCACCTGAGAGCCCAAGGCTGCCACCTTTTCCCTCGGCGCAAATGTCGACGGCGCGTGCCACTTGCAAGTCCGGGAATGTGCCGTTTCTCATCCCAGAATTCCAGGCCAGTGAAGATTTCTCCCTGGGAAAAGGTGCCAGGACAGAAAGCGATTGTGCCTTTTCTAGGGTTAATGGGGCCCCAAAACTGGTAGCTGAGAGCCCAGGGCCGCCACCTTTTCCCTGGGCGCAAAGCTCGACGGTGCGTGCCACATGCGGGTAAGGGAAAGAGCCGTTTTCAGCCCAGAATTCCAGACCAATGAAGATTCCTCCCTGGGAAAAGGTGCCAGGACAGAAAGCCATTGTGCTTTTTGTAAAGGTAATGGGGCCCCATCATTGGCACCTGAGAGCCCAAGGCTGCCACCTTTTCCCTGGACGCAAAGCTCGATGGTGCGTTCCACTTGCGGGTCCAGGAAAGTGCCGATTCTCAGACCAGAATTCCAAACCGATGAAGATTCCTCCCTGGGAAAAGGTGCCAGGACAGAAAGCCATTGTGCCTTTTGTAGGGGTAATGGGGCCCCATCATTGGCACCTGAGAGCCCAAGGCTGCCACCTTTTCCCTGGGCGCAAAGCTCGACGGAGCGTTCCACTTGCGGGTTCGGGAAAATGCCATTTTCAGCCCAGAATTCCAGACCTATGAAGATTCCTGAGAGGGAAAATGTGCCAGCACAGAAAGCGATTGTGCCTTTTCTAGGGTTAATGGGGCCCCAAAATTGGCAGCTGAGACCCCAGGCCTGCCACCTTTTCCCCGGGCGCAAAGCTTGACGGAGCGTGCCACATGCGGGTAAGGGAAAGAGCCGTTTTCAGCCCAGAATTCCAGACCAATGAAGATTCCTCCCAGGGAAAAGGTGCCAGGACGGAAAGCGATTGTTCTTTTTCTAGGGGTAATGGGGCCCCATCATTGGCACCTGAGAGCCCAAGGTTGCCACCTTGTGCCTGAGCAGAAAGCTCGACGGTGCGTTCCACTTGCACGTCCGTGGAAGTGCCGTTATTCAGCCCAGAATTCCAGATGAACGAAAATTCCTCCCAGGGAAAAGGTGCCAGGACAGAAAGCGATTGTTATTTATCTAGTGTTAACGGGGACCCATCATTGGCACCTGAGAACCCAACACTGCCACCTTTTCCCTGGGCGTAAAGCTAGATGGTGCCTGCCACGTGCAGGTCAGAGAAAGTGCTTTGTTCAGCCCTGAATTCCAGACGGCTGACGATTCCTCCCAGGGAAAAGGCTCCAAGGACAGAAAGCGATTGTTCCATTTCTAGTGTTAATGGGGGCCCGTCATTGGCATCTGAGAGCCAGAGGTTGCCTCCTTTTCCCTGGGCGCAAAGCACGACAGTGCGTGCCACGTGCTGGTCCCAGAAAGTGCCATTTTACAGCCCAGAATTCCAGACCAATGAAGACTCCTCCCAGGGAAAAGGTGCCAGGACAGAAAGGCATTGTGCTTTTTGTAAAGGTAATGGGGCTCCATCACTGGCACCTGAGAGCCCAAGACTGCCACCTTTTCCCTGGACGCAAAGCTCGACGGAGCGTTCCACTTGCGGGTCCAGGAAAGTGCCAATTCTCAGACCAGAATTCCAAACCGATGATGATTCCTCCCTGGGAAAAGGTGCCAGGACAGAAAGCCATTGTGCCTTTTGTAGGGGTAATGGGCACGATCATTGGCACCTGAGAGCCCAAGGCTGCCCCCTTTTCCCTGGGCGCAAAGCTCGACGGTGTGTACCTTGTGCGGGTTTGGGGCAGTGCCATTTTTGAACCCAGGTTTCCAGACGGACGAAGATTCCTCCCTGGGAAAAGGTGCCAGGACAGAAAGCAAGTGTTATTTTTCTAGTGTTAACGGAGCCCCATCATTGGCACCTGGGATCCCAAGGCTGCCACCTTTTGCCTGGGCGCAAATGTCAACGGCGCGTGCCACTTGCATGTCCGGGAATGTGCCGTTTCTCATCCCAGAATTCCAGGCCAGCGAAGATTTCTCCCTGGAAAATGGTGCCAGGACAGAAAGCGATTGTGCCTTTTCTAGGGTTAATGGGGCCCCAAAATTGGCAGCTGAGAGCCCAGGGCTGCCACCTTTTCCCTGGGAGCAAAGCTCGACGTTGCATGCCACATGCGGGTAAGGGAAAGAGCCGTTTTCAGCCCAGAATTCCAGATCAATGAAGATTCCTCCCAGGGAAAAGGTGCCAGGACAGAAAGCGATTGTTCTTTTTCTAGGGGTAATGGGGTCCCATCATTGGCACCTGAGAGCCCAAGGCTGCCACCTTTTGCCTGGGCACAAAGCTCGACGGTGCGTTCCACTTGCAGGTTCGGGGAAGTGCCGTTTTTCACCCCAGAATTCCAGACGGACGAAAATTCCTCCCAGGGAAAAGGTGCCAGGACAGAAAGCAAGTGTTATTTATCTAGTGTTAACGGGGACCCATCGTTGGCACCTGAGAGCTCAAGGCTTCCACCTTTTCCCTGGGCGCAAAGCTAGATGGTGCCTGCCAAGTGCAGGTCAGAGAAAGTGCTTTGTTCAGCCCAGAATTCCAGACGGATGACGATTCCTCCCAGGGAAAAGGCTCCCAGGACAGAAAGCGATTGTTCCATTTCTAGTGTTAATGGGGGCCCGTCATTGGCATCTGAGAGCCAGAGGTTGCCTCCTTTTCCCTGGGCGCAAAGCACGACAGTGCGTGCCACGTGCTGGTCCCAGAAAGTGCCATTTTACAGCCCAGAATTCCAGACCAACGAAGACTCCTCCCAGGGAAAAGGTGCCAGGACAGAAAGCCATTGTGCTTTTTGTAAAGGTAATGGGGCCCCATCATTGGCACCTTAGAGCCCAAGACTGCCACCTTTTCCCTGGACGCAGAGCTCGATGGTGCGTTCCACTTGCGGGTCCAGGAAAGTGCCGATTCTCAGACCAGAATTCCAAACCGATGAAGATTCCTCCCAGGGAAAGGTGCTAGGACAGAAAGCCATTGTGCCTTTTGTAGGGGTAATGGGGCACCATCATTGGCACCTGAGAGCCCAAGGCTGCCCCCTTTTCCCTGGGCGCAAAGCTCAACGGTGTGTACCTTGTGCGGGTTTGGGGCAGTGCCATTTTTGAACCCAGATTTCCAGACGGACGAAAGTTCGTCCCAGGGAAAAGGTGCCAGGACAGAAAGCGACTGTTATTTATCTATTGTTAACGGGGCCCCATCATTGGCACCTGAGAGCCCAAGGCTGCCCCCTTTTCCCTTGGCGCAAAGCTAGATGGTGCCTGCCACGAGCAGCTCAGAGAAAGACCTTTGTTTAGCCCAGGATTCCAGACGGCTGACGACTCCTCCCAGGGAAAGGGCTCCCAGGACAGAAAGCGATTGTTCCATTTCTAGTCTTAACGGGGCCCGTCATTGGCATCTGAGAGCCAGAGGTTGCCTCCTTTTCCCTGAGCACAAAGCTCAACGGTGTGTACCTTGTGCGGGTTTGGGGCAGTGCCATTTTTGAACCCAGATTTCCAGACGGACGAAAGTTCCTCCCAGGGAAAACGTGCTAGGACAGAAAGCGACTGTTATTTATCTATTGTTAACGGGGCCCCATCATTGGCACCTGAGAGACCAAGGCTGCCACCTTTTCCCTGGGCGCAAAGCTAGATGGTGCCTGCCACGTGCAGCTCAGAGAAAGACCTTTGTTCAGCCCAGGATTCCAGACGGCTGACGACTCCTCCCAAGGAAAGGGCTCCCAGGACAGAAAGCGATTGTTCCATTTCTAGTGTTAATGGGGGCCCGTCATTGGCATCTGAGAGCCAGAGGTTGCCTCCTTTTCCCTGGGCGCAAAGCACGACAGTGCCTGCCACGTGCTGGTCCCAGAAAGTGCCATTTTTCAGCCCAGAATTCCAGACCAATGAAGACACCTCCCAGGGAAAAGGTGCCAGGTCAGAAATCGAATTGTCCTTTTCTAGGGTCAATGGTGCCCCATCATTGGCACCTGAGAGTTCAAGGCTGCCACCTTTTCCGTGGACGCAAACATCGACGGCGCGTACCACTTTCTTGTCCGGGAAAGTGCCGTTTTTCAGCCCTCAATTCCAGACGGATGAAGACTCCTCACAGGGAAGAGGCTCCCAGGACAGAAAGCGATTGTTCCATTTCTAGGGTTAATCGGGCCCCATCACTGGCACCTGAGAGCCCAAGGTTGCCTCCTATACCCTGGGCGCAAAGCTCGACCATGCGTGCTACGTGAGGGTCCGGGAAATTGCCGTTTCTCATTCCAGAATTCCAGACCGATGAAGATTCCTCCCTGGGAAAAGGTGTCAGGACAGAAAGCGATTGTTCCTTTTCTAGGAGTAATGGGGCTCCATCATTGACACCTGAGAGCCGAAGGCTGCAACCTTTTCCCTGAGCGCAAAGCTCGACGGTGCGTGCCACTTGCGGGTCCAGGAATGTGCTGTTTCTCATCCCAGAATTCGAGGCCGATGAAGATTTCTCCCAGGGAAAAAGGTGCCAGGACAGAAAGCAATTGTGCCTTTTCTAGGGTTAATCGGGCTCCATCATTGGCACCTGAGAGCCCAAGGTTGCCTCCTATACCCTGGGCGCAAAGCTCGACCATGCGTGCTACGTGAGGGTCTGGGAAATTGCCGTTTCTCATTCCAGAATTCCAGACCGATGAAGATTCCTCCCTGGGAAAAGGTGTCAGGACAGAAAGCGATTGTTCCTTTTCTAGGAGTAATGGGGCTCCATCATTGACACCTGAGAGCCGAAGGCTGCCACCATTTCCCTGAGCGCAAAGCTCGACGGTGCGTGCCACTTACGGGTCCAGGAATGTGCTGTTTCTCATCCCAGAATTCGAGGCTGATGAAGATTTCTCCCAGGGAAAAGGTGCCAGGACAGAAAGCAATTGTGCCTTTTCTAGGGTTAATGGGGCCCCAAAATTGACACCTGAGAGCCCAGGCTGACACCTTTTCCCTGGGCGCAAATGTCGACGGAGCGTTCCACATGCGGGTCCAGGAAAGTGCCGATTCTCAGACCAGAATTCCAAACCGATGAAGATTCCTCCCTGGGAAAAGGTGCCAGGACAGAAAGCCATTGTGCCTTTTCTAGGGGTAATGGGGCACCATTATTGGCACCTGAGAGCCCAAGGCTGCCCCCTTTTCCCTGGGCGCAAAGCTCGACGGTGTGTACCTTGTGCGGGTTTGGGGCAGTGCCATTTTTGAACCCAGATTTCCAGACGGACGAAGATTCCTCCCTGGGAAAAGGTGCCAGGACAGAAAGCAAGTGTTATTTATCTAGCGTTAACGGGGCCTCATCATTGGCACCTGAGAGCCTAAGGCTGCCACCTTTTGCCTGGGTGCTAATGTCGACGGCGCGTGCCACTTGCGGGTCCGGGGAAGTGCCATTTTTCAGCCCAGAATTCCAGACGAACGAAGACACCTCCCAGGGAAAAGGTGCCAGGTCAGGAATCGAATTGTCCTTTTCTAGGGTCCATGGTGCCCCATCATTGGCACCTCAGAGTTCAAGGCTGCCACCTTTTCCGTGGGCACAATCATCAACGGGACGTACCATTTTCTTGTCCGGGAAAGTGCCGTTTTTCAGCCCTCAATTCCAGACGGATGAAGACTCCTCACAGGGAAGAGGCTCCCAGGACAGAAAGCGATTGTTCCATTTCTAGGGTTAATCGGGCTCCATCATTTGCACCTGAGAGCCCAAGGTTGCCTCCTATACCCTGGGCGCAAATCTCGACCATGCGTGCTACGTGAGGGTCCGGGAAATTGCCGTTTCTCATTCCAGAATTCCAGACCGATGAAGATTCCTCCCTGGGAAAAGGTGTCAGGACAGAAAGCGATTGTTCCTTTTCTAGGGTTAATGGGGCTCCATCATTGACACCTGAGAGCCCAAGGATGCAACCTTTTCCCTGAGCGCAAAGCTCGACGGTGCATGCCACTTTTGGGTCCAGGAATGTGCCGTTTCTCATCCCAGAATTCGAGGCCGATGAAGATTTCTGCCTGGGAAAAGGTGCCAGGACAGAAAGCAATTGTGCCTTTTCTAGGGTTAATGGGGCCCCAAAATTGACACCTGAGAGCCCAAGGCTGCCACCTTTTCCCTGGGCGCAAAGCTCGACGGAGCGTTCCACGTGCAGGTCCAGGAAAGTGCCATTCTTCAGCCCAGAATTCCAGACCTATAAAGATTCCTCCCAGGGAAAAGGTACCAGGAGACAAAGCCATTGTGTATTTTGTAATGCTAATTGGGCCCCATCATTGGCACCTGAGAGCCCAAGGCTGCCACCTTTTCCCTGGCTGCAAAGCTCGACGGTGCATACCCTGTGCGGGTCCGGGAAAGGGCCGTTTTTCAGCCCAGAATTCCAGACGGAAGTCGATTCCTCTCTGGGAAAAGGTGTCAGGACAGAAAGCCATTGTGCCTTTTCTAGGGGTAATGGGACCTCATCTTTGGCACCTGAGAGCCCAAGGCTGCCACCTTTTCCCTGGGCGCAAATGTCGACGGCGCGTGCCACTTGCAAGTCCGGGAATGTGCCGTTTCTCATCCCAGAATTCCAGGCCAGCGAAGATTTCTCCCTGGGAAAAGGTGCCAGGACAGAAAGCCATTGTGCCTTTTCTAGGGTTAATGGGGCCCCAAAATTGGCAGCTGAGAGCCCAGGGCTGCCCCCTTTTCCCTGGGCGCAAAGCTCGACGGTGCGTACCACATGCGGGTAAGGGAAAGAGCCGTTTTCACCCCAGAATTCCAGACCAATGAAGATTACTCCCTGGGAAAATGTGCCAGGACAGAAAGCAAGTGTTATTTTTCTAGGGGTAATGGGGCCCCATCATTGGCACCTGAGAGCCCAAGGCTGCCACCTTTTGCCTGGGCACAAATCTCGACGGTGCGTTCCACTTGCAGGTCGGGGGAAGTGCCGTTTTTCAGCCCAGAATTCCAGACGAACGAAAATTCCTCCCAGGGAAGAGGTGCCAGGACAGAAAGCGATTGTTATTTATCTAGTGTTAACGGGGACCCAACATTGGCACCTGAGAGCCCAAGGCTGCCACCTTTACCCTGGGCGCAAAGCTAGATGGTGCCTGCCACGTGCTGGTCAGAGAAAGTGCTTTGTTCAGCCTAGGATTCCAGACCAATGAAGACTCCTCCCAGGGAAAAGGCTCCCAGGACAGAAAGCCATTGTGCTTTTTGTAAAGATAATGGGGCCCCATCATTGGCACCTGAGAGCCCAAGACTGACACCTTTTCCCTGGACGCAAAGCTCGATGGTGCGTTCCACTTGCGGGTCCAGGAAAGTGCCGATTCTCAGACCAGAATTCCAAACCGATGACGATTCCTCCCTGGGAAAAGGTGCCAGGACAGAAAGCCATTGTGCCTTTTGTAGGGGTAATGGGGCACCATCATTGGCACCTGAGAGCCCAAGGCTGCCTCCTTTTCCCTGGGCGCAAAGCTCGACGGTGTGTACCTTGTGCGGGTTTGGGGCAGTGCCATTTTTGAACCCAGATTTCCAGACGGACGAAGATTCCTCCCTGGGAAAAGGTGCCAGGACAGAAAGCAAGTGTTATTATTCTACTGTTAACGGGGCCCCATCATTGGCACCTGAGAGCCCAAGGCTGCCACCTTTTGCCTGGGCGCAAAGCTAGATGGTGCCTGCCACGTGCAGGTCAGAGAAAGTGCTTTGTTCAGCCCAGGATTCCAGACGGATGACGACTCCTCCCAGGGAAAGGGCTCCCAGGACAGAAAGCGGTTGTTCCATTTCTAGTGTTAATGGGGGCCCGTCATTGGCATCTGAGAGCCAGAGGTTGCCTCCTTTTCCCTGGGCGCAAAGCACGACAGTGCGTGCCACGTGCTGGTCCCAGAAAGTGCCATTTTACAGCCCAGAATTCCAGACCAATGAAGACTCCTCCCAGGGAAAAGGTGCCAGGACAGAAAGCCATTGTGCTTTTTGTAAAGGTAATGGGGCCCCATCATTGGCACCTGAGAGCCCAAGACTGACACCTTTTCCCTGGACGCAAAGCTCGATGGTGCGTTCCACTTGCGGGTCCAGGAAAGTGCCGATTCTCAGACCAGAATTCCAAACCGATGAAGATTCCTCCCTGGGAAAAGGTGCCAGGACAGAAAGCCATTGTGCCTTTTGTAGGGGTAATGGGGCCCCATCATTGGCACCTGAGAGCCCAAGGCTGCCTCCTTTTCCCTGAGCGCAAAGCTCGACGGTGCGTACCTTGTGCGGGTTTGGGGCAGTGCCATTTTTGAACCCAGATTTCCAGACGGACGAAGATTCCTCCCTGGGAAAAGGTGCCAGGACAGAAAGCAAGTGTTATTTATCTAGCGTTAACGGGGCCCCATCATTGGCACCTGAGACCCCAAGGCTGCCACCTTTTGCCTGGGCGCAAATGTCGACGGCGCGTGCCACTTGCGGGTCCGGGGAAGTGCTATTTTTCAGCCCAGAATTCCAGACGGACGAAGATTCCTCCCAGGGAAAAGGTGCCAGGTCAGAAATCGAATTGTCCTTTTCTAGGGTCAATGGTGCCCCATCATTGGCACCTCAGAGTTCAAGGCTGCCACCTTTTCCGTGGGCGCAAACATCAACGGCGCGTACCACTTTCTTGTCCGGGAAAGTGCCGTTTTTCAGCCCTCAATTTCAGACGGATGAAGACTCCTCACAGGGAAGAGGCTCCCAGGAAAGAAAGCGATTGTTCCATTTCTAGGGTTAATCAGGCCCCATCATTGGCACCTGAGAGCCCAAGGTTGCCTCCTATCCCCTGGGCGCAAAGCTCGACCATGCGTGCTACGTGAGGGTCCGGGAAATTGCCGTTTCTCATTCCAGAATTCCAGACCGATGAAGATTCCTCCCTGAGAAAAGGTGTCAGGACAGAAAGCGATTGTTCCTTTTCTAGGGTTAATGGGGCTCCATCATTGACACCTGAGAGCCCAAGGATGCAACCTTCTCCCTGAGCGCAAAGCTCGACGGTGCGTGCCACTTGCGGGTCCAGGAATGTGCTGTTTCTCATCCCAGAATTCGAGGCCGATGAAGATTTCCTCCAGGGAAAAGGTGCCAGGACAGAAAGCAATTGTGCCTTTTCTAGGGTTAATGGGGCCCCAAAATTGACACCTGAGAGCCCAAGGCTGCCACCTTTTCCCTGGGCGCAAAGCTCGACGGAGCGTTCCACGTGCAGGTCCAGGAAAGTGCCATTTTTCAGCCCAGAATTCCAGACCTATGAAGATTCCTCAGAGGGAAAAGGTACCAGGAGACAAAGCCATTGTGTATTTTGTAATGCTAATTGGGCTTCATCATTGTCACCTGTGAGCCCAAGGCTGCCACCTTTTCCCTGGGTGCAAAGCTCGACGGTGCATACCCTGTGCAGATCTGGGAAAGGGCCGTTTTTCAGCCCAGAATTCCAGACGGAAGTCGATTCCTCTCTGGGAAAAGGTGTCAGGACAGAAAGCCATTGTGCCTTTTCTAGGGGTAATGGGACCTCATCTTTGGCACCTGAGAGCCCAAGGCTGCCACCTTTTCCCTGGGCGCAAATGTCGACGGCGCGTGCCACTTGCAAGTCCGGGAATGTGCCGTTTCTCATCCCAGAATTCCAGGCCAGCGAAGATTTCTCCCAGGGAAAAGGTGCCAGGACAGAAAGCGATTGTGCCTTTTCTAGGGTTAATGGGGCCCCAAAATTGGCAGCTGGGAGCCCAGGGCTGCCACCTTTTCCCTGGGCGCAAAGCTCGACGGTGTGTGCCACATGCGGGTAAGGGAAAGAGCCGTTTTCACCCCAGAATTCCAGACCAATGAAGATTCCTCCCTGGGAAAATGTGCCAGGACAGAAAGCGATTGTTCTTTTTCTAGGGGTAATGGGGCCCCATCATTGGCACCTGAGAGCCCAAGGCTGCCACCTTTTGCCTGGGCACAAAGCTCGATGGTGCGTTCCACTTGCAGGTCCGGGGAAGTGCCGTTTTTCAGCCCAGAATTCCAGACGGACGAAAATTCCTCCCAGGGAAAAGGTGCCAGGACAGAAAGCAAGTGTTATTTATCTAGTGTTAACAGGGACCCATCATTGGCACCTGAGAGCCCAAGGCTGCCACCTTTACCCTGGGCGCAAAGCTAGATGGTGCCTGCCACGTGCAGGTCAGAGAAAGTGCTTTGTTCAGCCCAGGATTCCAGACCAATGAAGACTCCTCCCAGGGAAAAGGCTCCCAGGACAGAAAGCCATTGTGCTTTTTGTAAAGATAATGGGGCCCCATCATTGGCACCTGAGAGCCCAAGACTGACACCTTTTCCCTGGACGCAAAGCTCGATGGTGCGTTCCACTTGCGGGTCCAGGAAAGTGCCGATTCTCAGACCAGAATTCCAAACCGATGAAGATTCCTCCCTGGGAAAAGGTGCCAGGACAGAAAGCCATTGTGCCTTTTGTAGGGGTAATGGGGCACCATCATTGGCACCTGAGAGCCCAAGGCTGCCTCCTTTTCCCTGGGCGCAAAGCTCGACGGTGTGTACCTTGTGCGGGTTTGGGGCAGTGCCATTTTTGAACCCAGATTTCCAGACGGACGAAGATTCCTCCCTGGGAAAAGGTGCCAGGACAGAAAGCAAGTGTTATTATTCTACTGTTAACGGGGCCCCATCATTGGCACCTGAGAGCCCAAGGCTGCCACCTTTTGCCTGGGCGCAAAGCTAGATGGTGCCTGCCACGTGCAGGTCAGAGAAAGTGCTTTGTTCAGCCCAGGATTCCAGACGGATGACGACTCCTCCCAGGGAAAGGGCTCCCAGGACAGAAAGCGATTGTTCCATTTCTAGTGTTAATGGGGGCCCGTCATTGGCATCTGAGAGCCAGAGGTTGCCTCCTTTTCCCTGGGCGCAAAGCACGACAGTGCGTGCCACGTGCTGGTCCCAGAAAGTGCCATTTTACAGCCCAGAATTCCAGACCAATGAAGACTCCTCCCAGGGAAAAGGTGCCAGGACAGAAAGCCATTGTGCTTTTTGTAAAGGTAATGGGGCCCCATCATTGGCCCCTGAGAGCCCAAGACTGCCACCTTTTCCCTGGACGCAAAGCTCGATGGTGCGTTCCACTTGCGGGTCCAGGAAAGTGCCGATTCTCAGACCAGAATTCCAAACCGATGAAGATTCCTCCCTGGGAAAAGGTGTCAGGACAGAAAGCCATTGTGCCTTTTGTAGGGGTAATGGGGCCCCATCATTGGCACCTGAGAGCCCAAGGCTGCCTCCTTTTCCCTGGACGCAAAGCTCGACGGTGTGTACCTTGTGCGGGTTTGGGGCAGTGCCATTTTTGAACCCAGATTTCCAGACGGACGAAGATTCCTCCCTGGGAAAAGGTGCCAGGACAGAAAGCAAGTGTTATTTATCTAGCGTTAACGGGGCCCCATCATTGGCACCTGAGACCCCAAGGCTGCCACCTTTTGCCTGGGCGCAAATGTCGACGGCGCGTGCCACTTGCGGGTCCGGGGAAGTGCCATTTTTCAGCCCAGAATTCCAGACCTATGAAGATTCCTCAGAGGGAAAAGGTACCAGGAGACAAAGCCATTGTATATTTTGTAATGCTAATTGGGCCCCATCATTGGCACCTGAGAGCCCAAGGCTGCCACCTTTTCCCTGGGTGCAAAGCTCGACGGTGCATACCCTGTGCGGGTCCGGGAAAGGGCCGTTTTTCAGCCCAGAATTCCAGACAGAAGTCGATTCCTCTCTGGGAAAAGGTGTCAGGACAGAAAACCATTGTGCTTTTTCTAGGGGTAATGGGACCTCATCTTTGGCACCTGAGAGCCCAAGGCTGCCACTTTTTCCCTGGGCGCAAATGTCGACGGCGCGTGCCACTTGCAAGTCTGGGAATGTGGCGTTTCTCATCCCAGAATTCCAGGCCAGCGAAGATTTCTCCCAGGGAAAAGGTGCCAGGACAGAAAGCCATTGTGCCTTTTCTAGGGTTAATGGGGCCCCAAAATTGGCAGCTGAGAGCCCAGGGCTGCCACCTTTTCCCTGGGCGCAAAGCTCGACGGTGCGTGCCACATGCAGGTAAGGGAAAGAGCCGTTTTCAGCCCGGTATTCCAGACCAATGAAGATTCCTCCCTGGGAAAATGTGCCAGGACAGAAAGCAAGTGTTATTTTTCTAGGGGTAATGGGGCCCCATCATTGGCACCTGAGAGCCCAAGGCTGCCACCTTTTGCCTGGGCACAAATCTCGACGGTGCGTTCCACTTGCAGGTCCGGGGAAGTGCCGTTTTTCAGCCCAGAATTCCAGACGGACGAAAATACCTCCCAGGGAAGAGGTGCCAGGACAGAAAGCGATTGTTATTTATCTAGTGTTAACGGGGACCCATTGTTGGCACCTGAGAGCCCAAGGCTGTCACCTTTACCCTAGGCGCAAATCACGACAGTGCCTGCCACGTGCAGGTCAGAGAAAGTGCTTTGTTCAGCCCAGGATTCCAGACCAATGAAGACTCCTCCCAGGGAAAAGGTGCCAGGACAGAAAGCCATTGTGCTTTTTGTAAAAGTAATGGGGCCCCATCATTGGCACCTGAGAGCCCAAGACTGACACCTTTTCCCTGGACGCAAAGCTCGATGGTGCGTTCCACTTGCGGGTCCAGGAAAGTGCCGATTCTCAGAGCAGAATTCCAAACCGATGAAGATTCCTCCCTGGGAAAAGGTGCCAGGACAGAAAGCCATTGTGCCTTTTGTAGGGGTAATGGGGCCCCATCATTGGCACCTGAGAGCCCAAGGCTGCCTCCTTTTCCCTGGGCGCAAAGCTCGACGGTGTGTACCTTGTGCGGGTTTGGGCCAGTGCCATTTTTGAACCCAGATTTCCAGACGGACGAAGATTCCTCCCTGGGAAAAGGTGCCAGGACAGAAAGCAAGTGTTATTTATCTAGCGTTAACGGGGCCCCATCATTGGCACCTGAGAGCCCAAGGCTGCCACCTTTTGCCTGGGCGCAAATGTCGACGGCGCGTGCCACTTGCGGGTCCGGGGAAGTGCCATTTTTCAGCCCAGAATTCCAGACGGACGAAGATACCTCCCAGGGAAAAGGTGCCAGGTCAGAAATCGAATTGTCCTTTTCTAGGGTCAATGGTGCCCCATCATTGGCACCTGAGAGTTCAAGGCTGCCACCTTTTCCGTGGGCACAATCATCAACGGGACGTACCATTATCTCGTCCGGGAAAGTGCCGTTTTTCAGCCCTCAATTCCAGACGGATGAAGACTCCTCACAGGGAAGAGGCTCCCAGGACAGAAAGCGATTGTTCCATTTCTAGGGTTAATCGGGCCCCATCATTGACACCTGAGAGCCCAAGGTTGCCTCCTATACCCTGGGCGCAAAGCTCGACCATGCGTGCTACGTGAGGGTCCGGGAAATTGCCGTTTCTCATTCCAGAATTCCAGACCGATGAAGATTCCTCCCTGAGAAAAGGTGTCAGGACAGAAAGCGATTGTTCCTTTTCTAGGGTTAATGGGGCTCCATCATTGACACCTGAGAGCCCAAGGATGCAACCTTTTCCCTGAGCGCAAAGCTCGACGGTGCGTGCCACTTGCGGGTCCAGGAATGTGCTGTTTCTCATCCCAGAATTCCAGGCCGATGAAGATTTCTACCTGGGAAAAGGTGCCAGGACAGAAAGCAATTGTGCCTTTTCTAGGGTTAATGGGGCTCCAAAATTGACACCTGAGAGCCCAAGGCTGCCACCTTTTCCCTGGGCGCAAAGCTCGACGGAGCGTTCCACGTGCAGGTCCAGGAAAGTGCCATTTTTCAGCCCAGAATTCCAGACCTATTAAGATTCCTCAGAGGGAAAAGGTACCAGGAGACAAAGCCATTGTGTATTTTGTAATGCTAATTGGGCCCCATCATTGGCACCTGAGAGCCCAAGGCTGCCACCTTTTCCCTGGGTGCAAAGCTCGACGGTGCATACCCTGTGCGGGTCCGGGAAAGGGCCGTTGTTCAGCCCAGAATTCCAGACGGAAGTCGATTCCTCTCTGGGAAAAGGTGTCAGGACAGAAAGCCATTGTGCCTTTTCTAGGGGTAATGGGACCTCATCTTTGGCACCTGAGAGCCCAAGGCTGCCACCTTTTCCCTGGGCGCAAATGTCGACGGCGCGTGCCACTTGCAAGTCCGGGAATGTGCCGTTTCTCATCCCAGAATTCCAGGCCAGCGAAGATTTCTCCCTGGGAAAAGGTGCCAGGACAGAAAGCCATTGTGCCTTTTCTAGGGTTAATGGGGCCCCAAAATTGGCAGCTGAGAGCCCAAGGCTGCCACCTTTTCCCTGGACGCAAAGCTCAACGGTGCTTGCCACATGCGGGTAAGGGAAAGAGCCGTTTTCAGCCCAGAATTCCAGACGGATGAAGATTCCTCCCTGGGAAAATGTGCCAGGACAGAAAGCCATTGTGCCTTTTGTAGGGGTAATGGGGCCCCATCATTGGCACCTGAGAGCCCAAGGCTGCCTCCTTTTCCCTGGGCGCAAAGCTCGACGGTGCGTTCCACTTGCAGGTCGGGGGAAGTGCCGTTTTTCAGCCCAGAATTCCAGACGGACGAAAATTCCTCCCAGGGAAGAAGTGCCAGGACAGAAAGCGATTGTTATTTATCTAGTGTTAACGGGGACCCATCATTGGCACCTGAGAGCCCAAGGCTGCCACCTTTACCCTGGGCGCAAAGCTAGATGGTGCCTGCCACGTGCAGGTCAGAGAAAGTGCTTTGTTCAGCCCAGGATTCCAGACCAATGAAGACTCCTCCCAGGGAAAAGGTGCCAGGACAGAAAGCCATTGTGGTTTTTGTAAAGGTAATGGGGCCCCATCATTGGCACCTGAGAGCCCAAGACTGCCACCTTTTCCCTGGACGCAAAGCTCGATGGTGCGTTCCACTTGCGGGTCCAGGAAAGTGCCGATTCTCAGACCAGAATTCCAAACTGATGAAGATTCCTCCCTGGGAAAAGGTGCCAGGACAGAAAGCGATTGTTCTTTTTCTAGGGGTAATGGGGCCCCATCATTGGCACCTGAGAGCCCAAGGCTGCCACCTTTTCCCTGGGCGCAAAGCTAGATAGTGCCTGCCAAGTGCAGGTCAGAGAAAGTGCTTTGTTCAGCCCAGGATTCCAAACGGATGACGACTCCTCCCAGGGAAAAGGCTCCCAGGACAGAAAGCGATTGTTCCATTTCTAGTGTTAATGGGGGCCCGTCATTGGCATCTGAGAGCCAGAGGTTGCCTCCTTTTCCCTGGGCGCAAAGCACGACAGTGCGTGCCACGTGCTGGTCCCAGAAAGTACCATTTTACAGCCCAGAATTCCAGACCAATGAAGACTCCTCCCAGGGAAAAGGTGCCAGGACAGAAAGCCATTGTGCTTTTTGTAAAGGTAATGGGGCCCCATCATTGGCACCTGAGAGCCCAAGACTGCCACCTTTTCCCTGGACGCAAAGCTCGATGGTGCGTTCCACTTGTGGGTCCAGGAAAGTGCCGATTCTCAGAGCAGAATTCCAAACTGATGAAGATTTCTCCCTGGGAAAAGGTGCCAGGACAGAAAGCCATTTTGCCTTTTGTAGGGTTAATGGGGCCCCATCATTGGCACCTGAGAGCCCAAGGCTGCCACCTTTTGCCTGGGCGCAAAGCTAGATGGTGCCTGCCACGTGCAGGTCAGAGAAAGTGCTTTGTTCAGCCCAGGATTCCAGACGGATGACGACTCCTCCCAGGGAAAGGGCTCCCAGGACAGAAAGCGATTGTTCCATTTCTAGTGTTAATGGGGGCCCGTCATTGGCATCTGAGAGCCAGAGGTTGCCTCCTTTTCCCTGGGCGCAAAGCACGACAGTGCGTGCCACGTGCTGGTCCCAGAAAGTGCCATTTTACAGCCCAGAATTCCAGACCAATGAAGACTCCTCCCAGGGAAAAGGTGCCAGGACAGAAAGCCATTGTGCTTTTGGTAAAGGTAATGGGGCCCCATCATTGGCACCTGAGAGCCCAAGACTACCACCTTTTCCCTGGACGCAAAGCTCGATGGTGCGTTCCACTTGCGGGCCTAGGAAAGTGCCGATTCTCAGACCAGAATTCCAAACTGATGAAGATTCCTCCCAGGGAAAATGTGCCAGGACAGAAAGCCATTGTGCCTTTTGTAGGGGTAATGGGGCACTATCATTGGCACCTGAGAGCCCAAGGCTGCCCCCTTTTCCCTGGGCGCAAATTCGACGGTATGTACCTTCTGCGGGTTTGGGCCAGTGCCATTTTTGAACCCAGAATTCCAGACAGAAGTCGATTCCTCTCTGGGAAAAGGTGTCAGGACAGAAAGCCATTGTGCCTTTTCTAGGGGTAATGGGACCTCATCTTTGGCACCTGAGAGCCCAAGGCTGCCACCTTTTCCCTGGGCTCAAATGTCGACGGCACGTGCCACTTGCAAGTCCGGGAATGTGCCGTTTCTCATCCCAGAATTCCAGACCAATGAAGATTCCTCCCTGGGAAAAGGTGCCAGGACAGAAAGCGATTGTTCTTTTTCTAGGGGTAATGGGGCCCCATCATTGGCACCTGAGAGCCCAAGGCTGCCACCTTTTGCCTGGGTACAAAGCTCGACGGTGCGTTCCACTTGCAGGTCCGGGGAAGTGCCGTTTTTCAGTCCAGAATTCCAGACGGACGAAAATTCCTCCCAGGGAAAAGGTGCCAGGACAGAAATCGATTGTTATTTATCTAGTGTTAACGGGGACCCATCATTGGCACCTGAGAGCCCAAGGCTGCCACCTTTTCCCTGGGCGCAAAGCTAGATAGTGCCTGCCAAGTGCAGGTCAGAGAAAGTGCTTTGTTCAGCCCAGGATTCCAGACGGATGACGACTCCTCCCAGGGAAAAGGCTCCCAGGACAGAAAGCGATTGTTCCATTTCTAGTGTTAATGGGGGCCCGTCATTGGCATCTGAGAGCCAGAGGTTGCCTCCTTTTCCCTGGGCGCAAAGCACGACAGTGCGTGCCACGTGCTGGTCCCAGAAAGTACCATTTTACAGCCCAGAATTCCAGACCAATGAAGACTCCTCCCAGGGAAAAGGTGCCAGGACAGAAAGCCATTGTGCTTTTTGTAAAGGTAATGGGGCCCCATCTTTGGCACCTGAGAGCCCAAGACTGCCACCTTTTCCCTGGACGCAAAGCTCGATGGTGCGTTCCACTTGCGGGTCCAGGAAAGTGCCGATTCTCAGAGCAGAATTCCAAACCGATGAAGATTCCTCCCTGGGAAAAGGTGCCAGGACAGAAAGCCATTGTGCCTTTTGTAGGGGTAATGGGGCCCCATCATTGGAACCTGAGAGCCCAAGGCTGCCACCTTTTGCCTGGGCGCAAAGCTCGACGGTGTGTACCTTGTGCGGGTTTGGGGCAGTGCCATTTCTGAACCCAGATTTCCAGACGGATGAAGATTCCTCCCTGGGAGAAGGTGCCAGGACAGAAAGCAAGTTTTATTTTTCTAGTGTTAACGGGGCCCCATCATTGGCACCTTAGAGCCCAAGGCTGCCACCTTTTGCCTGGGTGCAAATGTCGACGGCGCGTCCCACTTGCGGGTCCGGGGAAGTGCCATTTTTAAGCCCAGAATTCCAGACGGACGAAGACACCTCCCAGGGAAAAGGTGCCAGGTCAGAAATCGAATTGTCCTTTCTAGGGTCAATGGTGCCCCATCATCGGCACCTCAGAGTTCAAGGCTGCCACCTTTTCCGTGGACGCAAACATCAACGGCGTGTACCACTTTCTTGTCCGGGAAAGTGCCGTTTTTCAGCCCTCAATTCCAGACGGATGAAGACTCCTCACAGGGAAGAGGCTCCCAGGAAAGAAAGCGATTGTTCCATTTCTAGGGTTAATCGGGCCCCATCATTGGCACCTGAGAGCCCAAGGTTGCCTCCTATACCCTGGGTGCAAAGCTCGACCATGCGTGCTACGTGAGGGTCCGGGAAATTGCCGTTTCTCATTCCAGAATTCCAGACCGATGAAGATTCCTCCCTGGGAAAAGGTGTCAGGACAGAAAGCGGTTGTTCCTTTTCTAGGGTTAATGGGGCTCCATCATTGACACCTGAGAGCCGAAGGCTGCAACCTTCTCCCTGAGCGCAAAGCTCGACTGTGCGTGCCACTTGCGGGTCCAGGAATGTGCTGTTTCTCATCCCAGAATTCGAGACCTATGAAGATTTCTCCCAGAGAAAAGGTGCCAGGACAGAAAGCAATTGTGCCTTTTCTAGTGTTAATGGGGCCCCAAAATGGACACCTGAGAGCCCAAGGCTGCCACCTTTTCCCTGGGCGCAAAGCTCGACGGAGCGTTCCGTGTGCGGGTCTGGGAAAGTGCCATTTTTCAGCCCAGAATTCCAGACCTATGAAGATTCCTCAGAGGGAAAAGGTACCAGGAGACCAAGCCATTGTGTATTTTGTAATGCTAATTGGGCCCCATCATTGGCACCTGTGAGCCCAAGGCTGCCACCTTTTCCCTGGGTGCAAAGCTCGACGGTGCATACCCTGTGCGGGTGCGGGAAAGGGCCGTTTTTCAGCCCAGAATTCCAGACGGAAGTCGATTCCTCTCTGGGAAAAGGTGTCAGGACAGAAAGCCATTGTGCCTTTTCTAGGGGTAATGGGACCTCATCTTTGGCACCTGAGAGCCCAAGGCTGCCACCTTTTCCCTGGGCGCAAATGTCGATGGCGCGTGCCACTTGCAAGTCCGGGAATGTGCCGTTTCTCATCCCAGAATTCCAGGCCAGCGAGGATTTCTCCCTGGGAAAAGGTGCTCTCAGCTGCCAATGATGGGGCCCCATTAACCCAAGATATGGAATAATCCCTTTCTGTCCTAGCAGATTTTCTTAGGGAGGAATCATCGTCCATCTGGAATTCTGGGTTTAAAAACAGCATGTGGCTTGCACCGTCCGGCTTTGCACCCATGGGAAAAGATGGCAGCTTTGGACTCTAAGGTGTCAATGATGGGGCCCCATTAACTCAAGAAATGTAAAAATCGCTTTCTGTCCTTGCACCTTTTCCCAGGGAGGAATCTTCGTCCGTCTGGAAATCTGGTCTGAAAAACCGCAATTTCCCTGACTCGCACTTGCCACGCTCCATTGAGGTTTGAGCCCAGGGAAAAGATGCAGCCTTGGGCTCTCAGATCCCAAAGATGGGGCCGCATTAACCCTAGAAAAGGAGCAATCGCTTTCTGTCCTGGCACCTTTTCCCTGAGAGGAATCATCGTCCGTCTGGAAGTCTGGGCTGAAAAAACTGCATGTGGCACGCACCGTTGGGCTTTGAGCCCAGGGAAAAGGTGACAGCCTTGGGCTGTGACGTGCCAATGAGGGGGCCGCATTAACCCTAGAAAAGGAGCAATCGCTTTCTGTCCTGGCACCTTTTCCCTGGGAGGAATCTTCGTCATTCTGGAAATCTGGACTGGAAAAAGGCATGTACCCTGACCAGCACCTGGCACACTCTGTCGAGCTTTGAGCCCAGGGAAAAGGTGTCACCCTTGGGCTCTCAGCTGCCAATGATGGGGCCCCATTACCCCTAAGAAAGGCACAATCGCTTTCTGTCCTGGCACCTTTTCCCTGGGAGGAATCAGGGTCTGCCTGGAATTCCGGGCTCATAAACGGCACTTTCCCTGACCTGCACCTGGTACCCTCCGTCGTGCTTTGAGGCCAGGGAAAAGGTGGCATCCTTGGGCTCACAGGTGCCAATGATGGGACCCCATTACCCCAGGAAATGTAAAAATCCCTTTCTGTCTAAACACCTTTTCTCTGGGAGGAATCTTGGTCCATCTGGAATTCTGGGCTGAAAAAAGGCACTTAACCTGACTCGCAGGTGGCACGCACCGTCGATCTTTGAGGCCAGGGAAAAGGTGGCAGCCTTGGGCTCTCAGGTGGCAATGATGGGGCCACATTAACCCTAGAAAAGGAACAAACGCTTTCTGTCCTGGTACCTTTTGCCTGGGAGGAATCTTCATCCTTCTGGAAATCTGGACTGAAAAATTACGCTTGCCCAGAAGCGCTCCTGGCACAATCCGTCAAGCTTTGAGGCCAGGGAAAAGGTGGCAGCTTTTGGCTCACAAGTGCCAGCGATGGGGCCCCTTAAACTTAGAAATGGAACAATTGCTTTCTGTCTTGGAACTTTATCCCAGGGTAGAATTTTAAACCGCTTGGAATTCTGGGCTGATAAACGGCACTTTCCCTGACCCGCACCTTGTATCCTCCGTGAAGCTTTCAGCCCAGGGAAAAGGAGGCAGCCTTGGGCTCTCAGTTGCAAAAAGTGGGGCCGCATTAACACTAGAAAAGGAAGAATCACTTTCTGTCCTGGCACATTTTCCCTGGCAGGAATGTTCATCCGTCTGAAAATCTGGTCTGAAAAACCTGCAAATGCCACTCACCGTCGGGCTTTGCGCCCAGGGAAAAGGTGACAGCCTTGGGCTGTCAGGTGCCAATGAGGGGGCCGCGTTTACCCTAGAATTGGAACAATCACTTTCTGTCCTGGCACTTTTTCCCTGGGAGGAATCTTGGTCCGTCTGGAATTCTGGGCTGAAAACCGGCACTTTCCCAGACCCGCACCTCGACCGCACTGTCGAGCTTTGAGCCCAGGAAAAAGGTGGCAGCCTTGGGCTGTCAGGTGCCTAAGATGGGTCTGCATTAACCCTAGAAAAATAACAATCTCTTTCTGTCCTGGCACGATTTCCCAGGAAGGAATCTTCATCTGTCTGGAATTCTGGGCTGAAAAACCCGCATGAGGCACGCACCGTCGAGCTTTGCGCCCAGGGAAAAGGTGGCAGCCTTGGGCTCTCAGGTGTCAATGATGGGGCCCCATTAACCCTAGAAAAGGAACAATCGCTTTCTGTCCTGGCACCTTTTCTAAAGGAGGAATCTTCATCCGTCTGGAATTCTGGTCTGAAAAACAGCACTTTCCCGGGCCCGCCCTTGGCACCCTCCGTCGTGCTTTGAGGCCAGGGAAAAGATGGCAGACTTGCGCTCTCAGGTGCCAATGATGGGACCGCATTACCCCTAGAAGAGGCACAATCGCTTTCTCTGCTAGCATATTTTCCCAGGGAGGAATCTTCCTCCGTCTGGAATTCTGGGCTGAGAAACGGCACTTTCCCGGACCCGCACTTGGCACCCTCCGTCGAGCTTTGAGCCCAGGGAAAAGGTGGCAGCCTTGGGCTCTCAGATCCCAAAGATGGGGCCGCATTAACCCTAGAAAAGGAGCAATCGCTTTCTGTCCTGGCACCTTTTCCCTGGGAGGAATCATCGTCCATCTGGAATTCTGGGCTGAAAAACCCGCATGTGGCACACACCATCGGGCTTTGAGCCCAGGGAAAAGGTGACAGCCTTGGGCTGTGAGGTGCCAATGAGGGGGCCGCATTTACCCTAGAACTGGAACAATCGCTTTCTATCCTGACACATTTTCCCTGTGACGAATCTTCGTCATTCTGGAAATCTGGGCTGAAAAAAGGGGTACCCTGACCAGCACCTGGCACACTCTGTCGAGATTTGAGCCCAGGGAAAAGGTGGCAGGCTTGGGCTCTCAGGTGTCAATGATGGGGCACCATTACCTCTAGGAAAGGCACAATAGCTTTCTGTCCTGGCACCTTTTCCCTGGGAGGAATCATGGTCTGCCTGGAATTCTGGGCTGAAACACGGCACTTTCCCTCACCCGCACTTGGCACGCTCCGTCTAGCTTTGAGCCCAGGGAAAAGGTGGCAGCCTTAGGCTCTGAGGTGGCAATGATGGGGCCCCATTAATCCTAGAAAAGGCACAATCCCTTTCTGTCCTAGCACCTTTTCCCTGGGAGTAATCTTGGGCCCTCTGCAATTCTGGGCTGAAAACTGGAACTTTCCCAGACCCGCACCTCGCCCGCACTGTCGAGCTTTGAGCCCAGGGAAAAGGTGGCAGCCTTGGGCTCTCAGTTGCCTAAGATGGGTCCACATTAACCCTAGAAAAGGAAGAATCGCTTTCTGTCCTGGCACGATTTCCAAGGGAGGAATGTTCATTTTTCTGGATTGAAAAACCCGCATGTGACAGAGAACGTTGGGGTGCTCACCGAGGGAAAAGGTGGCAGCATTGGCTCTCAAGTGCCAATGATGGGGCCCCATAAACCCTAGAAAAGGAACAATCACTTTCTGTCCTGGCACTTTTTTCCCTAGCAGTAATCCTCGTCCATCTGGAATTCTGGGCTGAGAAACGGCACTTTCCCGGACCCCACCTGGCACACTCCTTTGAGCTTTGAGCCCAGGGTAAAGTTGACAGCCTTGGGCTGTCATGTGGCAATGAGAGGGCCACATTTACCCTAGAACTGGAACAATCGCTTTCTGTCCTGGAACATTTTCCATATGAGGAATCTTCGTCATTCTGGAAATCTGGGTTGAAAAACAGCATGTACCCTTACCCACCGCTGGCACACTCCATCGAGCGTTCAGCCCAGGGAAAAGGTGGCAGCCTTGGGTTATCAGGTGGCAATGATGGGGCCCCATTACCCCTAGGAAACGCATAATCGCTTTCTGTCCTGGCACATTTTCTCTGGGAGGAATCTTTGTCTGTCTGGAATTCTGGGCTGAAAAACGGCACTATCCAGACCCATACTTGGCACGCTTCGTCGAGCTTTGAGCCCAGGGAAAAGGTGGCAGCCTTGGGCTCTCAGGAGTCAATGATGGGGCCGTATTAACCCAAGAAATGGAACAATCCCTTTCTGTCCTGGCGCCTTTTCCCAGGGAGGAATCATCGTCTGTCTGGAATTCTGGGCTTAAAAAAGAGCATGTGGCATGCACCGTCCGGCTTTACGCCCAGGGAAAAAATGGGGGCCTTGGACTCTCAGGTGCCAATGATGGGGCCCCATTAACCTAAGAAATGTAAAAATCGCTTTCTGTCCTTGCACCTTTTCCATGGGAGTAATCTTCATCTGTCTGGAAATCTCGGCTGAAAAACAGCACTTTCCTGGACTCGCAGTTGGAACGCTCCATTGAGCTTTGAGCCCAGGCAAAAGGTGGCAGCCTTGGGCTCTCAGGTGCCAATGATGGGGCCCCATTATTATTAGAAAACGCACAAACGCTTTCTCTCCTAGCACCTTTCCCCTGAGAGGAATCTTCATCCGTCTGGAATTCTGGGATGAAAATCGGCACTTTCCTGGACCCGCACAAATACGCACCATTGAGCTTTGCGACCATGGAATAGGTGGCAGCCTTGGGCTCTCAGGTGCCAATGATGGGGCCCCATTACCTTTACAAAATACACAATGGCTTTGTGTCCTGTCACCTTTTCCCTCTGAGGAATCTTCATCGGTCTGGAATTCTGGGCTGAAAAAATGGCACTATCCCTGACCCGCACAATTATGCACCGTCGAGTATTGCAACCTGGGTAAAGGTGGCAGCTTTGAGCTCTCACGTGACAATGATGGAGCCCCATTACCCCTAGAACTGGAACAATCGCTTTCTGTCCTGGCACCTATTCCCTGAGAGGAATCTTACTCGGTCTGTAATTCTGGGCTGAAAAATGGCACTTTCCCAGAACCGCACGTAGCACGCTCCGTCGAGCTTTGCGACCAGGATAAAGGTGGCAGCCTTGGGCTCTCAGGTGCCAATGATGGGGCACCAATAACCCTAGAAAAGGCACAACCGTTTCCTGTCCTGGCATCTTTTCCCAGTGAGAAATCTTCATCCGTCTGGAAATCTGGGCTGAAAAAATGGCACTATCCCTGACCCGCACAACTATGCACCGTCGAGTATTGCGACCTGGGTAAAGGTGGCAGCTTTGGGCTCACATGTGCCAATGATGGGGCACCATTACCCCTAGAACTGGAACAATCGCTTTCTGTCCTGGCACCTTTTCCCTGAGAGGAATCTTACTCGGTCTGTAATTCTGGGCTGAAAAATGGCACTTTCCCAGACCCGCACATAGCACGCTCCGTCGAGCTTTGCGCCCAGGATAAAGGTGGCAGCCTTGGGATCTCAGGTGCCAATGATGGGGCCCCATTACCTTTACAGAATGCTCAATGGCTTTGTGTCCTGGCAACTTTTCCCTGGGAGGAATCTTCATTGGTCTGGAATTCTGGACTGAAAAATGGCACTTTCTGGGACCCTCACGTAGCATGCACCGTCGAGCGTCACGCCAAGGGTAAAGGAGGCTGCCTTGGGCTCTCAGGTGCCAATGATGGGAGCCCGATTAACCCTAGAAATGGAACAATCACTTTCTGTCCTGGGAGCATCTTCCCTGTGAGGAGTCTTCATCCGTCTGGAATTCAGAGCTGAAAAACAGCACTTTCCCGGACAAGAAAGTGGTACGCGCCGTTGATGTTTGCGCCCACGGAAAAGGTGGCAGCCTTGAACTCTCAGGTGCCAATGATGGGGCACCATTGACCCTAGAAAAAGACAATTCGATTTCTGACCTGGCACCTTTTCCCTGGGAGGTATCTTCGTCCGTCTGGAATTCTGGGTTCAAAAATGGCACTCCCCGAAACCCGCACAAGGTACACACCGTCGAGCTTTGCGCCCAGGGAAAAGGGGGCAGGCTTGGGCTATCAGGTGACAATGATGGGGCCCCATTAACCCTAGAAAAAGGAGAAATCCATTCATGTCCTGCCACCTTTTCCCAGGGAGGAATCTTCATCGGTCTGGAAGTCTGGAATGAGAAACGGCAATTTCCCGAACCCTCATGTAGGACGCACCGTCGAGCTTTGAACCCAGGTTAAAGGAGGCAAACTTGGACTCTCAGGTGCCAATGATGGGGCCCCATTAACCCTAGAAAGGGAACAATCGCTTTCTGTCCTGGCACCTTTTACCAGGGAGGAATCTTCATCCGTCTAGAATTCTGGGCAAAAAAATGGCACTTTCCCAGACAAGAAAGTGGCACGCATGCTTGACATTTGCGCCCAGGCAAAAGGTGGCAGCCTTGAACTCTCAGGTGCCAAGGATGGGGCCCCATTAACACTAGAAAAATAACACTTGCTTTCTGTCCTGGCACCTTTTCCCAGGGAGGAATCTTCGTCCATCTGGAATTCTGTGTTCAAAAATGGCACTGCCCCAAACCCGCACAAGGTACACACCGTCGAGCTTTGCTCCCAGGGACAAGGGGGCAGCCTTGGGCTCTCAGGTGCCAATGATGGGGCACCATTACCTTTACAAAAAGCACAATGGCTTTCTGTCCTGGCACCTTTTCCCTGGGAGGAGTCTTCATTTGTCTGGAATTCTGGGCCATAAAGTGGCACTATCTCGGACCAGCACGTGGCACGCACTGTCGAGCTTTGCGCCCAGGGAAAAGGAGGCAACCTCTGGCTCTCAGATGCCAATGATGGGCCCCCATTAACACTAGAAATGGAACAATCGCTTTCTGTCCTGGGAGCCTTTTCCCTGGGAGGAGTCGTCATCTGTCTGGAATTCTGGGCTGAACAAAGCACTTTCGCTGACCTGCACGTGGCAGGCACCATTTAGCTTTACGTCCAGGGAAAAGGTGGCAGCCTTGGGCTCTCAGGTGCCAATGATGGGTCCCCGTTAACACTAGAAAAATAACAATCGCTTTCTGTCCTGGCACCTTTTCCCTGGGAGGAATATTCGTCCGTCTGGAAATCTGGGTTCAAAAACGGCACTTCCCCGGACCTGCAAGTGGAACGCACCGTCGAGCTTTGCGCCCAGGGAAAAGGTGGCAGCCCTGGTCTCTCAGCTGCCAATTTTGGGGCCCCATTAACCCTAGAAAAAGCACAATCGCTTTCTCTCCTGGCACATTTCCCAGGGAGAAATCTTCGCTGGCCTGGAATTCTGGGATGAGAAACGGCACATTCCCGGACTTACACGTGGCACGCGCCGTCGACATTTTCGCCCAGGGAAAAGGTGGCAGCCCTGGGCTCTCAGGTGCCAATGATGGGGCCCCATTATCCCCTAGAAAAGGCACAATGGCTTTCTGTCCTGACACCTTTTCCCAGAGAGGAATCGACTTCCGTCTGGAATTCTGGGCTGAAAAACGGCCCTTTCCCGGACCCGCACAGGTTATGCATTGTCGAGCTTTGCACCCAGGGAAAAGGTGGCAGCCTTGGGCTCTCAGGTTCCAGTTTTGGGGCCCCATTACCTAGAAAAGGCACAATCGCTTTCTGTCCTGGCACCTTATCTCAGGGAGACGTCTTCATGGTACTGGAATTATGGGCTGAAAAATGGCACTTTCCCGGACCCGCAAGTGGCAGCGCCTTCAAGTTTTTCGCCCAGGGAAAAGGTGGCAGCCTTGGGCTCTCAGGTGCCCGTGATGGGACCCCATTCACCCTAGAAAAGGAGAAATCGATTTCTGTCCAGGCACCTTTTCCCTCTGGGGAATCTTCATCGGTCTGGAAACCTGGAATGAGAAACGGCAATTTGCCGGACCCTCACGTTGTCACGCACCTTTGAGCTTTACGCCCAGGGAAAAGGCGGCAAACTTGGGCTCTCAGGTGCCTGTGACGGGGCCCGATTTCCTCTAGAAAAGGCACAATGGCTTTCTGTCCTGGCACCTTTTCCCTGGGAGTAATCGTCTTCCTTCTGGAATTCTGGTTTTGAAAAACGGCCCTTTCCCGGACTCGCACAAGGTACGCACCGTCGAGCTTTGCGCCCAGGTAAAAGGTGGCAAACTTGGGCTCTCAGGTGCCAATGATGGGGCCGCATTACTTCTAGAAAATGCACAGTGGCTGTCTGTCCTGGCACCTTTACCCAGGGAGGCAATTTCATCCGTCTGGAATAGTGGGCTGAAAAACAGCACTTTCCCGGTCACGCACGTATCACGCACTGTCGAGCTTTTCGCCCTGGGAAAAGGTGGCAGCCTTGGGCTCTCAGGTGCTCTTCTAACACGTGAAACTCTTGATTTCTGACAGACAGGAGACATCAGGGCACATATTTCTTATGGTTTTGGAAAGTAAATCATTTGCATCTAAAACTCCAGGTCTGGAGCTTGCTTTCATGGTGAAAAGCACTGTTGTTCCTTAGGGGAAGCTCAGTGAGCAAAGTGCAACTTTGCTTTGCTAACAAGTGAAACAGTCGATTCCTCTCAGACAGAAGGCATCAGGACAGAGTATTCTTATGGCTCTGGCTAGTGCATCACATGCATCAGAGAATCCAGGACTGGAGCTCTCTTTCTGGATGCAAAGCACAGTTGTTCCTTAGGGGAAGTTCAGCTCGCAAAGAGTAGCATTTTTCTACTAACAAGTGAAACAGTCGATTCCTGCCAGAAAGAATGTATCAGGACACATATTTCTTATGGCTTTAGAAAGATTCTCATATGCATCTGAGAATCCAGGACTGGATCTTTCTTTCTCGGTAAAAAACAACCTTGTTCCTCAGGGGAAGCTCATCTCGCAAAGTGCAACTTTTCGTTGCTAACAAGAGAAACAGCTGATTCTTGCAAGACAGAAGGCATAAGGACACACATTTCTTATGGCTTTGGTAAGTGAATAATATGCATCTTAAAACCCAGGCCTGGATCTTTCTTTCTCGATGAAAAACAACTTTGTTCCTTAGGGGAAGCTCATCTCGCAAAGTGCAACTTTTCGTTGCTAACAAGAGAAACAGCTGATTCTTGCAAGACAGAAGGCATAAGGACACACATTTCTTATGGCTTTGGTAAGTGAATAATATGCATCAGAGAATCCAGGCCTGGATCTTTCTGTCTCGGTGAAAAACAACGTTGTTCCTTAGGGGAAGCTCATCTCGCAAAGTGCAACTTTTCGTTGCTAACAAGAGAAACGGCTGATTCTTGCAAGACAGAAGGCATAAGGACACACATTTCTTATGGCTTTGGTAATGAATCATATGCATCTTAGAATCCAGGCCTGGATCTTTCTTTCTCCGTGAAAATCACAGTGGTTCCTTAGAGGAGCTCATCTCGTAAAGTGCAACTAACTCTCCCGTGATCTGCTAAAGTGTGACACGGTTGATTCGTGCCAGACAGAAGGCTGCAAGAGACATATTTTTTATGGATTTGGAAAGAGAATTATATGCATCAGAGAATCCAGGCCTGGAGCTTTCTTTCTCCGTGAAAGAAACAGTTGTTACTTATGGGAATGTACTCTCGCAAAGTGTAGCGAAGAGTCCCATCTGTGCTAACAAGTGAAACAGCTGATTCTTGCCGATACACATTTGTTATGGCTTTGGAAAATGAATCACATGCATCAGAGAATCCAGGCCTGGAGCTTTCTTTCTCGGTGAGAAACAGACTTGTTCTTTATGGGAAGCTCATCTTCCAAAATGCAACTAACAGTGCCATGCTCTGCTAACAAGTGGAAACTTGATTCCTGCCAGAGAGAATACATTAGAGCACTCATTTCTAACGACTTTTGAAAGTGAATCATATGCATCAGATAATCCATGCCTGGAGCTTTCTTATTTGGGAAAAGCACAAGTGCTCCTTGAAGCAAGCTCATCTCGCAAAGTGCAAATAAAACTCCCATGGTCCTTTAACAAGTGAAACATTTGATTCCTGCCAGACAGAACATATAAGGAAACACATTTCTTATGGTTTTGGAAAGTGAATCCTATGCATCTGAGAACCGAGGCCTGGAGCTTTCTTACTCTGAAAAAAGCACAGGTGCTCCTTTTAGGAAGTTCATCTCGCAAAGTGCAAATAATAATCACTTACTCTGGTAACAAGTGTAAGAGTTGATTCCTGCCAGACAGAAGGCATGAGGATACACATTTTTTATGGTTTTGGAAAATGAATGATATGCAAGAGAGAATCGAGTCCTGGAGCTTTCTTACTCTGGGAAAAACACCGTTGCTCCTTATAGGAAGTTCATCTCGAAAAGTGCAGTTAACAGTTCCATGCTCTGCTAAATTTAAAAGATTTTATTCCTGCCAGACAGAAGGCATCAGGAACGTCATTTCTTCTGGATTGGAAAGTGAATCATATGTATCTAACAATCCAGAGCTAGAGCTTGCTTTCTCGGTGAAAATCACACTGGTTCCTTAGAGAAGCTCATCTCGCAAAGTGCAACTAACAGTGCCATGATCTGCTACAATGTGACACAGTTGATTCCTGCCAGAGAGAAGGCATCGGGATACACCAATGATAGGGCCCCATTAACCTTAGAAAAGGAACAATTACTTTCTGTCCTGCCTCGTTTTCCCTGGCAGGAATCTTGGCCCATCTGCAATTCCGGGATGAAAAAAGGCTTGTAACTGCCTAAAACAATTGAGGTTTGCATCAAGATGAAAGTTCAGATCTTTGTGGTCTCAGGTGCCAATGATGGGGCCCAATTAACACTACAAAAGGAGCAATTCTTTTATATCTTGGCACCTTTTCCCTGGGAGAAATCTTTGTCCATCTGCAATTCAGACCTGGAGCTTTCTTTCTCTGTGAAAAACACAGTTCTTCATTAGGGGAAGCTCACCTAGCAAAGTGCAACTTTGCTCTGCTACCAAGTGAAACATTTGATTCCTGCCAGACAGAAGGCATCAGACAAACCTTTCTCATGGCTTTGGATAGTGAATTAGGTTTAGGATTAGGGTTAGGTTTAGCTTTAGGGTCAGGGTTTGTGTCGGGGTCAGGGTCAGGGTTAGTGTTACAGTTTAAGGCGTCAGAGTTAGGGTCAGGGTCAGGGTTAAGGTGAGAGTCATGGTCAGGGTCAGGGTTAGGGTTAGGGTTAGGGTGAGGCTTAGGGTTAGGGTTAGGGTTAGGCTTAGGGTTAGGGTTAGGGTTAGGCTTAGGGTTAGGGTTAGGGTTAGGGTTTGGGACCCCCACAGTTTACAGTAAGCACTAGGGTTAGGGTTAGGGTTAGGGTTAGGGTTAGGGTTAGGGTTAGGGTTAGGGTTAGGGTTAGGGACCCCCACAGTTTACAGTAAGCACTAGGGCTAGGGTTAGGGTTAGGGTTAGGGTTAGGGTTAGGGTTAGGCGTAGGGTTAGGCTTATGGTTAGGATTTGGAACCCCCAGAGTTTACAGTAAGCACTAGAGTTAAGGTTAGGGTTAGGGTTAGGGTTAGGGTTAGGGTTAGGGTTAGGGTTAGGGTTACGGTTAGGGTTAGGGTTAGGGTTAGGGTTAGGGTTAGGGTTAGGGTTAGGGTTAGGGTTAGGGTTAGGGTTAGGGTTAGGGTTAGGGTTAGGGTTAGGGTTTGGGACACCCACAGTTTACAGTAAGTCCTAGGGTTAGAATTAGGGTTAGGGTTAGGGTTAGGGTTAAGGTTAGGGTTAGGGTTAGGGTTTGGGACCCCCGCAGTTTACAGTAAGCACTACGGTTAGGGTTAGGCTTAGGGTTAGGGTTAGGCTTAGGGTTAGGCTTAGGGTTAGGGTTAGGGTTAGGGTTAGGGTTAGGGTTAGGGTTAGGGTTAGGGTTGGGGTTAGGGATAGGGTTAGAGTTAGGGTTAGGGTTTGGAACCCCCACAGTTTACAGTAAGCACTAGGGTTGGGGTTAGGGTTAGGGTTAGAGTTAGGGTTAGGGTTAGGGTTAGGGTTAGGGTTTGGGACCCCAATAGTTTACAGTAAGCACTAGGGTTAGGGTTAGGGTTAGGGTTAGGGTTAGGGTTAGGGTTAGGGTTAGGCTTAGGCTTAGGCTTAGGGTTAGGGTTAGGGTTAGGGTTTGGGACCCCCAGAGTTTACATCAAGCACTAGGGTTAGGGTTAGGGTTACGGTTAGGGTTAGGGTTAGGGTTACGGTTAGGGTTAGGGTTAGGGACCCTCACTGTTTGCAGTAAGCACTAGGGTCAGGGTTAGGGTTAGGGTTAGGGTTAGGCTTAGGGTTAGGGTTAGCCTTAGGGTTAGGGTTAGGGACCCCCACAGTTTACAATAAGCATTAGGGTTAGGGTTAGGGTTAGGGTTAGGGTTAGGGTTAGGGTTAGGGTTAGGGTTAGGGATAGGGTTAGTGTTAGGGTTAGGGTTTGGAACCCCCACAGTTTACAGTAAGCACTAGGGTTAGGGTTAGGGTTAGAGTTAGGGTTTGGGACCCCCATAATTTTCAGTAAAGACTAGGTTTTGGGTTAGGGTTAGGGTTAGGGTTAGGGTTAGGGTTAGGGTTAGGGTTAGGGTTAGGGTTAGGGTTAGGGTTAGGGATAGGGTTAGTGTTAGGGTTAGGGTTTGGGACCCCCAGAGTTTACATCAAGCACTAGGGTTAGGGTTAGGGTTACGGTTAGGGTTAGGGTTAGGGACCCTCACTGTTTGCAGTAAGCACTAGGGTCAGGGTTAGGGTTAGGGTTAGGGTTAGGGTTAGTGTTAGGGTAAGGTTTAGGGTTAGGGTTAGGGTTAGGGTTAGGGTTAGGGTTAGGGTTAGGGTTAGGGTTTGGGACACCCACAGTTTACAGTAAGTACTAGGGTTAGGGTTAGGGTTAGGGTTAGGGTTAGGGTTAGGGTTAGGGTTAGGGTTAGGGTTAGGCTTAGGGTTAGGGTTAGGGTTAGGGTTAGGGTTAAGGTTAGGCTTAGGGTTAGAGTTTGGGACCCCCACAGTTTACAGTAAGCACTAGGGTTAGTGTTAGGTTTAGGGTAAGGGTTAGGGTTAGGCTTAGGGTTAGGCTTAGGGTTAGGGTTTTGGACCCTCACTGTTTACAGTAAGCACTACGGTTAGGGTTAGGCTTAGGGTTAGGGTTAGGCTTAGGGTTAGGGTTAGCCTTAGGGTTAGGGTTAGGGACCCCCACAGTTTACAATAAGCATTAGGGTTAGGGTTAGGGTTAGGGTTAGGGTTAGGGTTAGGGATAGGGTTAGTGTTAGGGTTAGGGTTTGGAACCCCCACAGTTTACAGTAAGCACTAGGGTTAGGGTTAGGGTTAGAGTTAGGGTTTGGGACCCCCATAATTTTCAGTAAAGACTAGGTTTTGGGTTAGGGTTAGGGTTAGGGTTAGGGTTAGGGTTAGGGTTAGGGTTAGGGTTAGGGATAGGGTTAGTGTTAGGGTTAGGGTTTGGAACCCCCACAGTTTACAGTAAGCACTAGGGTTAGGGTTAGGGTTAGAGTTAGGGTTTGGGACCCCCATAATTTTCAGTAAAGACTAGGTTTTGGGTTAGGGTTAGGGTTAGGGTTAGGGTTAGGGTTAGGGTTAGGGTTAGGGTTAGAGTTTCGGACCCCCGCAGGTTACAGTAAGCACTAGGTTTAGTGGTAGGGTTAGGGTTAGGGTTATGGTTAGGGTTAGGGTTAGGGCTGGGGTTAGGGTTAGGGTTAGGGTTAGGGTTAGGGTTAGGGTTGGGGACCCTCACTGTTTCCAGTAAGCACTAGGGTTAGGGTTTGGGTTTCGGTTAGGGTTAGGGTTAGGGTTAGGGTTAGGGTTAGGGTTAGGGTTAGGGTTAGGGTTAGAGTTTCGGACCCCCGCAGGTTACAGTAAGCACTAGGTTTAGTGGTAGGGTTAGGGTTAGGGTTATGGTTAGGGTTAGGGTTAGGGCTGGGGTTAGGGTTAGGGTTAGGGTTAGGGTTAGGGTTAGGGTTAGGGTTGGGGACCCTCACTGTTTCCAGTAAGCACTAGGGTTAGGGTTTGGGTTTCGGTTAGGGTTAGGGTTAGGGTTAGGGTTAGGGTTAGGGTTAGGGTTAGGGTTAAGGTTAGGGTTTGGAACCCGCCCAGTTTACAGTAAGTCCTAGGGTTAGGGTTAGGGTTAGGGTTGGGGTTAGGGTTAGGGTTAGGGTTAGGGTTAGGGTTAGGTTTTGGGACCCCCACAGTTTACAGTAAGCACTAGGGTTAGGGTTAGGGTTAGGGTTAGGGTTAGGATTAGGGTTAGGGTTAGGGTTAGGATTAGGGTTTGGGACCCCCATTGTTTACAGTAAGCACTAGGGTTAGGGTTAGGGTTAGGGTTAGGGTTAGGGTTAGGGTTAGGGTTAGGGTTAGGGTTAGGGTTAGGGTTTGGGACCCACACAGTTTATAGTAACCACTAGGGTTATGGTTAGGGTTAGGGTTAGGGTTAGGGTTAGGGTTAGGGTTAGGGTTAGGGTTAGGGTTAGGGTTAGGGTTAGGGTTACGGTTAGGGTGAGGGTTAGTGTTAGGGTTAGGGTTAGGGTTAGGGTTAGGGTTAGGGTTAGGGTTAGGGTTACGGTTAGGGTTAGGGTTAGGGTTAGGGCTAGGGTTTGGAACCCCCACAGTTTACAGTAAGCACTAAGGTTAGGGTTAGGGTTAGGGTTAGGGTTAGGGTTAGTCTTAGGCTTAGGCTTAGGCTTAGCCTTAGGGTTATGCTTAGAGTTATGCATAGCTTAAGTGTTAGGGCAGCACTGGGGTAAGGGTTAGTGCTAAGTTCCCTTTTGGACTCTTCTGCATCCTTTTTGCATCTCCTTTTATTCTCTTGGACCTTCTGATTCCACCTGAACCAACTTCGTCACTTCTAGACCCCCCTGAATGTTTCGCTTGGTAGCAGAGGAAAGTTGCACTTTGCTAGGTGAGCTTCCCGTAATTAAGAACTGTGTTTTTCACGGAGAAAGAAAGCTCCAGGTCTGAAATGAAGATGGACAAAGATTTCTCTCAGGGAAAAGGTGCCAAGATACAAAAGAATTGCTCCTTTTGTAGTGTTAATTGGGCCCCATCATTGGCACCTGAGATCACAATGATATGAACTTTCATCTTGATGCAAACCTCAATTGTTTTAGGCAGTTACAAGCCTTTTTTCATCCCGGAATTGCAGATGGGCCAAGATTCCTGCCAGGGAAAACGAGGCAGGAGAGAAAGCAATTGTTCCTTTTCTAAGGTCAATGGGGCCCTATCATTTGCACCTGAGCGCCTGATGCATATCATTCAGGTTCCAAAGCCGTAGGAAATATGTGTCCTGATGCCTTCTCTCTTGCAGGAATCAACTGTGTCACATTTTAGTAGATCATGGGAGTATTACTTGCACTTTATGAGATGAACTTCTCAAGAGGAACAACTGTGCTTTTTCCACAAAAAAGAATACTCCAGGCCTGGATTCTCAGATGCATATGATTCACTTTTCCAAAGCCATAACAAATGTGTTTGCTGATGCCTTCTGTCTGACAGGAATCAATACTTTCACTTGTTAGCACAGCATGGGACTGTAAACTGCATTTTGCGAGATGAGCTTCCTCTATCGAACAAGTGTGCTTTTAACCAAAAAAGAAAGCTCCATTCCGGTATTCTCTGATGCATATTATTCCCTTTCCAAAGCCTTAAGAAATGTGTATCCCGATGCCTTCTCTCTGGCAGGAATCAACTATGTCAAATTGTAGCAGATCATGGCACTCTTAGTTGCCCTTTGCGAGATGAGCTTCTCTAAGGAACCAATGTGATTTTCACCGAGAAAGCAAGCTCTAGCTCTGGATTGTTAGATGCATATGATTCACTTTCCAATCCAGAAGAAATGTCGGTCCTGATGCCTTCTGTCTGGCAGGAATAAACTCTTTCAAATTTAGCAGAGCATGGAACTGTTAACAGCACTGTTCGAGATGAACTTCCTATAAGGAGCAACGGTGCTTTTCCCAGAGTAAGAAAGCTCCAGGCATGGATTATCTGATGCATATGATTAACTTTCAAAAGCCGTTAGAAATGAGTGCCCTAATGTATTCTCTCTGGCAGGAATCAAGTTTCCACTTGTTAGCAGAGCATGGCACTGTTAGTTGCATTTTGGAAGATGAGCTTCCCATAAAGAACAAGTCTGTTTCTCACCGAGAAAGAAAGCTCCAGGCCTGGATTCTCTGATGCATGTGATTCATTTTCCAAAGCCATAACAAATGTGTATCGGCAAGAATTAGGTGTTTCACTTGTTAGCACAGATGGGACTCTTCGCTGCACTTTGCGAGAGTTCATTCCCATAAGTAACAACTGTTTCTTTCACGGAGAAAGAAAGCTCCAGGCCTGGGTTCTCTGATGCATATAATTCTCTTTCCAAATCCATAAAAGATATGTCTCTTGCAGCCTTCTGTCTGGCACGAATCAACCGTGTCACACTTTAGCAGATCACGGGAGAGTTAGTTGCACTTTACGAGATGAGCTCCTCCAAGGAACCACTGTGATTTTCACGGAGAAAGAAAGATCCAGTCCTGGATTATCAGATGCATATTATTCACTTACCGAAGCCATAAGAAATGTGTGTCCTTATGCTTGCTGTCTTGCAAGAATCAGCTGTTTCTCTTGTTAGCAACGAAAAGTTGCACTTTGCGAGATGAACTTCCCCTAAGGAACAAGGTTGTTTTTCACCGAGAAAGAAAGATCCAGTCCTGGATTCTCAGATGCATATTATTCACTTACGGAAGCCATAAGAAATGTGTGTCCTGATGCCTTCTGACTGACAGGAATCGACCGTTTCACTTGTTAGCAAAGCAAAGTTGCACTTTGCTCGTTGAATTTCCCCTAAGGAACAACAGTGCTTTGCACCGTGAAAGCAAGCTCCAGCCTTGGAGTTTTAAATGTATATGATTTACTTTCCAAAACCATAAAAAATATGTGCCCTGATGTCTCCTGTCTCTCAGAAATCAAGAGTTTCACGTGTTAGGAGAGCAAAGGTGCACTTTGCGATACGAGCTTCCCGTAAGTAACAACTGTGTTTTCACAACGAAAGAAAGCTCCAGACCTGCATTCACGAATGCATGTGATTCACTTATAAAAGGCAAAAGAAATGTGTGTCCTTATGCTTGCTGTCCTGCAAGAATCAGCCCTTTCTCTTGTTAGCAACGAAAAGTTGCACTTTGCGAGATGAGCTTCCCTTAAGGAACAAGGTTGTTTTTCACCGAGAAAGAAAGATCCAGTCCTGGATTCTCAGATGCATATTATTCACTTACCGAAGCCATAAGAAATGTGTGTCCTGATACCTTCTGTCTGACAGGAATCGACCCTTTCACTTTTTAGCAACGCAATGTTGCACTTTGCTCGTTGAGCTTCCCCTAAGGAACAACACTGCTTTGCACCGTGAAAGCAAGCTCCAGCCCTGGACTTTTAGATGTATATGATTTACTTTCCAAAACCATAAGAAATATGTGCCCTGATGTCGCCTGTCTGTCAGAAATCAAGAGTTTCACGTGTTAGAAGAGCAAAGGTGCACTTTGCGATACGAGCTTCCAGTAGGTAACAACTGTGTTTTCACCAAGAAAGAAAGCTCCAGACCTGCATTCTCGAATGCATATGATTCACTTATCAAAGCCATAAGAAATGTGTGTCCTTTTACTTTCTGTCTTGAAAGAATAGCAGTTTCTCTTGTTAGCAACGAAAAGTTGCACTTTGCGAGATGACCTTCCCCTAAGGAACAAGGTTGTTTTTCACCGAGAAAGAAAGATCCAGTCCTGGATTCTCAGATGCATATTATTCACTTACGGAAGCCATAAGAAATGTGTGTCCTGATGCTTTCTGTCTTGCAAGAATCAGCTGTTTCTCTTGTTAGCAACGAAAAGTTGCACTTTGCGAGATGAGCTTCCCCTAAGGAACAAAGTTGTTTTTCACCGAGAAAGAAAGATCCAGTCCTGGATTCTCAGATGCATATGAGAATCTTTCTAAAGCCATAAGAAATATGTGTCCTGATACATTCTTTCTGACGGGAATCGACCGTTTCACTTGTTAGCAAAGCAAAGTTGCACTTTGCTCGTTGAACTTCCCCTAAGGAACAACAGTGCTTTGCATCCAGAATGAGAGCTCCAGTCCTGGATTCTCTGATGCATGTGATTCACTAGCCAGAGCCATAAGAATTCTGTGTCCTGATGCCTTCTGTCTGACAGGAATCGACCGTTTCACTTGTTAGCAACGCAAAGTTGCACTTTGCTCGTGGAGCTTCCCCTAAGGAACAACACTGCTTTGCACCGTGAAAGCAAGCTCCAGCCTTGGAGTTTTAAATGTATATGATTTACTTTCCAAAAGCATAAGAAATATGTGCCCTGATGTCTCCTGTCTGTCAGAAATCAAGAGTTTCACGTGTTAGGAGAGCAAAGGTGCACTTTGCGATACGAGCTTCCCGTAAGTAACAACTGTGTTTTCACAAAGAAAGAAAGCTCCAGACCTGCATTCACGAATGCATATGATTCACTTATAAAAGGCAAAAGAAATGTGTGTCCTGATGCTTTCTGTCTTGCAAGAATCAGCTGTTTCTCTTGTTAGCAACGAAAAGTTGCACTTTGCGAGATGAGCTTCCCCTAAGGAACAAGGTTGTTTTTCACCGAGAAAGAAAGATCCAGTCCTGGATTCTCAGATGCATATTATTCACTTGCCAAAGCCATAAGAAATGTGTTTCCTGATGCCTTATCTCTGACAGGAATCGACCCTTTCATTTGTTAGCAACGAAAAGTTGCACTTTGCGTGTTGAGCTTCCCCTAAGGAACAAAGTTGTTTTTCACCGAGAAAGAAAGATCCAGGTCTCGATTCTCAGATGCATATTATTCACTTACCAAAGCCATAAGAAATGTGTGTCCTTATGCCTTCTGTCTTGAAAGAATCAGCTGTTTCTCTTGTTAGCAACGAAAAGTTGCACTTTGCGAGATGAGCTTCCCCTAAGGAAAAACATTGTTTTTCTCCGAGAAAGAAAGATCCAGTCCTGGATTCTCAGATGAATATTATTCACTTACCGAAGCCATAAGAAATGTGTGTCCTTATCCTGTCTGTCTTGAAAGAATCAGCTGTTTCTCTTGTTAGCAACGAAAAGATGCACTTTGCGAGATGAGCTTCCCCTAAGGAACAAAGTTGTTTTTCACCGAGAAAGAAAGATCCAGTCCTGGATTCTCAGATGCATATTATTCACTTACCGAAGCCATAAGAAATGTGTGTCCTGATGCCTTCTAACTGAGAGGAATCGACCGTTTCACTTGTTAGCAAAGCATAGTTGCACTTTGCTCGTTGAATTTCCCCTAAGGAACAACAGTGCTTTGCACCGTGAAAGCAAGCTCCAGCCTTGGAGTTTTAAATGTATATGGTTTACTTTCCAAAACTTAAGAAATATGTGCCCTGATGTCTCCTGTCTGTCAGAAATCAAGAGTTTCACGTGTTAGAAGAGCAAAGGTGCACTTTGCGATAGGAGCTTCCCATACGTAACAACTGTGTTTTCGCCAAGAAAGAAAGCTCCAGACCTGCATTCTCGAATCCATATGATTCACTTATCAAAGCCATAAGAAATGTGTGCCCTTTTGCTTTCTGTCTTGCAAGAATCAGCTCTTTCTCTTGTTAGCAACGAAAAGTTGCACTTTGCGAGATGAGCTTCCCTTAAGGAACAAGGTTGTTTTTCACCGAGAGAGAAAGATCCAGTCCTGGATTCTCAGATGCATATGATTCACTTACCGAAGCGATAAGAAATGTGTGTCCTGATGCTTTCTGTCTTGCAAGAATCAGCTCTTTCTCTTGTTAGCAACGAAAAGTTGCACTTTGCGAGATGAGCTTCCCCTAAGGAACAAAGTTGTTTTTCACCGAGAAAGAAAGATCCAGTCCTGGATTCTCAGATGCATATGAGAATCTTTCTAAAGCCATAAGAAATATGTGTCCTGATACATTCTTTCTGACGGGAATCGACCGTTTCACTTGTTAGCAAAGCAAAGTTTCACTTTGCTCGTTGAAATTCCCCTAAGGAACAACAGTGCTTTGCATCCAGAATGAGAGCTCCAGTCCTGGATTCTCTGATGCATGTGATTCACTAGCCAGAGCCATAAGAATTCTGTGTCCTGATGCCTTCTGTCTGACAGGAATCGACCGTTTCACTTGTTAGCAAAGCAAAGTTGCACTTTGCTCGTTGAACTTCCCCTAAGGAACAACACTGCTTTGCACCGTGAAAGCAAGCTCCAGCCTTGGAGTTTTAAATGTATATGATTTACTTTCCAAAAGCATAAGAAATATGTGCCCTGATGTCTCCTGTCTGTCAGAAATCAAGAGTTTCACGTGTTAGGAGAGCAAAGGTGCACTTTGCGATACGAGCTTCCCGTAAGTAACAACTGTGTTTTCACAAAGAAAGAAAGCTCCAGACCTGCATTCACGAATGCATATGATTCACTTATAAAAGGCAAAAGAAATGTGTGTCCTGATGCTTTCTGTCTTGCAAGAATCAGCTCTTTCTCTTGTTAGCAACGAAAAGTTGCACTTTGCGAGATGAGCTTCCCTTAAGGAACAAGGTTGTTTTTCACCGAGAGAGAAAGATCCAGTCCTGGATTCTCAGATGCATATGATTCACTTACCAAAGCCATAAGAAATGTGTGTCCTTTTGCTTTCTCTCTTGAAAGAATAGCTGTTTCTTTTGTTAGCAACGAAAAGTTGCACTTTGCGTGTTGAGCTTCCCCTAAGGAACAAAGTTGTTTTTCACCGAGAAAGAAAGATCCAGGCCTCGATTCTCAGATGCATATTATTCACTTACCAAAGCCATAAGAAATGTGTGTCCTGATGCTTTCTGTCTTGCAAGAATCAGATGTTTCTCTTGTTAGCAACGAAAAGTTGCACTTTGCGAGATGAGCTTCCCCTAAGGAACAAAGTTGTTTTTCACCGTGAAAGAAAGATCCAGTCCTGGATTCTCAGATGCATATTATTCACTTACCGAAGCCATAAGAAATGTGTGTCCTTATGCTTGCTCTCTTGCAAGAATCATCTCTTTCTCTTGTTAGCAACGAAAAGTTGCACTTTGCGAGATGAGCTTCCCCTAAGGAACAAAGTTGTTTTTCACCGAGAAAGAAAGATCCAGTCCTGGATTCTCAGATGCATATGAGAATCTTTCTAAAGCCATAAGAAATATGTGTCCTGATACATTCTTTCTGACGTGAATCGACCGTTTCACTTGTTAGCAAAGCAAAGTTTCACTTTGCTCGTTGAACTTCCCCTAAGGAACAACAGTGCTTTGCATCCAGAATGAGAGCTCCAGTCCTGGATTCTCTGATGCATGTGATTCACTAGCCAGAGCCATAAGAATACTGTGTCCTGATGCCTTCTGTCTGAGAGGAATCGACTGTTTCACTTGTTAGCAAAGCAAAGTTCCACTTTGCTCGTTGAACTTCCCCTACGGAACAACAGTGCTTTGCACAGCGAAAGCAAGCTCCAGCCTTGGAGTTCTAGATGTATAAGATTTACTTTCCAAAACCATAAGAAATATGTGCCCTGATGTCTCCTGTCTGTCAGAAATCAAGAGTTTCACGTGTTAGAAGAGCAAAGGTGCACTTTGCGATAGGAGCTTCCCGTACGTAACAACTGTGTTTTCGCCAAGAAAGAAAGCTCCAGACCTGCATTCTCGAATCCATATGATTCACTTATCAAAGCCATAAGAAATGTGTGCCCTTTTGCTTTCTGTCTTGAAAGAATCGGCTGTTTCTCTTGTTAGCAACGAAAAGTTGCACTTTGCGAGTCGAGCTTCCCCTAAGGAACAAAGTTGTTTTTCACAGAGAAAGAAAGATCCAGTCCTGGATTCTCAGATGCATATTATTCACTTACAAAAGCCATATAAAATGTGTGTCCTTATGCATGCTGTCTTGCAAGAATCAGCTGTTTCTCTTGTTAGCAACAAAAAGTTGCACTTTGCGAGTCGAGCTTCCCCTATGGAACAAAGTTGTTTTTCACCGAGACAGAAAGATCCAGTCCTGGATTCTCAGATGCATATTATTCACCTACCGAAGCCATAAGAAATGTGTGTCCTGATGCCTTCTGTCTTGCAAGAATCAGCTCTTTCTCTTGTTAGCAAAGAAAAGCATTTTGCTCGTTGAGCTTCCCCTAAGGAACAAGGTTGTTTTTCACCGAAAAGAAAGATCCAGGCCTGGATTCTCAGATGCATATTATTAACTTATCAAAGCCATAAGAAATGTGTGTCCTTATGCCTTCTCTCTTGCAAGAATCAGCTGCTTCTCTTGTTAGCAACGAAAAGTTGCACTTTGCGAGATGAGCTTCCCCTAAGGAACAAGGTTGTTTTTCACCGAGAAAGAAGGATCCAGTCCTGGATTCTCAGATGCATATGAGAATCTTTCTAAATCCATAAGAAATATGTGTCCTGATACATTCTTTCTGACGTGAATCGACCGTTTCACTTGTTAGCAAAGCAAAGTTTCACTTTGCTCGTTGAACTTCCCCTAAGGAACAACAGTGCTTTGCATCCAGAATGAGAGCTCCAGTCCTGGATTCTCTGATGCATGTGATTCACTAGCCAGAGCCATAAGAATTCTGTGTCCTGATGCCTTCTGTCTGACAGGAATCGACCGTTTCACTTGTTAGCAAAGCAAAGTTGCACTTTGCTCGTTGAACTTCCCCTAAGGAACAACACTGCTTTGCACCGTGAAAGAAAGCTCCAGCCTTGGAGTTTTAGATGTATATGATTTACTTTCCAAAACCATAAGAAATATGTGCCCTGATGTCGCCTGTCTGTCAGAAATCAAGAGTTTCACGTGTTAGAAGAGCAAAGGTTCACTTTGCGATACGAGCTTCCCGTACGTAACAACTGTGTTTTCAACAAGAAAGAAAGCTCCAGACCTGCATTCTCGAATGCATATGATTCACTTATCAAAGCCATAAGAAATGTGTGTCCTGATGCTTTCTGTCTTGAAAGAATCAGCTGTTTCTCTTGTTAGCAACGAAAAGTTGCACTTTGCGAGTTGAGCTTCCCCTAAGGAACAAAGTTGTTTTTCACCGAGAAAGAAAGATCCAGTCCTGGATTCTCAGATGCATATTATTCACTTACTGAAGCCATAAGAAATGTGTGTCCTGATGCCTTCTGTCTGACAGAAATCGACTGTTTCTCTTGTTAGAAAAGCAAAGTTGCACTTTGCTCGTTAAGATTCCCTTAAGGAACAACAGTGATTTGCATCCAGAAAGAGAGCTCCAGTCCTGAATTCTCTGATGCATGTGATTCACTAGCCAGAGCCATAAGAATACTGTGTCCTGATGCCTTTTGTCTGACAGGAATCGACTGTTTCACTTGTTAGCAAAGCAAAGTTGCACTTTGCTCGTTGAACTTCCCCTAAGGAACAACAGTGCTTTGCACAGCGAAAGCAAGCTCCAGCCTTGGAGTTCTAGTTGTATATGATTTACTTTCCAAAACCATAAGAAATATGTGCCCTGATGTCTCCTGTCTGTCAGAAATCAAGAGTTTCACGTGTTAGAAGAGCAAAGGTGCACTTTGCGATACGAGCTTCCCGTAAGTAACAACTGTGTTTTCACAAAGAAAGAAAGCTGCAGACCTGCATTCTCGAATGCATATGATTCACTTATAAAAGCCATAAGAAATGTGTGTCCTTATGCTTGCTGTCTTGCAAGAATCAGCTGTTTCTCTTGTTAGCAACGAAAAGTTGCACTTTCCTCCTTGAGCTTCCCCTAAGGAACAAGGTTGTTTTTCACCGAGAGAGAAAGATCCAGTCCTGGATTCTCAGATGCATATTATTCACTTACCGAAGCCATAAGAAATGTGTGTCCTGATGCCTTCTGTCTGACAGGAATCGACTGTTTCACTTGTTAGCAACGCAAAGTTGCACTTTGCTCGTGGAGCTTCCCCTAAGGAACAATACTGCTTTGCACCGTGAAAGCAAGCTCCAGCCCTGGAGTTTTAGATGTATATGATTTACTTTCCAAAACCATAAGAAATATGTGCCCTGATGTCGCCTGTCTGTCAGAAATCAAGAGTTTCACGTGTTAGAAGAGCAAAGGTGCACTTTGCGATAGGAGCTTCCCGTACGTAACAACTGTGTTTTCACCAAGAAAGAAAGCTCCAGGCCTGGATTCTCGAGTGCATATGATTCACTTACCAAAGCCATAAGAAATGTGTGTCCTGATGCTTTCTGTCTTGAAAGAATAGCTGTTTCTCTGGTTAGCAACAAAAAGTTGCACTTTGCGTCTTGAGCGTCCCCTAAGGAACAACGTTGTTTTTCACCGAGAAAGAAAGATCCAGGCCTCGATTCTCAGATGCATATTATTCACTTACCAAAGCCATAAGAAATGTGTGTCCTGATGCTTTCTGTCTTGCAAGAATCAGCTGTTTCTCTTGTTAGCAACGAAAAGTTGCACTTTGCGAGATGAGCTTCCCCTAAGGAACAAAGTTGTTTTTCACCGAGAAAGAAAGATCCAGTCCTGGATTCTCAGATGCATATGAGAATCTTTCTAAAGCCATAAGAAATATGTGTCCTGATACATTCTTTCTGACGGGAATCGACCGTTTCACTTGTTAGCAAAGCAAAGTTGCACTTTGCTCGTTGAACTTCCCCTAAGGAACAACAGTGCTTTGCATCCAGAATGAGAGCTCCAGTCCTGGATTCTCTGATGCATGTGATTCACTAGCCAGAGCCATAAGAATTCTGTGTCCTGATGCCTTCTGTCTGACAGGAATCGACCGTTTCACTTGTTAGCAAAGGAAAGTTGCACTTTGCTCGTTGAGCTTCCCCTAATGAACAACAGTGCTTTGCACCGTGAAAGAAAGCTCCAGCCTTGGAGTTTTAGATGTATATGATTTACTTTCCAAAACCATAAGAAATATGTGCCCTGATGTCGCCTGTCTGTCAGAAATCAAGAGTTTCACGTGTTAGAAGAGCAAAGGTTCACTTTGCGATACGAGCTTCCCGTACGTAACAACTGTGTTTTCAACAAGAAAGAAAGCTCCAGACCTGCATTCTCGAATCCATATGATTCACTTATCAAAGCCATAAGAAATGTGTGTCCTGATGCTTTCTGTCTTGCAAGAATCAGCTGTTTCTCTTGTTAGCAACGAAAAGTTGCACTTTGCGAGATGAGCTTCCCTTAAGGAACAAGGTTGTTTTTCACCGAGAGAGAAAGATCCAGTCCTGGATTCTCAGATGCATATGATTCACTTACCAAAGCCATAAGAAATGTGTGTCCTGATGCTTTCTGTCTTGCAAGAATCAGCTGTTTCTCTTGTTAGCAACGAAAAGTTGCACTTTGCGAGATGAGCTTCCCCTAAGGAACAAAGTTGTTTTTCACCGAGAAAGAAAGATCCAGTCCTGGATTCTCAGATGCATATTATTCACTTACCGAAGCCATAAGAAATGTGTGTCCTTATGCTTGCTCTCTTGCAAGAATCATCTCTTTCTCTTGTTAGCAACGAAAAGTTGCACTTTGCGAGATGAGCTTCCCCTAAGGAACAAAGTTGTTTTTCACCGAGAAAGAAAGATCCAGTCCTGGATTCTCAGATGCATATGAGAATCTTTCTAAAGCCATAAGAAATATGTGTCCTGATACATTCTTTCTGACGGGAATCGACCGTTTCACTTGTTAGCAAAGCAAAGTTGCACTTTGCTCGTTGAACTTCCCCTAAGGAACAACAGTGCTTTGCACAGCGAAAGCAAGCTCCAGCCTTGGAGTTCTAGATGTATAAGATTTACTTTCCAAAACCATAAGAAATATGTGCCCTGATGTCTCCTGTCTGTCAGAAATCAAGAGTTTCACGTGTTAGAAGAGCAAAGGTGCACTTTGCGATAGGAGCTTCCCGTACGTAACAACTGTGTTTTCGCCAAGAAAGAAAGCTCCAGACCTGCATTCTCGAATCCATATGATTCACTTATCAAAGCCATAAGAAATGTGTGCCCTTTTGCTTTCTGTCTTGAAAGAATCGGCTGTTTCTCTTGTTAGCAACGAAAAGTTGCACTTTGCGAGTCGAGCTTCCCCTAAGGAACAAAGTTGTTTTTCACAGAGAAAGAAAGATCCAGTCCTGGATTCTCAGATGCATATTATTCACTTACAAAAGCCATATAAAATGTGTGTCCTTATGCATGCTGTCTTGCAAGAATCAGCTGTTTCTCTTGTTAGCAACAAAAAGTTGCACTTTGCGAGTCAAGCTTCCCCTATGGAACAAAGTTGTTTTTCACCGAGACAGAAAGATCCAGTCCTGGATTCTCAGATGAATATTATTCACCTACCGAAGCCATAAGAAATGTGTGTCCTTATGCCTTCTGTCTTGCAAGAATCAGCTCTTTCTCTTGTTAGCAAAGAAAAGCATTTTGCTCGATGAGCTTCCCCTAAGGAACAAGGTTGTTTTTCACCGAGAAAGAAAGATCCAGTCCTGGATTCTCAGATGCATATTATTAACTTATCAAAGCCATAAGAAATGTGTGTCCTTATGCCTTCTCTCTTGCAAGAATCAGCTGTTTCTCTTGTTAGCAACGAAAAGTTGCACTTTGCGAGATGAGCTTCCCCTAAGGAACAAGGTTGTTTTTCACCGAGAAAGAAGGATCCAGTCCTGGATTCTCAGATGCATATGAGAATCTTTCTAAATCCATAAGAAATATGTGTCCTGATACATTCTTTCTGACGTGAATCGACCGTTTCACTTGTTAGCAAAGCAAAGTTTCACTTTGCTCGTTGAACTTCCCCTAAGGAACAACAGTGCTTTGCATCCAGAATGAGAGCTCCAGTCCTGGATTCTCTGATGCATGTGATTCACTAGCCAGAGCCATAAGAATTCTGTGTCCTGATGCCTTCTGTCTGACAGGAATCGACCGTTTCACTTGTTAGCAAAGCAAAGTTGCACTTTGCTCGTTGAGCTTCCCCTAATGAACAACAGTGCTTTGCACCGTGAAAGAAAGCTCCAGCCTTGGAGTTTTAGATGTATATGATTTACTTTCCAAAACCATAAGAAATATGTGCCCTGATGTCGCCTGTCTGTCAGAAATCAAGAGTTTCACGTGTTAGAAGAGCAAAGGTTCACTTTGCGATACGAGCTTCCCGTACGTAACAACTGTGTTTTCAACAAGAAAGAAAGCTCCAGACCTGCATTCTCGAATGCATATGATTCACTTATCAAAGCCATAAGAAATGTGTGTCCTGATGCTTTCTGTCTTGCAAGAATCAGCTGTTTCTCTTGTTAGCAACGAAAAGTTGCACTTTGCGAGATGAGCTTCCCCTAAGGAACAGCGTTGTTTTTCACCGAGAAAGAAAGATCTAGGCCTCGATTCTCAGATGCATATTATTCACTTACCAAAGCCATAAGAAATGTGTGTCCTTATGCTTTCTGTCTTGAAAGAATCAGCTGTTTCTCTTGTTAGCAACGAAAAGTTGCACTTTGCGAGTTGAGCTTCCCCTAAGGAACAAAGTTGTTTTTCACCGAGAAAGAAAGATCCAGTCCTGGATTCTCAGATGCATATTATTCACTTACCGAAGCCATAAGAAATGTGTGTCCTGATGCCTTCTGTCTGACAGGAATCGACTGTTTCACTTGTTAGAAACGCAAAGTTGCACTTTGCTCGTTGAACGTCCCCTAAGGAACAACAGTGCTTTGCACAGCGAAAGCAAGCTCCAGCCTTGGAGTTCTAGTTGTATATGATTTACTTTCCAAAACCATAAGAAATATGTGCCCTGATGTCTCCTGTCTGTCAGAAATCAAGAGTTTCACGTGTTAGAAGAGCAAAGGTGCACTTTGCGATACGAGCTTCCCGTAAGTAACAACTGTGTTTTCACAAAGAAAGAAAGCTCCAGACCTGCATTCTCGAATGCATATGATTCACTTATAAAAGCCATAAGAAATGTGTGTCCTTATGCTTGCTGTCTTGCAAGAATCAGCTGTTTCTCTTGTTAGCAACGAAAAGTTGCACTTTCCTCGTTGAGCTTCCCCTAAGGAACAAGGTTGTTTTTCACCGAGAGAGAAAGATCCAGTCCTGGATTCTCAGATGCATATTATTCACTTACGGAAGCCATAAGAAATGTGTGTCCTGATGCCTTCTGACTGAGAGGAATCGACCGTTTCACTTGTTAGCAAAGCATAGTTGCACTTTGCTCGTTGAATTTCCCCTAAGGAACAACAGTGCTTTGCACCGTGAAAGCAAGCTCCAGCCTTGGAGTTTTAAATGTATATGGTTTACTTTCCAAAACTTAAGAAATATGTGCCCTGATGTCTCCTGTCTGTCAGAAATCAAGAGTTTCACGTGTTAGAAGAGCAAAGGTGCACTTTGCGATAGGAGCTTCCCATACGTAACAACTGTGTTTTCGCCAAGAAAGAAAGCTCCAGACCTGCATTCTCGAATCCATATGATTCACTTATCAAAGCCATAAGAAATGTGTGCCCTTTTGCTTTCTGTCTTGCAAGAATCAGCTCTTTCTCTTGTTAGCAACGAAAAGTTGCACTTTGCGAGATGAGCTTCCCTTAAGGAACAAGGTTGTTTTTCACCGAGAGAGAAAGATCCAGTCCTGGATTCTCAGATGCATATGATTCACTTACCAAAGCCATAAGAAATGTGTGTCCTGATGCTTTCTGTCTTGCAAGAATCAGCTGTTTCTCTTGTTAGCAACGAAAAGTTGCACTTTGCGAGATGAGCTTCCCCTAAGGAACAAAGTTGTTTTTCACCGAGAAAGAAAGATCCAGTCCTGGATTCTCAGATGCATATTATTCACTTACCGAAGCCATAAGAAATGTGTGTCCTTATGCTTGCTCTCTTGCAAGAATCATCTCTTTCTCTTGTTAGCAACGAAAAGTTGCACTTTGCGAGATGAGCTTCCCCTAAGGAACAAAGTTGTTTTTCACCGAGAAAGAAAGATCCAGTCCTGGATTCTCAGATGCATATGAGAATCTTTCTAAAGCCATAAGAAATATGTGTCCTGATACATTCTTTCTGACGGGAATCGACCGTTTCACTTGTTAGCAAAGCAAAGTTGCACTTTGCTCGTTGAACTTCCCCTAAGGAACAACAGTGCTTTGCACAGCGAAAGCAAGCTCCAGCCTTGGAGTTCTAGATGTATAAGATTTACTTTCCAAAACCATAAGAAATATGTGCCCTGATGTCTCCTGTCTGTCAGAAATCAAGAGTTTCACGTGTTAGAAGAGCAAAGGTGCACTTTGCGATAGGAGCTTCCCGTACGTAACAACTGTGTTTTCGCCAAGAAAGAAAGCTCCAGACCTGCATTCTCGAATCCATATGATTCACTTATCAAAGCCATAAGAAATGTGTGCCCTTTTGCTTTCTGTCTTGAAAGAATCGGCTGTTTCTCTTGTTAGCAACGAAAAGTTGCACTTTGCGAGTCGAGCTTCCCCTAAGGAACAAAGTTGTTTTTCACAGAGAAAGAAAGATCCAGTCCTGGATTCTCAGATGCATATTATTCACTTACAAAAGCCATATAAAATGTGTGTCCTTATGCATGCTGTCTTGCAAGAATCAGCTGTTTCTCTTGTTAGCAACAAAAAGTTGCACTTTGCGAGTCAAGCTTCCCCTATGGAACAAAGTTGTTTTTCACCGAGACAGAAAGATCCAGTCCTGGATTCTCAGATGAATATTATTCACCTACCGAAGCCATAAGAAATGTGTGTCCTTATGCCTTCTGTCTTGCAAGAATCAGCTCTTTCTCTTGTTAGCAAAGAAAAGCATTTTGCTCGATGAGCTTCCCCTAAGGAACAAGGTTGTTTTTCACCGAGAAAGAAAGATCCAGTCCTGGATTCTCAGATGCATATTATTAACTTATCAAAGCCATAAGAAATGTGTGTCCTTATGCCTTCTCTCTTGCAAGAATCAGCTGTTTCTCTTGTTAGCAACGAAAAGTTGCACTTTGCGAGATGAGCTTCCCCTAAGGAACAAGGTTGTTTTTCACCGAGAAAGAAGGATCCAGTCCTGGATTCTCAGATGCATATGAGAATCTTTCTAAATCCATAAGAAATATGTGTCCTGATACATTCTTTCTGACGTGAATCGACCGTTTCACTTGTTAGCAAAGCAAAGTTTCACTTTGCTCGTTGAACTTCCCCTAAGGAACAACAGTGCTTTGCATCCAGAATGAGAGCTCCAGTCCTGGATTCTCTGATGCATGTGATTCACTAGCCAGAGCCATAAGAATTCTGTGTCCTGATGCCTTCTGTCTGACAGGAATCGACCGTTTCACTTGTTAGCAAAGCAAAGTTGCACTTTGCTCGTTGAGCTTCCCCTAATGAACAACAGTGCTTTGCACCGTGAAAGAAAGCTCCAGCCTTGGAGTTTTAGATGTATATGATTTACTTTCCAAAACCATAAGAAATATGTGCCCTGATGTCGCCTGTCTGTCAGAAATCAAGAGTTTCACGTGTTAGAAGAGCAAAGGTTCACTTTGCGATACGAGCTTCCCGTACGTAACAACTGTGTTTTCAACAAGAAAGAAAGCTCCAGACCTGCATTCTCGAATGCATATGATTCACTTATCAAAGCCATAAGAAATGTGTGTCCTGATGCTTTCTGTCTTGCAAGAATCAGCTGTTTCTCTTGTTAGCAACGAAAAGTTGCACTTTGCGAGATGAGCTTCCCCTAAGGAACAGCGTTGTTTTTCACCGAGAAAGAAAGATCTAGGCCTCGATTCTCAGATGCATATTATTCACTTACCAAAGCCATAAGAAATGTGTGTCCTTATGCTTTCTGTCTTGAAAGAATCAGCTGTTTCTCTTGTTAGCAACGAAAAGTTGCACTTTGCGAGTTGAGCTTCCCCTATGGAACAAAGTTGTTTTTCACCGAGAAAGAAAGATCCAGTCCTGGATTCTCAGATGCATATTATTCACTTACCGAAGCCATAAGAAATGTGTGTCCTGATGCCTTCTGTCTGACAGGAATCGACTGTTTCACTTGTTAGAAACGCAAAGTTGCACTTTGCTCGTTGAACGTCCCCTAAGGAACAACAGTGCTTTGCACAGCGAAAGCAAGCTCCAGCCTTGGAGTTCTAGTTGTATATGATTTACTTTCCAAAACCATAAGAAATATGTGCCCTGATGTCTCCTGTCTGTCAGAAATCAAGAGTTTCACGTGTTAGAAGAGCAAAGGTGCACTTTGCGATACGAGCTTCCCGTAAGTAACAACTGTGTTTTCACAAAGAAAGAAAGCTCCAGACCTGCATTCTCGAATGCATATGATTCACTTATAAAAGCCATAAGAAATGTGTGTCCTTATGCTTGCTGTCTTGCAAGAATCAGCTGTTTCTCTTGTTAGCAACGAAAAGTTGCACTTTCCTCGTTGAGCTTCCCCTAAGGAACAAGGTTGTTTTTCACCGAGAGAGAAAGATCCAGTCCTGGATTCTCAGATGCATATTATTCACTTACGGAAGCCATAAGAAATGTGTGTCCTGATGCCTTCTGACTGAGAGGAATCGACCGTTTCACTTGTTAGCAAAGCATAGTTGCACTTTGCTCGTTGAATTTCCCCTAAGGAACAACAGTGCTTTGCACCGTGAAAGAAAGCTCCAGCCTTGGAGTTTTAAATGTATATGGTTTACTTTCCAAAACTTAAGAAATATGTGCCCTGATGTCTCCTGTCTGTCAGAAATCAAGAGTTTCACGTGTTAGAAGAGCAAAGGTGCACTTTGCGATAGGAGCTTCCCATACGTAACAACTGTGTTTTCGCCAAGAAAGAAAGCTCCAGACCTGCATTCTCGAATCCATATGATTCACTTATCAAAGCCATAAGAAATGTGTGCCCTTTTGCTTTCTGTCTTGCAAGAATCAGCTCTTTCTCTTGTTAGCAACGAAAAGTTGCACTTTGCGAGATGAGCTTCCCTTAAGGAACAAGGTTGTTTTTCACCGAGAGAGAAAGATCCAGTCCTGGATTCTCAGATGCATATGATTCACTTACCAAAGCCATAAGAAATGTGTGTCCTGATGCTTTCTGTCTTGCAAGAATCAGCTGTTTCTCTTGTTAGCAACGAAAAGTTGCACTTTGCGAGATGAGCTTCCCCTAAGGAACAAAGTTGTTTTTCACCGAGAAAGAAAGATCCAGTCCTGGATTCTCAGATGCATATTATTCACTTACCGAAGCCATAAGAAATGTGTGTCCTTATGCTTGCTCTCTTGCAAGAATCATCTCTTTCTCTTGTTAGCAACGAAAAGTTGCACTTTGCGAGATGAGCTTCCCCTAAGGAACAAAGTTGTTTTTCACCGAGAAAGAAAGATCCAGTCCTGGATTCTCAGATGCATATGAGAATCTTTCTAAAGCCATAAGAAATATGTGTCCTGATACATTCTTTCTGACGGGAATCGACCGTTTCACTTGTTAGCAAAGCAAAGTTGCACTTTGCTCGTTGAACTTCCCCTAAGGAACAACAGTGCTTTGCACAGCGAAAGCAAGCTCCAGCCTTGGAGTTCTAGATGTATAAGATTTACTTTCCAAAACCATAAGAAATATGTGCCCTGATGTCTCCTGTCTGTCAGAAATCAAGAGTTTCACGTGTTAGAAGAGCAAAGTGCACTTTGCGATAGGAGCTTCCCGTACGTAACAACTGTGTTTTCGCCAAGAAAGAAAGCTCCAGACCTGCATTCTCGAATCCATATGATTCACTTATCAAAGCCATAAGAAATGTGTGCCCTTTTGCTTTCTGTCTTGAAAGAATCGGCTGTTTCTCTTGTTAGCAACGAAAAGTTGCACTTTGCGAGTCGAGCTTCCCCTAAGGAACAAAGTTGTTTTTCACAGAGAAAGAAAGATCCAGTCCTGGATTCTCAGATGCATATTATTCACTTACAAAAGCCATATAAAATGTGTGTCCTTATGCATGCTGTCTTGCAAGAATCAGCTGTTTCTCTTGTTAGCAACAAAAAGTTGCACTTTGCGAGTCAAGCTTCCCCTATGGAACAAAGTTGTTTTTCACCGAGACAGAAAGATCCAGTCCTGGATTCTCAGATGAATATTATTCACCTACCGAAGCCATAAGAAATGTGTGTCCTTATGCCTTCTGTCTTGCAAGAATCAGCTCTTTCTCTTGTTAGCAAAGAAAAGCATTTTGCTCGATGAGCTTCCCCTAAGGAACAAGGTTGTTTTTCACCGAGAAAGAAAGATCCAGTCCTGGATTCTCAGATGCATATTATTAACTTATCAAAGCCATAAGAAATGTGTGTCCTTATGCCTTCTCTCTTGCAAGAATCAGCTGTTTCTCTTGTTAGCAACGAAAAGTTGCACTTTGCGAGATGAGCTTCCCCTAAGGAACAAGGTTGTTTTTCACCGAGAAAGAAGGATCCAGTCCTGGATTCTCAGATGCATATGAGAATCTTTCTAAATCCATAAGAAATATGTGTCCTGATACATTCTTTCTGACGTGAATCGACCGTTTCACTTGTTAGCAAAGCAAAGTTTCACTTTGCTCGTTGAACTTCCCCTAAGGAACAACAGTGCTTTGCATCCAGAATGAGAGCTCCAGTCCTGGATTCTCTGATGCATGTGATTCACTAGCCAGAGCCATAAGAATTCTGTGTCCTGATGCCTTCTGTCTGACAGGAATCGACCGTTTCACTTGTTAGCAAAGCAAAGTTGCACTTTGCTCGTTGAGCTTCCCCTAATGAACAACAGTGCTTTGCACCGTGAAAGAAAGCTCCAGCCTTGGAGTTTTAGATGTATATGATTTACTTTCCAAAACCATAAGAAATATGTGCCCTGATGTCGCCTGTCTGTCAGAAATCAAGAGTTTCACGTGTTAGAAGAGCAAAGGTTCACTTTGCGATACGAGCTTCCCGTACGTAACAACTGTGTTTTCAACAAGAAAGAAAGCTCCAGACCTGCATTCTCGAATGCATATGATTCACTTATCAAAGCCATAAGAAATGTGTGTCCTGATGCTTTCTGTCTTGCAAGAATCAGCTGTTTCTCTTGTTAGCAACGAAAAGTTGCACTTTGCGAGATGAGCTTCCCCTAAGGAACAGCGTTGTTTTTCACCGAGAAAGAAAGATCTAGGCCTCGATTCTCAGATGCATATTATTCACTTACCAAAGCCATAAGAAATGTGTGTCCTTATGCTTTCTGTCTTGAAAGAATCAGCTGTTTCTCTTGTTAGCAACGAAAAGTTGCACTTTGCGAGTTGAGCTTCCCCTAAGGAACAAAGTTGTTTTTCACCGAGAAAGAAAGATCCAGTCCTGGATTCTCAGATGCATATTATTCACTTACCGAAGCCATAAGAAATGTGTGTCCTGATGCCTTCTGTCTGACAGGAATCGACTGTTTCACTTGTTAGAAACGCAAAGTTGCACTTTGCTCGTTGAACGTCCCCTAAGGAACAACAGTGCTTTGCACAGCGAAAGCAAGCTCCAGCCTTGGAGTTCTAGTTGTATATGATTTACTTTCCAAAACCATAAGAAATATGTGCCCTGATGTCTCCTGTCTGTCAGAAATCAAGAGTTTCACGTGTTAGAAGAGCAAAGGTGCACTTTGCGATACGAGCTTCCCGTAAGTAACAACTGTGTTTTCACAAAGAAAGAAAGCTCCAGACCTGCATTCTCGAATGCATATGATTCACTTATAAAAGCCATAAGAAATGTGTGTCCTTATGCTTGCTGTCTTGCAAGAATCAGCTGTTTCTCTTGTTAGCAACGAAAAGTTGCACTTTCCTCGTTGAGCTTCCCCTAAGGAACAAGGTTGTTTTTCACCGAGAGAGAAAGATCCAGTCCTGGATTCTCAGATGCATATTATTCACTTACCGAAGCCATAAGAAATGTGTGTCCTGATGCCTTCTGTCTGACAGGAATCGACTGTTTCACTTGTTAGCAACGCAAAGTTGCACTTTGCTCGTGGAGCTTCCCCTAAGGAACAACACTGCTTTGCACCGTGAAAGCAAGCTCCAGCCCTGGAGTTTTAGATGTATATGATTTACTTTCCAAAACCATAAGAAATATGTGCCCTGATGTCGCCTGTCTGTCAGAAATCAAGAGTTTCACGTGTTAGAAGAGCAAAGGTGCACTTTGCGATAGGAGCTTCCCGTACGTAACAACTGTGTTTTCACCAAGAAAGAAAGCTCCAGGCCTGGATTCTCGAGTGCATATGATTCACTTATAAAAGCCATAAGAAATGTGTGTCCTTTTGCTTTCTGTCTTGAAAGAATAGCTGTTTCTCTGGTTAGCAACAAAAAGTTGCACTTTGCGTCTTGAGCGTCCCCTAAGGAACAACGTTGTTTTTCACCGAGAAAGAAAGATCCAGGCCTGGATTCTCAGATGCATATTATTCACTTACCAAAGCCATAAGAAATGTGTGTCCTTATGCTTTCTGTCTTGAAAGAATCAGCTGTTTCTCTTGTTAGCAACGAAAAGTTGCCCTTTGCGAGATGAGCCTCCCCTAAGGAACAACATTGTTTTTCTCCGAGAAAGAAAGATCCAGTCCTGGATTCTCAGATGCATATGAGAATCTTTCTAAAGCCATAAGAAATATGTGTCCTGATACATTCTTTCTGCCAGGAATCGACTGTTTCACTTGATAGAAGAATAATACTATTCTTTGCGAGCTGAACTTCCCCTAAGGAACAACTGTGCTTTGCATCCAGAAAGAGAGCTCCAGTCCTGGATTCTCTGATGCATGTGATTCACTAGCCAGAACCATAAGAATACTGTGTCCTGATGCCTTCTGTCTGACAGGAATCGACTGTTTCACTTGTTAGCAAAGCAACGTTGCACTTTGCTCTTTCAGCTTCCCCTAAGGAACAACAGTGCTTTGCACAGCGAAAGCAAGCTCCAGCCTTGGAGTTCTAGATGTATATGATTTACTTTCCAAAACCATAAGAAATATGTGCCCTGATGTCTCCTGTCTGTCAGAAATCAAGAGTTTCACGTGTTAGAAGAGCAAAGGTGCACTTTGCGATACGAGCTTCCCGTATGTAACAACTGTGTTTTCGCCAAGAAAGAAAGCTCCAGGCCTGGATTCTCGAATGCATATGATTCACTTATCAAAGCCATAAGAAATGTGTGCCCTTTTGCTTTCTGTCTTGAAAGAATCGGCTGTTTCTCTTGTTAGCAACGAAAAGTTGCACTTTGCGAGTCGAGCTTCCCCTAAGGAACAAAGTTGTTTTTCACAGAGAAAGAAAGATCCAGGCCTGATTCTCAGATGCATATGATTCACTTACAAAAGCCATAAGAAATGTGTGTCCTTATGCATGCTGTCTTGCAAGAATCAGCTGTTTCTCTTGTTAGCAACGAAAAGTTGCACTTTGCGAGTCGAGCTTCCCCTATGGAACAAAGTTGTTTTTCACCGAGACAGAAAGATCCAGTCCTGGATTCTCAGATGCATATTATTCCCCTACCGAAGCCATAAGAAATGTGTGTCCTTATGCCTTCTGTCTTGCAAGAATCAGCTCTTTCTCTTGTTAGCAAAGAAAAGCATTTTGCTCGTTGAGCTTCCCCTAAGGAACAAGGTTGTTTTTCACCGAGAAAGAAAGATCCAGGCCTGGATTCTCAGATGCATATTATTAACTTATCAAAGCCATAAGAAATGTGTGTCCTTATGCCTTCTCTCTTGCAAGAATCAGCTGTTTCTCTTGTTAGCAACGAAAAGTTGCACTTTGCGAGATGAGCTTCCCCTAAGGAACAAGGTTGTTTTTCACCGAGAAAGAAGGATCCAGTCCTGGATTCTCAGATGCATATGAGAATCTTTCTAAAGCCATAAGAAATATGTGTCCTGATACATTCTTTCTGACGTGAATCGACCGTTTCACTTGTTAGCAAAGCAAAGTTGCACTTTGCTCGTTGAACTTCCCCTAAGGAACAACTGTGCTTTGCATCCAGAAAGAGAGCTCCTGTCCTGGATTCTCTGATGCATGTGATTCACTAGCCAGAGCCATAAGAATACTGTGTCCTGATGCCTTCTGTCTGACAGGAATCGACTGTTTCACTTGTTAGCAAAGCAAAGTTGCACTTTGCTCGTTGAGCTTCCCCTAAGGAACAGCAGTGCTTTGGACAGCGAAAGCAAGCTCCAGCCCTGGAGTTTTAGATGTATATGATTTACTTTCCAAAACCATAAGAAATATGTGCCCTGATGTCGCCTGTCTGTCAGAAATCAAGAGTTTCACGTGTTAGAAGAGCAAAGGTGCACTTTGCGATAGGAGCTTCCCGTACGTAACAACTGTGTTTTCACCAAGAAAGAAAGCTCCAGGCCTGGATTCTCGAATGCATATGATTCACTTATAAAAGCCATAAGAAATGTGTGTCCTTTTGCTTTCTGTCTTGAAAGAATCAGCTGTTTCTCTTGTTAGCAACGAAAAGTTGCACTTTGCGAGATGAGCTTCCCCTAAGGAACAACGTTGTTTTTCACCCAGAAAGAAAAATCCAGTCCTGGATTCTCAGATGGATATGGGAATCTTTCTAAAGCCATAAGAAATATGTGTCCTGATACATTCTTTCTGACGGGAATCGACTGTTTCACTTGATAGCAGAAAAATGCTACTCTTTGCGAGCTGAACTTCTCCTAAAGAACAACTGTGCTTTGCATCCAGAAAGAGAGCTCCAGTCCTGGATTCTCTGATGCATGTGATTCACTAGCCAGAGCCATAAGAATACTGTGTCCTGATGCCTTCTGTCTGACAGGAATCGACTGTTTCACTTGTTAGCAAAGCAACGTTGCACTTTGCTCTTTCAGCTTCCCCTAAGGAACAACAGTGCTTTGCACAGAGAAAGGAAGCTCCAGCCCTGGAGTTTTAGATGTATATGATTTACTTTCCAAAACCATAAGAAATATGTGCCCTGATGTCTCCTGTCTGTCAGAAATCAAGAGTTTCACGTGTTAGAAGAGCAAGGTGCACTTTGCGATAGGAGCTTCCCGTATGTAACAACTGTGTTTTCACCAAGAAAGAAAGCTCCAGACCTGCATCCTCGAATGCATATGATTCACTTATAAAAGCCATAAGAAATGTGTGTCCTTATGCCTTCTGTCTGGCAGGAATCAACTCTGACAGTTGTTAACAGCGCATGTGACTATTAGCTGCACTTTGCGAGATGAACTTCCTAAAAGGAGCACCTGTGCTTTTCCCAGAGTAAAAATGCTCCAGGCCTCGATTCTCAGATGCATAGGATTCACTTTCCAAAACCATAAGAAATGTGTTTCTTTATATGTTCTGTCTTGCAGGAACCACATGTTTCACTTGTTAAAGGACCATGGGAGTTCTATTTGCACTTTGCAAAATGCACTTGCTTCAAGGGGCACTTGTGCTTTTCCCAAATAAGAAAGTTCCAGGCATGGATTATCTGATGCATATAATTCTCTTTCCAAATCCATAAAAAATATTTATCTTGCAGCCTTCTGTCTGGCACGAATCAACCTTGGCACCCTTTAGCAGATCATGGGAGAGTTAGTTGCACTTTGCGAGATGAGCTCCTCTAAAGAACCACTGTGCTTTTCACGGAGAAAGAAAGATTCAGGCCTGGATTCTCAGATGCATATGATTCACTTATCAAAGTCATAAGACATGTGTGTCCTTATGCCTTCTGTCTTGCAAGAATCAGCCGTTTCTCTTGTTAGCAATGAAAAGTTGCTCTGAAAATTGCATATTGAAAAGTTTGCGAGATGAGCTTCCCCTAAGGAAAAAGTTGTTTTTCACCGAGAAAGAAAGATCCAGTCCTGGATTCTCAGATGCATATGAGAATCTGTCTAAAGCCATAAGAAATATGTGTCCTGATGCCTTCTGTGTGACAGGAATCGACTGTTTCACTTGTTAGCAAAGAAAAGTTGCATTTTGATCGTTGAGCTTTCCCTAAGGAACAACAGTGCTTTTCACCGTGAAAGCAAGCTCCAGCCCTGGAGTTTTAGATGCATATGATTTACTTTTGAAAACCATAAGAAATATGTGCCCTGAAATATGTTTCCGTGGGCACAAATATCAACGGCACGTACCACTTTCTTGTCCGGGAATGTGCTGTTTTTCAGCCCTGAATACCAGACTGATGAAGACCCCTCACAGGGAAGAGGCTCCCAGGACAGAAAGCGATTGTTCTTTTTCTAGGGGTAATGGGGCACCATCATTGGCACCTGTGAGCCCAAGGCTGCCACCTTTTTGCCTGGGTGCAAAGCTCGACGATGCATACCCTGTGCGGGTCCGGGAAAGGGCCGTTTTTCAGCCCAGAATTCCAGACGGAAGTCAAATCCTCCCTGGGAAAAGGTGTCAGGACAGAAATCCATTGTGCCTTTTCTAGGGATAATGGGGCCCCATCTTTGGCACCTGAGAGCCCAGGGCTGCCACCTTTTGCCTGGGCACAAAGCTCGACGGTGCGTGCCACATGCGGGTAAGGGAAAGAGCCGTTTCTCATCCCAGAATTCCAGACCAATGAAGATTGCTCCCAGGGAAAAGGTGCCAGAACAGAAAGCGATTGTTCCATTTCTAGGGGTAATGGGGCCCCATGATTGGCACCTGAGAGCCCAAGGCTGCCACCTTTTGCCTGGGTGCAAAGCTCGACGGTGCGTTCCACTTGCGGGTCCGGGGAATGCCGTTTTTCAGCCCAGAATTCCAGACGGACGAAAATTCCTCCCAGGGAAAAGGTGCCAGGACAGAAAGCGATTGATATTTATCTAGTGTTAACGGGGACCCATCATTGGCACCTGAGAGCCCAAGGCTGCCACCTTTTCCCTGGGTGCAAAGCTACATGCTGCCTGCCACGTGCAGGTCAGAGAAAGTGCTTTGTTCAGCCCAGAATTCCAGACGGCTGACGACTCCTCCCAGTGAAAAGGCTCCCAGGACAGAAAGCGATTGTTCCATTTCTAGTGTTAATGGGGGCCCGTCATTGGCATCTGAGAGCCAGAGGTTGCCTCCTTTTCCCTGGGCGCAAAGCTCGACAGTGCGTGCCACGTGCTGGTCCCAGAAAGTGCCACTTTAGAGCCCAGAATTCCAGACCAATGAAGACGCCTCCCAGGGAAAAGGTGCCAGGACAGAAAGCCATTGTGCTTTTTGTAAAGGTAATGGGGCCCCATCATTGGCACCTGAGAGCCCAAGACTGCCACCTTTTCCCTGGATGCAAAGCTCGATGGTGCGTTCCACTTGCGGGTCCAGGAAAGTGCCGATTCTCAGACCAGAATTCCAAACCGATGAAGATTCCTCCCTGGGAAAAGGTGCCGGGACAGAAAGCCATTGTGCCTTTTGTAGGCGTAATGGGGCCCCATCATTGGCACCTGAGAGCCCAAGGCTGCCTCCTATTCCCTGGGCACAAATCTCAACGGTGTGTACCTTGTGCGGGTGTGGGGCAGTGCCAATTTTGTACCCCGAATTCGAGATGGACGAAGATTCCTCCCAGGGAAAAGGTGCCAGGACAGAAAGCAAGTGTTATTTTTCTAGTGTTAACGGGGCCCCATCATTGGCACCTGAGAGCCCAAGGCTGCCACCTTTTGCCTGGGCACAAAGCTTGACGGTGCATACCCTGTGCGGGTCCGGGAAAGGGCCGTTTTTCAGCCCAGAATTCGAGACGGAAGTCAATTCCTCTCTGGGAAAAGGTGTCAGGACAGAAAGCCATTGTGCCTTTTCTAGGGTCAATGGGGCCCCATCTTTGGCACCTGAGAGCCCAAGGCTGCCACCTTTTCCCTGGGCGCAAATGTCGACGGCGCGTGCCACTTGCAAGTCCGGGAATGTGCCGTTTCTCATCCCAGAATTCCAGGCCAGCGAAGATTTCTCCCTGGGAAAAGGCGCCAGGACAGAAAGCGATTGTGCCTTTTCTAGAGTTAATGGGGCCCCAAAATTGGCAGCTGAGAGCCCAGGGCTGCCACCTTTTCCCTAGGCGCAAAGCTCGACAGTGCGTGCCACATGCGAGTAAGGGAATGTGCCATTTTCAGCCCAGAATTCCAGACGGAAGTCAATTCCTCCCTGGGAAATGGTGTCAGGACAGAAAGCCATTGTGCCTTTTCTAAGGATAATGGGGCCCCATCTTTGGAACCTGAGAGCTCAAGTCTGCCACATTTTGCCTGGGCGCAAAGCTCGACGGTGCGTTCCACTTGTGGGTCCCTGGAAGTGCCGTTTTTCAGCCCAGAATTCCAGACGGATGAAAACTCCTCCCAGGGAAAAGGTGCCAGGACAGAAAGCGATTGTGCCTTTTCTAGGGTTAATGGGGCCCCAAAATTGACACCTGAGAGCCCAAGGCTGCCACCTTTTGCCTGGGCGCAAAGCTCGACGGAGCGTTCCACATGCAGATCCCGGAAAGTTCCATTTTTCAGCCCAGAATTCCAGACCGATGAAGATTCCTCAGAGGGAAAAGGTGCCATGAGACAAAGCCATTGTGTATTTTGTCATGGTAATGGCGCCCCATCATTGGCACCTGAATACCCAAGGCTGTCACCTTTTCCCTGGGTGCAAAGCTCGACAGTGCGTACCCTGTGCGGGTCCGGGAAAGTGCCATTTTTCAGCCCTGAATTCCAGACGGAAGTCAATTCCTCTCTGGGAAAAGGTGCCAGGACAGAAAGCAAGTGTTATTTTTCTAGTGTTAACGGGGCCCCATCATTGGCACCTGAGAGCCCAAGGCTGCCACCTTTTCCCTGGGAGCAAATGTCGACGGCGCGTGCCACTTGCGGGTCTGGGGAAGTGCCATTTTTCAGCCCAGAATTCCAGACGGATGAAGATACCTCTCAGGGAAAAGGTGCCAGGTCAGAAATCGAATTGTACTTTTCTAGGGTCAATGGTGCCCCATCATTGGCACCTGAATACCCAAGGCTGCCACCTTTTCCGTGGGCGCAAACATCAACGGCGCGTACCACTTTCTTGTCCGGGAAAGTGCCGTTTTTCAGCCCTCAATTCCAGACGGATGAAGACTCCTCACAGGGAAGAGGCTCCCAGGACAGAAAGCGATTGTTCCATTTCTAGGGTTAATCGGGCCCCATCATTGCCACCTGAGAGCCCAAGGTTGCCTCCTATACCCTGGTGCAAAGCTCGACCATGCGTGCTACGTGAGGGTCCCAGAAATTGCTGTTTCTCATTCCAGAATTCCAGACCAATGAAGATTCCTCCCAGGGAAAAGGTGCCAGGACAGAAAGCCATTTTGAATTTTCTAGGGATAAGGGGGCCCCATCATTGGCACATGAGAGCCCAAGGCTGCCACCTTTTGCCTGGGCGCAAAGCCCGGCGGTGCATGCCACATGCGGTTTTTTCAGCCCAGAATTCCAGACTAACGATGATTCCTCCCAGGGAAAAGGCTCCCAGGACAGAAATCGATTGTTCCCTTTCTAGGGTTAATGCAGCCCCATCATTGACACCTGAGAGCCCAAGGCTGCCACCCTTTCTCTGGTCGCACACCCCAAAGGTCCATGTTACATGCGGGTTTTTCATCCCAGAATTCTAGATGGATGAAAATTCCTCCCAGGGAAAAGGTGTCAGGACAGAAAGCGATTGTTCCTATTCTAGGGTTAATGGGGCTCCATCATTGACACCTGAGAGCCCAAAGCTGCCACCTTTTCCCTGGCCTCAAAGCTCGACAGTGCAGGCGAGGTGGGGGTCTGGGAAAATGCCGATTTTCAGCCCAGAATTCCAGATGGCCCAAGATTCCTCCCAGGGAAAATGTGCCAGGACAAAAAGCGTTTGTTCCTTTTCTAGGTTAATGGGGCCCCATCATTGGCACCTGAGAGCCCAAGGTGGCTACCTTTCCCCTGGGCTCAAACCTCGACGGAACGTGGCACGTGCGTCTCCGGGAAAATGCCATTTTTCAGCCCAGAATTCCAGACGGCCCAAGATTCCTCCCAGGGATAAGGTGCTGGGACAGACAGCGATTGTTCCTTTTCTAAGAGTAGTGGTGCCCCATCATTGGCACCTGAGAGTCCAAGGCTGCCACCTTTTGCCTGGGCTCAAAGCTCGATGGAGCGTACCAAGTGCGGGTTCGGGAAAGTGCCATTTTTCAGCCCAGAATTCCAGACAGACGAAGATTCCTCCCAGGGAAAATGTGCCAAGACAGAAAGTGATTGTGCCTTTCCTAGGGGTAATTGGGCCCCATCACTGGCACCTGAGAGCCGAAGGCTGCCACCTTTTCCCTGGGCTCAAAGTCCGACGGCGCGTGCCACTTGCGGGTTATTCAACCCAGAATTCCAGACGGATGAAGATTCCTGCCAGGGAAAACGTGCCTGGACAGAATGAGATTGTTCTTTTTCTAGTGTTAATGTGAGCCCACTTTTGACACCTGAGAGCCCAAGGGTGCCACCTTTTCTCTGGGCTCAAAGCACGACGGAGTGTGCCACGTGCGGTTTAGGGAAAGTGCCGTTTATCAGCCCGGAATACCAGGCGGTTTAAGATTCTACCCTTGGATAAAGCGTCAGGGGAGAAAGCGATTGTTCAATTTCTAGGGTTAATGCGGACCCATCATTGACACCTGAGAGCCCAAGACTGCCACCTTTTCCCTGGGCTCAAACCTCGATGGAGCGTGCCACATTCGTGCCAGGGAAAGTGTAGTTTTTCAGCCTAGATTTCCGGACAGACAAAGATTCCACCCTGGGAAAAGGTGCCAAGACAGAAAGTGATTTTTACATTTCCTGGGTTAATGGGGCCCCATCACTGGAACCTGAGAGTCCAAGGCTGCCACCTTTTCCCTGGGCGGAAAGCCTGACGGTGCCTACCACATGCAGTTTTTAAAGCCCAGAATTCCAGAGGGACGATGATTCCTCCCTGGGAAAAGGTACCAGGACAGAAAGGGATTGTTCCTTTTCTTGAGGTAACGGGGCACCATCATTGGCACCTGAGAGCCCAAGGCTGCCACCTTTTCCCTGGCCTCAAAGCTCGACGGAGTGTGCCAGGTGCGGTTCCGGGAAAGCGTGATTTTTCAGCCCAGATTTCCAGACGGATGAAGATTCCTGCCAACTAAAAAGTGCCAGGACAGAAAGTGCTTGTTCCTTTTCTAGGGTTAATAGGGCCCCATCATTGGCACCTGAGAGCCCAAGGCTGCCACCTTTTCCCTGGGCACAAAGCCCGACGGTGCATGCCACATGCGTTTTTTTCAGCCCTGAATTCCAGACTAACGATGATTCCTCCCTGGGAAAAGGTGCCAGGAGAGAAAGCGATTGTTCCTTTTCTAGGGTTAATGCAGCCCCATCTTTGGCAGCTGAGAGCCCAAGGCTGCCACCTTTTCCCTGGGCTCAAACCTCGACGGTGCATGCCATGTGCGGGTCCGGCAAATGCCGTTTTTCATCCCAGAATTCAAGATGCATGAAGATTCCTCCCAGGAAAAAGGTGCCAGGGCAGAAAGCCATTGTGCCTTTTCTAAGAATAAAGGGGCCCCATCACTTTCACCTGAGAGCCCAAGGCTGCCACCTTTTCCCTGGGCTCAAAGATCGACGATGCGTGCCACATGCGGGTAAGGGAAAGTGCCTTTTTTCAGCCCAGAATTCCAGACGGACAAGATTCCTCCCAGGGAATAGGTGCCAGGACAGAAAGGGATTGTTCCTTTTCTTGGGGTAATGGGGCTCCATCATTGGCAACTCAGAGCCCAAGACTGCCACCTTTTCCCTGGTCTCAAAGCACAACGGAGAGTACCAGGTGCGGGTCAGGGTACGTGCCTTTTTTCAGCCCAGATTTCCAGACTGACGAAGATTCCTCCCAGGGAAAAAGTGCCAGGACAGAAAGCGATTGTTCCAGTTCTAGGGTAAATGCGGCCCCCTCATTGGCACCTGACAGCCCAAGGCTGTCACCATTTTCCTGGGCTCAAAGCCTGACGGCGCGTGCCACATGCCCTTTATTCAGCCCTGAATTCCAGACAGACGATGATTTCTCTCTGGGAGAAACTCGCCAGGACAGAAAGCGATTGTTCCTTTTCTAAGGTTAATGCGGCCCCATCTTTGGCAGCTGAGAGCCCAAGGCTGCCACCTTTACCGTGGGCTCAAAGATCGACGGTGCATGCCAGGTGCAGATCCGGGAAATGCCTTTTTTCATCCCAGAATTCCAGACGGATTAAGATTCCTCCCAGGGAAAAGGTGCCAGGACAGAAAGAGATTGTTCCTTTTCTAGGGTTAATGGGGCCCCATCATTGACACCTGAGAGCCCAAGACTGCCCCCTTTTCCCTGGGGGCAAACCTCGACGGAGCGTGCCACATTCGTTACAGGGAAAGTGTAGTTTTTCAGCCCAGATTTCCGGACAGACAAAGATTCCACCCTGGGAAAAGGTACCAAGACAGAAAGCGATTTTTACTATTCCTGGGTTAATGGGGCCCCATCATTGGCACCTGAGAATCCAAGGCTGCCAATTTTTCCCTGGGCGGAAAGCCCGACGGTGCCTACCACATGCTGTTTTTTAAGCCCAGAATTCCAGAGGGACGATGATTCCTCCCTGGGAAAAGGTGCCAGGACAGAAAGGGATTGTTCCTTTTCTGGGTTAATGGGACCCCATCATTGGCACCTGAGAGCCAAAGGCTGCCACCTTTTCCCTGGGCGCAAAGCTCGACGGTGCATGCCAAGTGCAGGTTTTTTCAGCCCAGCATTCCAGACGGATGAAGATTCCTGCCAGGGAAAATGTGCCAGGACAGAAAGCGATTGTTACTTTTCTAGTGTTAATGCGGTTGCACTTTTGGCAGCTGAGAGCCCAAGGCTGCCACCTTTTCCCTGGGCTCAAAGCTCGATGCAGCGTGCCAAGTGCGGGTCTGGGATAGTGCCGTTTTTGAGCCCAGAATTCCAGACGGACCGAGATTCCTCCCAGGGAATATGTGCTAGCACAGAAAGCGATTGTGCCTTTTTTAGGGGTAATGGGGCCCCATCATTGGCATCTGAGAGCCCAAGGCTGCCACCTTTTCCCTGGGCTCAAAGCACGACAGAGCGTGCCAGGTGCGGGTCAGGGAAAGAGCCGTTTATCAACCCGGAATTCCAGGCGGTTTAAGATTCTACCCTGGGATAAAGTGCCAAGACAGAAAGTGATTGTTCCATTTCTAGGTTTAAAGGGCCACATCATTGGCACATGGCAGCCCAAGGCTGCCGCCTTTCCCCTGGCCTCAAAGCTCGACGGAGTGTGCCAGGTGCGGTTCTGGAAAGCGCAATTTTTCAACCCAGATTTCCAGACGGCCCAAGATTGCTCCCAGGAAAAGGTGCCAGGACAGAAAGCGTTTGTTCCTTTTCTAGGGTTAATGGGGCCCCATCATTGGCACCTGAGAGCCGAAGGCTGCCACCTTTTCCCTGGGCTCAAAGCCCGACGGTGCATGCCACACGCGGTTTTTTCAGCCCAGAATTCCAGACGGACGATGATTCCTCCCTGGGAAAAGGTGCCAGGGCAGAAAGCCATTGTGCCTTTCCTAAGAATAATGGGGCCCCATCACTGGCAGCTGAGACCCCAAGGCTGCCACCTTTTCCCTGGGCTCAAGCCTTGACGATGCATGCCATGCGCGGGTCCGGCAAATGCAGTTTTTCATCCCCGAATTCCAGATAGATGAAGATTCTTCCCAGGATAAAGGTGCCAGGACAGAAAGCAATTGCTCCACGTGTAGGGTAAATGGGGCCCCCTCATTGCCACCTGAGACCGCAAGGCTGTCACCTTTTCCTGGACGCAAAGCCCAACGGTGCGTGCCATTTGCGGGTTTTTCAGACCAGATTTCCAGACGGATGAAGATTCCTCGCAGGGAAAATGTGCTAGGACAGAAAGCGATTGTTCCTCTTCTAGTGTTAATGGGGCCCCACTTTTGGAACCTGAGAGCCCAAGGCTGCCACCTTTTCCCTGGGCTCAAAGCACAACGGAGCGTGCCAGGTGCGTGTCAGGGAAAGCGTAATTTTTCAGCCCAGATTTCCAGACAAACCAAGATTCCTCCCTGGGAAAACGTGCCAGGGCAGAAAGCGTTTGTTCCTTTTCTAGGGTTAATGGGGCCCCATCATTAGCACCTGAGAGCCCAAGGCTGCCACCTTTGGGCGCAAAGCCCGACGTTGCGTGCCACATGCAGTTTTTTCAGCCAAGAATTCCAGACGGACGATTATTCCTCCCTGGAAAAAACGTGCCAGGATACAAAGCGATTGTACCTTTTCTAAGGGTATTGGGGCCCCATCATTGACAGCTGAGAGCCCAAGGCTGCCACCTTTTCCCTAGCCTCAAAGCTCGACGGTGCGTGCCACATGCGGGTCCGGGTCAGTGCTGTTTTTCAGCCCCGAATTCCAGACAGATGAAGATTCCTCCCAGCGAAAAGGTGCCAGGACAGAAAGTGATTGTTCCTTTTCTAGGGTTAATGGGGCCCCATCATGGGCACCTAAGAGCCCAAGACTGCCACCTTTTCACTGGGCGCAAAGCTCGACGGAGCGTGGCAAGTGCGAGTCAGGGAAAGTGCGGTTTTTCAGCCCAGGTTTCCAGACGGACGAAGATTCCTCCCAGGGAAAAGGTGCCAGGACAGAAAGCAATTTTTACATTTCTTGGGTTAATGGGGCCCCATCATTGGCACCTGAGAGTCCAAGGCCTCAACATTTTCCCTGGGCGCATAGCCCGACGGAGCGTGCCAGGTGCAGGTTTTTCAGCCCAGAATTCCAGACGAACCAAGATTCCACCAAGGGAAAATGTGCCAGGACAGAAAGCGATTGTTCCTTTTCTAAGGATTAATGGGGCCCCTTCATTGGCACTTGACAGCCCAAGCCTGCCACCTTTTCACTGGGAACAAAGCTCGACGGAGCCTGCCACGTGTGGGTCTGGGAAAGTGCTTTCTGTCCTGGCACCTTTTCCCAGGGAGGAATCATCGTCCATCTGGAATTCTGGGCTGAAAAAACCGCATGTGACACCCACCGTCGGGCTATGCGCCCAGGGAAAAGGTGGCAGCCTTCGGCTGTCGGGTGTCAAATGATGAGGCCCCATTAGCCCTAGAAAAGGAACAAACGCTTTCTGTCCTGGCACCTTTTCCTAGGGAGGAATCTTGGTTTTTCTGGAAATCTGGGTTGAAAAATTGCGCTTTCTCAGAACCGCACCTGGCACACTCCGTCGAGCTTTGAGGCCAGGGAAAAGGTGGCAGCCTTGGGCTCTCAGGCGCCAATGATTGGGCGCCTTAAACCCAGAAATGGAAAAATCGCTTTCTGTCTTGGAACTTTATCCCAGGGTAGAATCTTAAACCTCCTGGAATTCTGCGCTGATAAACGGCACTTTCCCTGACCCGCAACTGACACGCTCCGTCGAGCTTTGAGCCCATGGAAGAGGTGGCAGCCTGGGACTCCCTGGTGCCAAATGTGGGACTGCATTAACATTAGAAAATGCACAATTGCTTTGTGTCCTGGCACCTTTTCCCTGGGAGGAATCTTCGTCCGTAAGGAATTCTGGGCTGAAACACGGCATTTTCCCTCACCCGCACTTGGCACGCTCCGTTGAGCTTCGAGCCCAGGGAAAAGGTAGCAGCCTTGGGCTCTCAGGTGCCAATGATGGGCCCAATTACTCTTAGAAAAGGCACAATCCCTTTCTGTCCTGGCACCTTTTTCTCTGGGAGGAATCTTGGGCCCTCTGCAATTCTGGGCTGAAAACTGGAACTTTCCCAGACCCGCACCTCGCCCGCACTGTCGAGCTTTGAGCCCAGGGAAAAGGTGGCAGCCTTGGGTTCTCAGGTGCCTAAGATGGGTCCGCATTAACCCTAGAAAAAAAAGAATCGCTTTCTGTCCTGGCACGATTTCCAAGGGAAGAATGTTCATTTTTCTGAATTTCTGGCTTTAAAAACCCGCATGTGACAGGGACCGTTGGGGTGCTCACCGAGGGAAAAGGTGGCAGCATAGGCTCTCAAGTGCCAATGATGGGGCCCCATAAACCCTAGAAAAGGAACAATCACTTTCTGTCCTGGCACTTTTTTCCCTAGCAGTAATCCTCGTCCATCTGGAATTCTGGGCTGAGAAACGGCACTTTCCCGGACCCCCACCTGGCACACTCCGTTGACCTTTGAGCCCAGGGAAAAGGTGACAGCCTTGGGCTGTCATGTGGCAATGAGAGGGCCGCATTTACCCTAGAACTGGAATAATCGCTTTCTGTCCCGGAACGTTTTCCATATGAGGTATCTTCGTCATTCTGGAAATCTGGGCTGAAAAACAGCATCTACCCTTACCCGCCGCTGGCACACTCTGTCGAGCGTTGAGCCCAGGGAAAAGGTGGCAGCCTTGGGCTGTCAGGAGTCAACGAAGGGGCCATATTAACACAAGAAATGGAACAATCCCTTTCTGTCCTGCCACCTTTTCCCAGGGAGGAATCTTTGTCTGTCTGGAATTCTGGGCTTAAAAAAGAGCATGTGGCATGCACCATCCAGCTTTACGCCCAGGGAAAAAATGGGGGCCTTGGACTCTCAGGTACCAATGATGGGGCCCCATTAACCCAAGAAATTTAAAAATCGCTTTCTGTCCTGGCACCTTTTCCATGGGAGTAATCTTCATCCGTCTGGAATTCTGGGATGAAAATCGGCACTTTCCTGGACCATCGAGCTTTGCGACCAGGGAATAGGTGGCAGTCTTGGGCTCTCAGGTGCCAATGATGGGGCCCCATTACCTTTACAAAATACACAATGGCTTTGTGTCCTGGCACCTTTTCCCTCTGAGGAATCTTCATCGGTCTGGAATTCTGGGCTGAAAAAACGGCACTATCCCTGACCCGCACAACTATGCACCGTCGAGTATTGCAACCTGGGTAAAGGTGGCAGCTTTGGGCTCTCACGTGCCAATGATGGAGTCCCATTACCCCTAGAAAAAGAACAATCGCTTTCTGTCCTGGCACTTTTTCCCTGGGAGGAATCTTCATCGGTCTGGAATTCTGGGCTGAAAAAGGCTCTTTCCCTTACCCGCATGTGGCACGCACCGTTGAGCTTGCGCCCAGGGAAAATGTGGCAGTCTTGGGCTCTGAGGTGCCAATGATGGGACCCCATTACCTTTACAGAATGGTCAATGGCTTTGTGTCCTGGCAACTTTTCCCTGGGAGGAATCTTCATTGGTCTGGAATTCTGGACTGAAAAATGCCACATTCCCGGACCCTCACGTAGCATGCACTGTTGAGCGTCACGCCAAGGGTAAAGGAGGCTGCCTTGGGCTCTCAGGTGCCAATGATGGGGCCCCATTAAGACTAGAAAAGACACAATGGCTTTCAGTCCTGGCAGCTTTTCCCTGGGAGGAATCTTTGTCTGTCTGGAATTCTGGGCTGAAAAATGGCACTTTCCTGAACCCGCAAGTGATACGCACTGTCCAACTTTGCACTCAGGGAAAAGATGGCAGCCTTGGGCTCTCATGTGCCAATGATGGCGCCCCATTAACTCTAGAAAAGGAACAATCCCTTTGTGTCCTGGTACGTTTTCCCTGGGAGGAATCTTCGTCCTTCTGGAATTCTGAGCTGAAAAACGGCATTATCCAGGACCCAGACGTGGAACACACGATCGAGCTTTGCGCCCACGCAAAAGGTGGCAGCCTTGGGCTCTCAGGTGCCAATGATGGAGCCCCATTACCCCTAGAAAAGGTACACTGCATTTCTGTCCTTACACCTTTTTCATGGAAGGAATCTTTGTCCGTCTGGAATTCTGGGCTGGAAAACGGCACTTCTTTGGATCCGCATGTGGCACGCTCCGTCGAGCTTTGTGCCCAGGGAAAAGGTGGCAGCCTTGGGCTCTCAGGTGCCAATGATGTGACCCCATTAACCATAGAAAAGGTCCAATCGCTTTCTGTCCCTGCAGCTTTTCTCAGGGAGGCATCTTCATCCATATGGTATTCTGGGCGGAAAAACGGCATTTTCCCGGACCCACAAGTGGCACGCACCTTCGAGCTTGCGCCCAGGGAAAAAGTGGCAGTCTTGGGCTCTCAGGTGCCAATGATGGGGCACAAATAACCCTAGAAAAGGCACAATCGTTTCCTGTCCTGGCATCTTTTCCCAGTGATAAATCTTCATCCGTCTGGAATTCTGGGCTGAAAAAATGGCACTATCCCTGCCCCTCAAACTATGCACCGTCGAGTATTGCGACCTGGGTAAAGGTGGCAGCTTTGGGCTCTCACGTGCCAATGATGGAGCCCCATTACCCCTAGAACTGGAACAATCGCTTTCTGTCCTGGCACCTTTTCCCTGGGAGGAATCTTCATCGGTCTGGAGTTCTGGGCTGGAAACGGCTCTTTCCCTTACCCGCATGTGGCACGCACCGTCAAGCTTGTGCCCAGGGAAAAAGTGGCAGTCTTGGGCTCTCAGGTGCCAGTGATGGGGCCCCAATAGCCCTAGAAAAGGCACAATGGCTTTCTGTCCTGGGTCCTTTTCCCTGGGAGAAATCTTCATCGGTCTGGAATTCTGGGATGAGAAACTGAACTTTCCCTGACCTGCAGAAGGTACGCACGGTTAAGTTTGCGCCCAGGGAAAAATTGGAAGCCTTAGGCTCTCGGGTTCGAATGATGGGGCCCCATTAACCCTAGAAAAGGTCCAATCCCCTTCTGTCCTGGCTCGTTTTCCCAGGAAGGAATCGTTATCGGTCTGGAATTATGCACTGAGAAACGGCACATTCCCTGACCCGCACGTGGCACGCAGGGTCGAGCATTGCGCCCAGGACAATGGTGGAACCCTTGGGCTCTCGGGTTCCAATGATGGGGCCCCATTAACCATAGAAAAGATACAATTGCTTTGTCCTAACACTTTTTCCCAGGGAGGAATAATCGGTCGTCTGGAATTCTGGGCCGAAAAATGGCACTTTCCCTGACCGGCACCTGGCACACACGGTTGAGATTTGCGCCCAGGGAAAAGGTGGCATCCTTAGGCTTCTCAGCTGACAATGATGGGGCCCCAATAACCCTAGAAAAGGCACAATCCCTTTCTATCCTGACCGCCTTTCCCTGGGGGGAATCTCCATCCGTCTGGAATTCTGGCTGAAAATCGGCACTTTCCTGGACCCGCACAAATACGCACCATCGAGCTTTGCACCCAGGGAATAGGTGGCAGCCTTGGGCTCTCAGCTGCCAATGATGGGGCCCCATTACCTTTACAAAATACATAATGGCTTTGTGTCTTGGCAGCTTTTCCCTCTGAGGAATCTTCATCGGTCTGGAATTCTGGGATGAGTTACGGAACATTCCCGGACCCGCACAAGGTACGCACCGTCGAGATTTGCACCCAGGGAAAAGGTGGTAGCCTTGGGCTCTCAGGTGTCAATGATGCGGCCCCATTTCCCCTAGAAAAGGCACAATCACTTTCCGTGCTGGCACATTTTCCCTGGGAGGAATCTTCGTCCGTCTGGAATTCTCGTCTGAAAAACAGCACTTTCCCGGACCCTCAAGTTGTATGCACCGTCGAGCTTTGCGCCCAGGGTAAAGGAGGCAACCTTGGGCTCTCGTGTGTCAATGATGGGGCCCCATTAACCCTAGAAAAGGAACAATCGCTTTCCATCCTGACAGCTGTTCCCTGGGAGGAATCTTCATTGGTCTCGAATTCTGGGCTGAAAATCGGCACTTTCCTGGAGCCGCACAAATACGCACCGTCGAGCTTATTTCCCGGGGAAAAGGTGGCAGCCTTGGGCTCTCAGGTGCCAATGATGGGGTCCCATTCACCCTAGAAAAAGTCCAATTGCTTACTGTCCTGGTACCTTTTCCCAGGGAGGTATCTTCAACTGTCTGGAATTGTGGGCTGTGAAACGGCAGTTTCCCTGACCCACACATGGCAGGCAGGGTCGAGCTTTGTGCCCAGGGAAATGGTGGCAGCCTTGGGCTCTCAGGTGCCAATTATGGGGCTCCATTAACCCTAGAAAACCCAGAATGCCTTTTTGTCCTGACACCTTTTCCGTGTTAGGAATCTTCGTGTGTCTGGAATTCTAGGCTGAAAAACGGCACATTCCCGGACCCAAAAGTGGTAGGCAATGTCCAGATTTGCGCCCAGGGAAAAGGTGGCAGCGTTGGGCACTCAGGTGTCAATGATGGGGCCCCATTAACCCTGGAAAAGGAACAATCCCTTTCTGTCCCGACACCTTCAAAGGATGGGGCCCCATTAACCTTAGAAAAGTATCAATGCCTTTCTATCGTGACATCTTTTCCTCTGGAGGAATCTTCGTCCATCTGGAATTCTGAGCTGAAAAACCGCATCTTCCCAAACCCGCACATGGCACGCACCATCTAGCTTTGCGCCCATGGAATAAGTGGCAGCCTTGGGCTCTCAGGTGCCAATGATGGGGCCCCATTAAGCCTAGAAAAGGAGAAATAGCTTTCTTTCCTAGTACCTTTTCCCAGGGAGGAATCTTCATCGGTCTGGAATTCTGGGCTGTAAACGGCTCATTCCCGGACTTGCAAGTGGCACGCGCCGTCAACATTTGCGCCCATCGAAAAGATGGCAGTCATAGGCTCTCAGGTGTCAATTTTGGGGCCCCATTACCTTTACAAAATGCACAATGGCTCTGTGTCTTGGCAGCTTTTCCCTGGGAGGAATCTTCGTCCGTCTGGAATTTTGGGCTGAAAATCGGTACTTCCTCAGACCCGCACAAGATACGCACTGTTGAGCTTTGCGCCCAGGGAAAAGGTGGCAGCCTTCAGCTCTTAGGTGCCAATTTTAGGGCCCCATTAACCCTACAAAAGGCACAATTGCTTTCTGACCTGGCACCTCTTCCCAGGGAGGAATGTTCATCAGTTTGGAATTCTGGGCTGAGAATTGGCACTTTCCTGGACACGCAAGTGGAACGCACCTTCGAGCTTTGCGTCCAGGGAAAGGTGGCAGTCTTGGGCTCTCAGGTGCCAATGATGGGGCCCCATTCACCCTAGAAAAGGCACAATCGCTTTCTGTCCTTACACCTTTTTCATGGAAGGAATCTTTGTCCGTCTGGAATTCTGGGCTGAAAAACGGCACTTTTTTGGATCCGCACGTGGCACGCACCGTCGAGCTTTGCGCCCAGGGAAAAGGTGGCAGCCTTGGGCTCTCAGGTGCCAATGATGTGACCCCATTAACACTAGAAAAGGTCCAATCGCTTTCTGTCCCTGCAGCTTTTCTCAGGGAGGCACCTTCATCCATATGGTATTCTGGGCGGAAAAACGGCATTTTCCCGGACCCGCAAGTGGCATGCACCTTCGAGCTTTGTGCCCAGGGAAAAGGTGGCAGCCTTGGGCTCTCGGGTTCCAATGATGGGGCCCCATTAACCCTAGAAAAGGTACAATTTCTTTGTCCTGGCACTTTTTCCCAGGGAGGAATAATCGGTCGTCTGGAATTCTGGGATGAAAAATGGCACTTTCCCTGACCCGCACCTGGCACGCACGGTTGAGATTTGCGCCCAGGGAAAAGGTGGCAGCCTTGAGCTCTCAGGTGACAAGGATGGGGCCCCATTAACCCTAGAAATGGCACAATCCCTTTCTATCCTGACTGCCTTTCCCTGGGGGGAATCTCCATCCGTCTGGAATTCTGGGCTGAAAATCGGCACTTTCCTGGAGCCGCACAAATACGCACCATCGAGCTTTGCGACCAGGTAATAGGTGGCAGCCTTGGGCTCTCAGCTGCCAATGATGGGGCCCCATTACCTTTATAAAATACACAATGACTTTGTGTCCTGGCACCTTTTCCCTCTGAGGAATCTTCATCAGTCTGGAATTCTGGGATGAGTTACGGAACTTTCTCGGACCCGCAGAAGGAACACACTGTCGAGATTTGCGCTCAGGGAAAAGGTGGCAGCTATGGGCTCTCAGGTGCCAATGATGGGGCCCCATTTCCCCTAGAAAAGGCACAATCACTTTCTGTGCTGGCACATTTTCCCTGGGAGGAATCTTCGTCCGTCTGGAATTCTCGTCTGAAAAACAGCACTTTTCCATAACCGCAAGTTGTATGCACCGTCTAGCTATGCGCCCAGGGAAAAGGTGGCAGCCTTGGGCTCTCGTGTGTCACTGATGGGGCCCCATTAACCCTAGAAAAGGAACAATCGCTTTCCGTCCTGACAGCTCTTCCCTGGGAGGAATCTTCGTCCGTCTGGAATTCTGGGCTGACAATCGGCACTTTCCTGGAGCCGCAAAAATACGCACCGTCGAGCTTATTTCCCAGGGAAAAGGTGGCAGCCTTGGCCTCTCAGGTGCCAATGATGGGGCCCCATTAACCTTAGAAAAGGAACAATCACTTTCTCTCCTGGAACTTTTCCCTGGGAGGAATCTTGGTCCGTCTGGAATTCTGGGCTGAAAAATGGAACTTTTCCCGACCCGCACGTGGCACGCACCATCGATCTTGCGCCCAGGGAAATTGTGGTAGCCTTGGGCTCTCAGGTGCCAATGATGGGTCCAAATTAACCCTAGAAAAGGCACAATTGCTTTCTGTCCTGGCACCTTTTCCCAGGGAGGAATCTTCATTGGTCTGGAATTCTGGGATGAGAAACGGAACTTTCCCTGACTTGTACAAGGTACGCACAGTCGAGCTTTGCACCCAGGGAAAAGGTGACAGACTTGGGCTCTCAGGTGCCAATGATGGAGCCCCATTAACCCTAGAAAAGGAACAATGGCTTTCGTCACTGGCACCTTCTCCGTGGGAGGGATCTTCGTTGGTCTGGAATTCTGGGCTGAAAACCAGCACTTTCCTGGATCCACACGTGGCACGCACGATCAAGCTTATTGCCCAGGGAAAAGGTGGCAGCCTTGGGCTCTCAGGTGCCAATGATGGGGCCCCATTCACCCTAGAAAAGGTCCAATTGCTTACTGTCCTGGTACCTTTTCCCAGGGAGGTATCTTCAACTGTCTGGAATTGTGGGCTGTGAAACCACAGTTTCCCTGACCCACACGTGGCACGCAGGGTCGAGCTTTGCGGCCAGAGAAAAGTTGGCGGCCTTGGGAACTCACATGCCAATGGTGTGGTGCCATTAACCCTAGAATAGGAACAATTGCTTTCAGTCCTTGCACTTTTTCCCTGGGAGGTAACTTCATCTGTCTGGAATTCTGGGCTGAAAAACGGCACTTTCCCGGACCCGCACGTGGCAAGCACCGTCAAGCTTTGCGCCCAGGGAAAACGTGGCAGCCTTGGACTCTCAGGTGTCAATGATGGAGCCCCATTAACCCTAGAAAAGGAACAATCGCTTTCTGTCCTGGCATCTTTTCCGTGAGAGGAATCTTCGTTTCTCTGGAATTCTGGGATGAAACACGGCACTTCCCCGGACCTGCAAGTGGAACGCACCGTCGAGCTTTGTGCCCAGGCAAAAGGTGGCAGCCTTGGGCTCTCAGGTGCCAATGATGGGGCCCCATTACCCCTAGAAAAAGAACAATGGCTTTCTGTCCTGGCAACTTTTCCCTGGGAGGAATCTTCGTGCGTCTGGAATTTTGGGCTGAAAATCAGTACTTCCCCAGACTCACACAAGGTACGCACCGTCGAGCTTTTCGCCCAGGGTAAAGGTGGCAGCCTTGGGATCTCAGGTGACATTTTTGGGGCCCCATTAACCCTAGAAAAAGCACAATCGCTTTCTGTCCTGGCACCTTTTCCGTGAGAGGAATCTTCGTTTCTCTGGAATTCTGGTCTTAATAACGGCACTTTCCCTGAATGGACGCGGAAAGCACCATCGAGCTTTGCGCCCAGAGAAAAGGTGGCAGCCATGAACTCTCAGGTGCCAATGATGGGGCCCCATTACCTTTACAAAATGCACAATGGCTCTGTTTCCTGGCAGCTTTTCCCTGGGAGGAATCTTTGTTCGTCTGGAATTTTGGGCTGAAAATCAGTACTTCCCCAGACTCACACAAGGTACGCACCGTCGAGCTTTTCGCCCAGGGCAAAGGTGGCAGCCTTGGGCTCTCAGGTGACATTTTTGGGGCCCCATTAACCTTAGAAAAAGCACGATCGCTTTCTGTCCTGGCACCTTTTCCCTGGGAGGAATTTTCATCCGTCTGGAATTCTGGGCTGAAAAACGGCACTTCCCCGGACCTGCAAGTGGAACGCACTGTCGAGCTTTGCGTCCAGGGAAAAGGTGGCAGCCCTGCGCTCTCAGCTGCCAATTTTGGGGCCCCATTAACCATAGAAAAGGCACAATCGCTTTCTGTCCTGGCACCTTTTCCCAGGGAGAAATCTTTGCTGGCCTGCAATTCTGGGATGAGAAACGGCACATTCCCGGTCTTGCAAGTGGCACGCGCCGTCGACATTTGCTTCCAGGGTAAAGGTGGTAGCCTTGGGCTCTCAGGTGCCAAAGATGGGGCCCCATTACCCCTAGAAAAGGCACAATGGCTTTCTGTCCTGACACCTTTTCCCAGAGAGGAATCGACTTCCATCTGGAATTCTGGGCTGAAAAACGGCCCTTTCCCGGACCCGCACAGGGTATGCACCGTCGAGCTTTGCACCCAGGGAAAAGGTGTCAGCCTTGGGCTCTCAGGTGCCAATGATGGGGACCAATTAGCATTACAAAATACACAATGGCTTTGTCTCCTGGTACCTTTTCCCTCTGAGGAATCTTCATAGGTCTGGAATTCTGGGCTGAAAAATGGCACATTCCCAGATCCGCACGAGGAACTCTCCGTTGAGCTTTGCGCCCAGGGAAAAGGTGGCAGCCTTGGGCTCTCAGGTGTCAATTTTGGGGCCCCATTAACCCTAGAAAAGGCACAATTGCTTTCTGTCCTGGCACCTTTTCCCTGGGAGAAATCTTCATCAGCCTCGAATTCTGGGATGAGAAACAGCACATTCCTGGACCCGCAAGTGGCACGCACCGTCGAGCTTTGCGCTCAGGGAAAAGGCGGCAGCCTTCGGCTTTCAGGTGCCAATGATGTGCTTCCATTACTCCTAGAAAAGGAGAAATGCATTCCTGGCCTGGCACCTTTTCCCAGGGAGGAGTCTTCATCGGTCTGGAATTCTGGAATGAGAAACGGCAATTTCCCGGACCCTCACGTAGCACGCATGGTCGAGCTTTGCGCCCAGGATATAGGAGGCAACCTTGGGCTCTCAGGTGCCCATGATGGGGCCCGATTAACCCTAGAAATGGAACAATCGCTTTCTGTCCTGGGAGCCTCTTCCCTGTGAGGAGTCTTCATCCATCTGGAATTGAGGGCTGAAAAACGGCACTTTCCCGGACAAGAAAGTGGTCCGCGCCGTTGATGTTTGCGCCCACGGAAAAGGTGGCAGCCTTGAACTCTGAGGTGCCAATGATGGGGCACCATTGACCCTAGAAAAGGACAATTCGATTTCTGACCTGGCACCTTTTCCCTGGGAGGTATCTTCGTTCGTCTGGAATTCTGGGCTGAAAAATGGCACTTCCCCGGACCCGCAAGTGGCACGCGCCGTCGACATTTGCGCCCAGGGAAAAGGTGGCAGCCTTGGGCTCTCAGGTGCCAATGATGGGGTCCCATTAAGCCTAGAAAAGGAGAAATCGATTCCTGTCCTGGCACCTTTTCCCTGGGAGGAATCTTCATCGGTCTGGAATTCTGGAATGAGAAACGGCAATTTCTGGGACCAGCATGTGACACGCGCTGTCGAGCTTTGCGCCCAGGGAAAAGGAGGCAACCTCTGGCTCTCAGATGCCAATGACGGGCCCCCATTAACACTAGAAATGGAACAATCCCTTTCTGTCCTGGGAGCCTTTTCCCTAGGAGGAGTCGTCATCCGTCTGGAATTCTGGGCTGAACAAATCACTTTCTCTGACCTGCACGTGGCAGGTACCATCTAGCTTTGCGCCCAGGGAAAAGGTGGCAGCCTTGGGCTCTCAGGTGCCAACGATGGGTCCCCGTTAACACTAGATAAATAACACTTGCTTTCTGTCCTGGCACCTTTTCCCTGGGAGAAATTTTCGTCCGTCTGGAATTCTGGGCTGAAAAACGGCACTTCCCCGGACCTGCAAGTGGAACGCACCATCGAGCTTTGTGCCCAGGCAAAAGGTGGCAGCCTTGGGCTCTCAGGTGTCAATGATGGGGCCCCATTAACCCTAGAAAAGGCACAATCGCTTTCTGTCCTGGCACCTTATCCCAGGGAGAAATCTTCGCTGGCCTGGAATTCTGGGATGAGAAACGGCACATTCCCGGACTTGCAAGTGGCACGAGCCGTCAACATTTGCTCTTAGGGAAAAGATGGCAGTCTTAGGCTCTCAGGTGTCAATTTTGAGGCCCCATTACCCCTAGAAAAGGCCCAATCGCTTTCTGTCCTGACACCTTGTCCCAGGGAGGAATCTTCGTCCGTCTGGAAATCTGGGTTCAAAAATGGCACTGCCCCAATCCCGCACAACGTACACACCGTCGAGCTTTGCGCCCAGGGAAAAGGGGGCAGCCTTGGGCTCTCAGCTGCCAATGATGGGGCCCCATTACCCCTACAAAAGGCACGATGGCTTTCTGTCCTGGCACCTTTTCCCAGGGAGGAATCTTCATCGGTTTGGAATTCTGGTCTGAGAATCGGCACTTTCCTGGACCCGCAAGTGGAACGCACCATCGAGCTTTGCGTCCAGGGAAAAGGTGGCAGCCTTGGGCTCTCAGGTGCCAATGATGGGGCCCCATTACCTTTACAAAAAGCACAATGGCTTTCTGTCCTGGCACCTTTTCCCTGGGAGGAGTCTTCATTGGTCTGGAATTCTGGGCTGTAAAATGGCACTTTCTGGGACCAGCACGTGGCACGCACTGTCGTGCTTTGCACCCAGGGAAAAGGAGGCAACCTCTGGCTCTCAGATGCCAATGACGGGCCCCCATTAACCCTAGAAATGGAACAATTGCTTTCTGTCCTGGGAGCCCTTTCCCTGGGAGGAGTCGTCAGCCGTCTGGAATCCTGGGCTGAACAAAGCACTTTCTCTGACCTGCACGCGGCAGGCACCATCTAGCTTTGCGCCCAGGGAAAAGGTGGCAGCCTTGGGCTCTCAGGTGCCAATGATGGGTCCCCGTTAACACTAGATAAATAACAATCGCTTTCTGTCCTGGCACCTTTTCCCTGGGAGGAATTTTCGTCCGTCTGGAATTCTGGGCTGAAAAATGGCACTTCCCTGGACCTGCAAGTGGAATGAACCGTCGAGCTTTGCGCCCAGGGAAAAGGGGGCAGCCTTGGGCTCTCAGGTGCCAATGATGGTGACCCATTACCCCTACAAAAGGCACAATGGCTTTCTGTCCGGGCACCTTTTCCCTGGGAGGAATCTTCATTGGTCTGGAATTCTGGGCTGGAAACGGCTCTTTCCCTTACCCGCATGTGGCACGCACCGTCGTGCTTTGCGCCCAGGGAAAAGGTGGCAGCCCTGGGCTCTCAGTTGCCAATTTTGGGGCCCCATCAACCCTAGAAAAGGCACAAGCGCTTTCTGTCCTGGCACATTTTCCCCGGGAGAAATCTTCGCTGGCCTGGAATTCTGGGATGAGAAACTGCACATTCCTGGACTTGCAAGTGGCACGCGCCGTCGACATTTGCGCCCAGGGAAAAGGGGGCAGCCTTGGGCTCTCAGGTGCCAAAGATGGGGCCAATTACCCCTAGAAAAGGCACAATGGCTTTCTGTCTTGACACCTTTTCCCAGAGAGGAATCGACTTCCGTCTGGAATTCTGGGCTGAAAAACGGCCCTTTCCCGGACCCGCACAGGGTATGCACCGTCGAGCTTTGCACCCAGGGAAAAGGTGTCAGTCTTGGGCTCTCAGGTGCCAATGATGGGGACCAATTAGCATTACAAAATACACAATGGCTTTGTCTCCTGGTACCTTTTCCCTCTGAGGAATCTTCATAGGTCTGGAATTCTGGGCTGAAAAATGGCACTTTCCCGGACCCGCACGTGGAACGCTCCGTCGAGCTTTGCGCCCAGGGAAAAGGTGGCAGCCTTGGGCTCTCAGGTGTCAATTTTGGGGCCCTATTAACCCTAGAAAAGGCACAATTGCTTTCTGCCCTGGCACCTTTTCCCTGGGAGAAATCTTCATCGGCCTGGAATTCTGGGATGAGAAACAGCACATTCCTGGACCCGCAAGTGGCACGCACCGTCGAGCATTGCGCTCAGGGAAAAGGTTGCAGCCTTCGGCTCTCAGGTGTCAATGATGGAGCCCGATTAACCCTAGAAAAGGAACAATCGCATTCTGTCCTGACACCTTTTCCCAGGGAGGAATCTTCATCGGCCTCGAATTCTGGGATGAGAAACAGCACATTCCTGGACCCGCAAGTGCCATGCACCGTCGAGCTTTGCGCTCAGGGAAAAGGTTGCAGCCTTCGGCTCTCAGGTGTCAATGTTGGAGCCCGATTAACCCCAGAAAAGGAACAATCGCATTCTGTCCTGACACCTTTTCCCAGTGAGGAATCTTCATCGGTCTGGAATTCTGGAATGAGAAAGGGCAATTTCCCGGACCCTCACGTAGCTCGCATGGTCGAGCTTTGCGTCCAGGGTATAGGAGGCAACCTTGGGCTCTCAGGTGCCAATGATGGGGCCCGATTAACCCTAGAAATGGAACAATCGCTTTCTGTCCTGGGAGCCTCTTCCCTGTGAGGAGTCTTCATCCGTCTGGAATTGAGGGCTGAAAAACGGCACTTTCCCGGACAAGAAAGTGGTCCGCGCCGTTGATGTTTGCGCCCACGGAAAAGGTGGCAGCCTTGAACTCTCAGGTGCCAATGATGGGGCACCATTGACCCTAGGAAAGGACAATTCGATTTCTGACCTGGCACCTTTTTCCTGGGAGGTGTCTTCGTTCGTCTGGAATTCTGGGCTGAAAAATGGCACTTCCCCGGACCCGCAAGTGGCACGCGCTGTCGACATTTGCACCCAGGCAAAAGGTGGCAGTCTTGGGCTCTCAGGTGCCAATGATGGGGCCTTGTTAACACTAGAAAAATAACATTTGCTTTCTGTCCTGGCACCTTTTCCCAGGGAGGAATCTTCGTCCGTCTGGAAATCTGGCTTCAAAAATGGCACTGCCCCAAACCCGCACAAGGTACACACCGTCGAGCTTTGCGCCCAGGGAAAAGGGGGCAGCCTTGGGCTCTCAGCTGCCAATGATGGTGTCCCATTACCCCTACAAAAGGCACAATGGCTTTCTGTCCTGGCACCTATTCCCAGGGAGGAATCTTTATCGGTTTGGAATTCTGGTCTGCGAATGGGCACTTTCCTGGACCCGCAAGTGGAACGCACCGTCGAGCTTTGCGCCCAGGGAAAAGGGGGCAGCCTTGGGCTCTCAGCTGCCAATGATGGTGCCCCATTACCCCTACAAAAGGCACAATGTCTTTCTGTCCTGGCACCTTTTCCCAGGGAGGAATCTTCATCGGTTTGGAATTCTGGTCTGAGAATCGGCACTTTCCCGGACCCGCAAGTGGAACGCACCATCGAGCTTTGCGTCCAGGGTAAAGGTGGCAGTCTTGGGCTCTCAGGTGCCAATGATGGGGCCCCATTACCTTTACAAAAAGCACAATGGCTTTCTGTCCTGGCACCTTTTCCCTGGGAGGAGTCTTCATTGGTCTGGAATTCTGGGCTGTAAAATGGCACTTTCTGGGACCAGCACGTGGCACGCACTGTCGTGCTTTGCGCCCAGGGAAAAGGAGGCAGCCTTGGGCTCTCAGGTGCCAACGATGGGTCCCCGCTAACACTAGATAAATAACAATCTCTTTCTGTCCTGGCACCTTTTCCCTGGGAGGAATTTTCGTCCGTCTGGAATTCTGGGCTGAAAAACGGCACTTCCCCGGACCTGCAAGTGGAACGCACCGTCGAGCTTTGCGTCGAGGGAAAAGGTGGCAGCCTTGGGCTCTCAGGTGCCAATGATGGGGCCCCATTACCCCTAGAAAAAGAACAATGGTTTTCTGTCCTGGCACCTTTTCCCTGGGAGGAATCTTCATTGGTCTGGAATTCTGGGCTGAAAACGGCTCTTTCCCTTACCCGCATGTGGCACGCACCGTCGAGCTTTGAGCCCAGGGAAAAGGTGGCAGCCCTGGGCTCTCAGCTGCCAATGAGGGGGCCCCATCAACCCTAGAAAAGGCACAAGCGCTTTCTGTCCTGGCACCTTTTCCCAGGGAGAAATCTTCGCTGGCCTGGAATTCTGGGATGAGAAACGGCACATTCCCGGACTTGCAAGTGGCACGCACCTTTGAGCTTTGCGCTCAGGGAAAAGGTGGCAGCCTTGGGCTCTCAGGTGCCAAAGATGGGGCCCCATTACCCCTAGAAAAGGCACAATGGCTTTCTGTCTTGACACCTTTTCCCAGAGAGGAATCGACTTCCGTCTGGAATTCTGGGCTGAAAAACGGCCCTTTCCCGGACCCGCACAGGGTATGCACCGTCGAGCTTTGCACCCAGGGAAAAGGTGGCAGCCTTGGGCTCTCAGGTGTCAATTTTGGGGCCCCATTAACCCTAGAAAAGGCACAATTGCTTTCTGCCCTGGCACATCTTCCCTGGGAGAAATCTTCATCGGCCTGGAATTCTGGGATGAGAAACCGCACATTCCTGGACCCGCAAGTGGCACGCACCGTTGAGTTTTGCGCTCAAGGAAAAGGTTGCAGCCTTCGGCTCTCAGGTGTCAATGATGGAGACCCATTAACCCTAGAAAAAGAACAATCGCTTTCTGTGCTGACACCTTTTCCCAGGGAGGAATCTTCATCGGTCTGGAATTCTGGAATGAGAAACGGCAATTTCCCGGACCCTCACGTAGCAGGCATGGTCGAGCTTTGCGTCCAGAATATAGGAGGCAACCTTGGGCTCTCAGGTGCCAATGATGGAGCCCGATTAACCCTAGAAATGGAACAATCGCTTTCTGTCCTGGGAGCCTCTTCCCTGTGAGGAGTCTTCATCCGTCTGGAATTGAGGGCTGAAAAACGGCACTTTCCCGGACAAGAAAGTGGTCCGCGTCGTTGATGTTTGCGCCCACGGAAAAGGTGGCAGCCTTGAACTCTCAGGTGCCAATGATGGGGCACCATTGACCCTAGAAAAGGACAATTCGATTTCTGACCTGGCACCTTTTCCCTGGGAGGTGTCTTCGTCCGTCTGGAATTCTGGGCTGAAAAATGGCACTTTCCCGGACCCGCAAGTGGCACGCGCCGTCGACATTTGCGCCCAGGGAAAAGGTGGCAGCCTTGGGCTCTCAGGTGCCAATGATGGGGCCCCGTTAACACTTGCTTTCTGTCCTGGCACCTTTTCCCAGGGAGGAATCTTCTTCCGTCTGGAAATTTGGGTTCAAAAATGGCACTGCCCGAAACCCGCACAAGGTACACACCGTTGAGCTTTGCGCCCAGGGAAAAGGGGGCAGCCTTGGGCTCTCAGGTGCCAATGATGGTGCCCCATTACCCCTACAAAAGGCACAATGGCTTTCTGTCCTGGCACCTTTTCTCAGGGAGGAATCTTCATCGCTTTGGAATTCTGGTCTGAGAATCGGCACTTTCCTGGACCCGCAAGTGGAACGCACCGTCGACATTTGCGTCCAGGGAAAAGGTGGCAGCCTTGGGCTCTCAGGTGCCAAAGATGGGGCCCCATTACCCCTAGAAAAGGCACAATGGCTTTCTGTCTTGACACCTTTTCCCAGAGAGGAATCGACTTTCGTCTGGAATTCTGGGCTGAAAAACGGCCCTTTCCCGGACCCGCACAGGGTATGCACCGTCGAGCTTTGCACCCAGGGAAAAGGTGTCAGCCTTGGGCTCTCAGGTGCCAATGATGGGGCCCAATTAGCATTACAAAATACACAATGGCTTTGTCTCCTGGTACCTTTTCCCTCTGAGGAATCTTCATAGGTCTGGAATTCTGGGCTGAAAAATGGCACTTTCCCGGACCCGCACGTGGAACGCTCCGTCGAGTTTTGCGCCCAGGGAAAAGGTGGCAGCCTTGGGCTCTCAGGTGTCAATTTTGGGGCCCCATTAACCCTAGAAAAGGCACAATTGCTTTCTGCCCTGGCACATCTTCCCTGGGAGAAATCTTCATCGGCCTGGAATTCTGGGATGAGAAACAGCACATTCCTGGACCCGCAAGTGGCACGCACCGTTGAGCTTTGCGCTCAGGGAAAAGGTTGCAGCCTTGGGCTCTCAGGTGCCAATGATGGAGACCCATTAACCCTAGAAAAGGAACAATCGCTTTCTGTCCTGGCACCTTTTCCCAGGGAGGAATCTTCATCGGTCTGGAATTCTGGAATGAGAAACGGCAATTTCCCGGACCCTCACGTAGCAGGCATGGTCGAGCTTTGCGTCCAGAATATAGGAGGCAACCTTGGGCTCTCAGGTGCCAATGATGGAGCCCGATTAACCCTAGAAATGGAACAATCGCTTTCTGTCCTGGGAGCCTCTTCCCTGTGAGGAGTCTTCATCCGTCTGGAATTGAGGGCTGAAAAACGGCACTTTCCCGGACAAGAAAGTGGTCCGCGTCGTTGATGTTTGCGCCCACGGAAAAGGTGGCAGCCTTGAACTCTCAGGTGCCAATGATGGGGCACCATTGACCCTAGAAAAGGACAATTCGATTTCTGACCTGGCACCTTTTCCCTGGGAGGTGTCTTCGTCCGTCTGGAATTCTGGGCTGAAAAATGGCACTTCCCTGGAACCACAAGTGGCACGCTGTAGCGGGTAAACAAGTCAAAAATATGTTTCTCCATTGTTTTCTGCCTCTCAATACATTCTGCTAACATTGCCATGTCAGCTTTAGTGGAAAAGCTTTCTCAAGGAAATACTTCCTGCCAGAAAATCCTGCTTTTGTGATCAGTTTCCCACATCTGGGCCTGACTACATGCCAAAAAACATGTGTAGAGATTAAGAAAGCATTATAAAAACCTGAAGATGAATTCAGAAGTTGGAGGAACAAGAGACAAGGAGAAACTAGGAAGCCTCGCCTAGTCTTCTTCGGATCTCTCCTCTCAGCTCGTCTTACCTTTCTTACAAAACCACCAGCTGTCATCTGCCTCGAAGGAGAGACTGCTTGTCAGCCTGGAGAGAGGGCATCGGCCTAAGAACGAGACTGCCTGCCAGCTTGACTAGTCTGTGACTGTCTGTGGAGGTATATCCTTTCTCTGAATTTTTCTCTTACAGGCTAAAATAAAGCACCCTCTTTTGCAGCTACTCCAGAAGCCGGTCCGGTCGTGAGGGGAAATAACTGCAGTTTTGCATTTCAAAGACTCACAATCCTTTTGCAACCAAGAGATAACATCGTGGCAGAAACAGAGAGAACATCTGCATCTCCCCCCACCTTCCTCTCAGTTACATGGATAAGGCACTCAAGTAGTGTTTCATGGTGGTATCTTTTCTCTGCTTCTATAAATAATCTTAAGCATTTTTCCTAACTTTTCTTATTTTTCCTCTTTTCCTTTCGCATCTCTCTCGCAATCAATTAATAAAAATCAGTTTTTGGTATTTACAGATAACTTGTTTGAGTTTTAATTTTGCTCAAGAGAATGATTCGAACTTGTAGTTCAATCTGCATAAAAATTAAGCAGATCTGAACGTCACACACGCGCCGTCGACATTTGCGCCCAGGCAAAAGGTGGCAGCCTTGGGCTCTCAGGTGCCAATGATGGGGCCCCGTTAACACTTGCTTTCTGTCCTGGCACCTTTTCCCAGGGAGGAATCTTCGTCCGTCTGGAAATCTGGGTTCAAAAATGGCACTGCCCCAAACCCGCACAAGGTACACACCGTCGAGCTTTGCGCCCAGGGAAAAGGGGGCAGCCTTGGGCTCTCAGCTGCCTATGATGGTGCCCCATTACCCCTACAAAAGGCACAATGGCTTTCTGTCCTGGCACCTTTTCCCAGGGAGAAATCTTCATCGGTTTGGAATTCTGGTCTGAGAATCGGCACTTTCCTGGACCCGCAAGTGGAACGCACCATCGAGCTTTGCGTCCAGGGAAAAGGTGGCAGCCTTGGGCTCTCAGGTGCCAATGATGGGGCCCCATTACCTTTACAAAAAGCACAATGGCTTTCTGTCCTGGCACCTTTTCCCTGGGAGGAGTCTTCATTGGTCTGGAATTCTGGGCTGTAAAATGGCACTTTCTGGGACCAGCACGTGCCACGCACTGTCGTGCTTTGCGCCCAGGGAAAAGGAGGCAACCTCTGGCTCTCAGATACCAATGACGGGCCCCCATTAACACTAGAAATGGAACAATCGCTTTCTGACCTGGGAGCCCTTTCCCTGGGAGGAGTCGTCAGCCGTCTGGAATCCTGGGCTGAACAAAGCACTTTCTCTGACGTGCACGTGGCTGGCACCATCTAGCTTTGCGCCCAGGGAAAAGGTGGCAGCCTTGGGCTCTCAGGTGCCAATGATGGGTCCCCGTTAACACTAGATAAATAACAGTCGCTTTCTGTCCTGGCACCTTTTCCCTGATAGGAATTTTCGTCCGTCTGGAATTCTGGGTTCAAAAACGGCACTTCCCCGGACCTGCAAGTGGAATGAACCGTCGAGCTTTGCGCCCAGGGAAAAGGGGGCAGCCTTGGGCTCTCAGGTGCCAATGATGGTGCCCCATTACCCCTACAAAAGGCACAATGGCTTTCTGTCCTGGCACCTTTTCCCTCTGAGGAATCTTCATTGGTCTGGAATTCTGGGCTGGAAACGGCTCTTTCCCTTACCCGCATGTGGCACGCACCGTCGTGCTTTGCGCCCAGGGAAAAGGTGGCAGCCCTGGGCTCTCAGTTGCCAATTTTGGGGCCCCATTAACCCTAGAAAAGGCACAAGCGCTTTCTGTCCTGGCACCTTTTCCCAGGGAGAAATCTTCGCTGGCCAGGAATTCTGGGATGAGAAACGGCACATTCCCGGACTTGCAAGTGGCACGCGCCGTCGACATTTGCGCCCAGGGAAAAGGGGGCAGCCTTGGGCTCTCAGGTGCCAAAGATGGGGCCCCATTACCCCTAGAAAAGGCATAATGGCTTTCTGTCTTGACACCTTTTCCCAGAGAGGAATCGACTTCCGTCTGGAATTCTGGGCTGAAAAACGGCCCTTTCCCGGACCCGCACAGGGTATGCACCGTCGAGCTTTGCACCCAGGGAAAAGGTGGCAGCCTTGGGCTCTCAGGTGCCAATGATGGGGCCCAATTAGCATTACAAAATACACAATGGCTTTGTCTCCTGGTACCTTTTCCCTCTGAGGAATCTTCATAGGTCTGGAACTCTGGGCTGAAAAATGGCACTTTCCCGGACCCGCACGTGGAACGCTCCGTCGAGCTTTGCGCCCAGGGAAAAGGTGGCAGCCTTGGGCTCTCAGGTGTCAATTTTGGGGCCCTATTAACCCTAGAAAAGGCACAATTGCTTTCTGCCCTGGCACCCTTTCACTGGGAGAAATCTTCATCGGCCTGGAATTCTGGGATGAGAAACAGCACATTCCTGGACCCGCAAGTGGCACGCACCGTCGAGCATTGCGCTCAGGGAAAAGGTTGCAGCCTTGGGCTCTCAGGTGTCAATGATGGAGCCCGATTAACCCTAGAAAAGGAACAATCGCTTTCTGTCCTGACACCTTTTCCCAGGGAGGAATCTTCATCGGTCTGGAATTCTGAAATGAGAAAGGGCAATTTCCCGGACCCTCACATAGCACGCATGGTCGAGCTTTGCACCCAGGGTATAGGAGGCAACCTTGGGCTCTCAGGTGCAAATGATGGGGGCCGATTAACCCTAGAAATGGAACAATCGCTTTCTGTCCTGGGAGCCTCTTCCCTGTGAGGAGTCTTCATCCGTCTGGAATTGAGGGCTGAAAAACGGCACTTTCCCGGACAAGAAAGTGGTACTCGCCGTTGATGCTTGCGCCCACGGAAAAGGTGGCAGCCTCTGGCTCTCAGATGCCAATGACGGGCCCCCATTAACACTAGAAATGGAACAATCGTTTTCTGTCCTGGGAGCTCTTTCCCTGGGAGGAGTCGTCAGCCGTCTGGAATTCTGGGCTGAACAAAGCACTTTCTCTGACCTGCACGTGGCAGGCACCATCTAGCTTTGCGCCCAGGGAAAAGGTGGCAGCCTTGGGCTCTCAGGTGCCAACGATGGGGCCCCATTAACAGTAGATAAATAACAATCGCTTTCTGTCCTGGCACCTTTTCCATGGGAGGAATTTTCGTCCGTCTGGAATTCTGGGCTGAAAAACGGCACTTCCCGGACCTGCAAGTGGAACGCACCGTCGAGCTTTGTGCCCAGGGAAAAGGTGGCAGCCTTGGGCTCTCAGGTGCCAATGATGGGGCCCCATTACCCCTAGAAAAAGAACAATCGCTTTCTGTCCTGGCACCTTTTCCCTCTGAGGAATCTTCATTGGTCTGGAATTCTGGGCTGAAAACGGCTCTTTCCCTTACCCGCATGTGGCACGCACCGTCGAGCTTTTCGCGCAGGGAAAAAGTGGCAGCCCTGGGCTCTCAGCTGCCAATTTTGGGGCCCCATTAACCCTAGAAAAGGCACAATTGTTTTCTGTCCTGGCACCTTTTCCCAGGGAGAAATCTTCGCTGGCCTGGAATTCTGGGATGAGAAACGGCACGTTCCTGGACCCGCAAGTGGCACGCACCGTTGAGCTTTGCGCTCAGGGAAAAGGTTGCAGCCTTGGGCTCTGAGGTGTCAATGATGGAGCCCCATTACTCCTAGAAAAGGAACAATCGCTTTCTGTCCTGACACCTTTTCCCAGGGAGGAATCTTCATCGGTCTGGAATTCTGGAATGAGAAAGGGCAATTTCCCGGACCCTCACGTAGCACGCATGGTCGAGCTTTGCGCCCAGGGTATAGGAGGCAACCTTGGGCTCTCAGGTGCCAATGATGGGGCCTGATTAACCCTAGAAATGGAACAATCGCTTTCTGTCTTGGGAGCCTCTTCCCTGTGAGGAGTCTTCATCCGTCTGGAATTGAGGGCTGAAAAACGGCACTTTCCCGGACAAGAAAGTGGTCCGCACCGTTGATGTTTGCGCCCACGGAAAAGGTGGCAGCCTTGAACTCTCAGGTGCCAATGATGAGGCACCATTGACCCTAGAAAAGGACAATTCGATTTCTGACCTGGCACCTTTTCCCTGGGAGGTGTCTTCATCCGTCTGGAATTCTGGGCTGAAAAATGGCACTTCCCCGGACCCGCAAGTGGCACGCGCTGTCGGCATTTGCGCCCAGGCAAAAGGTGGCAGCCTTGGGCTCTCAGGTGCCAAGGATGGGGCCCCGTTAACACTAGAAAAATAACACTTGCTTTCTGTCCTGGCACCTTTTCCCAGGGAGGAATTTTTGTCCGTCTGGAAATCTGGGTTCAAAAACGGCACTGCCCCAAACCCGCACAAGGTACGCACCGTCGAACTTTGTGCCCACGGAAAAGGTTGCAGCCTTGGGCTCTCAGCTGCCAATGATGGGGCCCCATTACCCCTACAAAAGGCACAATGTCTTTCTGTCCTGGCACCTTTTCCCAGGGAGGAATCTTCATCGGCTTGGAATTCTGGTCTGAGAATCGGCATTTCCTGGACCCGCAAGTGGAACGCACCATCGAGCTTTGCGTCCAGGGAAAAGGTGGCAGTCTTGGGCTCTCAGGTGCCAATGATGGGGCCCCATTTCCTTTACAAAAAGCACAATGGCTTTCTGTCCTGGCACCTTTTCCCTGGGAGGAGTCTTCATTGGTCTGGAATTCTGGGCTGTAAAATGGCACTTTCTGGGACCAGCACATGGCACGCACTGTCGTGCTTTGCGCCCAGGCAAAAGGAGGCAACCTCTGGCTCTCAGATGCCAATGACGGGCCCCCATTAACACTAGAAATGGAACAATTGCTTTCTGTCCTGGGAGCCTTTTCCCTGGGAGGAGTCTTCATCCGTCTGGAATTCAGGGCTCAAAAAAGCACTTTCTCTGACCTGCACGTGGCAGGCACAATCTAGCTTTGCGCCCAGGGAAAATGTGGCAGTCTTGGGCTCTCAGGTGCCAATGATGGGGCCCCATTACCTTTACAAAAAGCACAATGGCTTTCTGTCCTGGCACCTTTTCCCTGGGAGGAGTCTTCATTGGTCTGGAATTCTGGGCTGTAAAGTGGCACTTTCTGGGACCAGCACGTGGCACGCACTGTCGTGCTTTGCGCCCAGGGAAAAGGAGGCAACCTCTGGCTCTCAGATGCCAATGATGGGCCCCCATTAACACTAGAAATGGAACAATCGTTTTCTGTCCTGGGAGCCCTTTCCCTGGGAGGAGTCGTCAGCCGTCTGGAATTCTGGGCTGAACAAAGCACTTTCTCTGACCTGCACGTGGCAGGCACCATCTAGCTTTGCACCCAGGGAAAAGGTGGCAGCCTTGGGCTCTCAGGTGCCAACGATGGGGCCCCGTTAACACTAGATAAATAACAATCGCTTTCTGTCCTGGCACCTTTTCCCAGGGAGGAAGTTTCGTCCGTCTGGAATTCTGGGCTGAAAAAGGGCACTTCCTCGGACCTGCAAGTGGAACGCACCGTCGAGCTTTGTGCCCAGGCAAAAGGTGGCAGCCTTGGGCTCTCAGGTGCCAATGATGGGGCCCCATTACCCCTAGAAAAAGAACAATGGCTTTCTGTCCTGGCACCTTTTCCCTCTGAGGAATCTTCATTGGTCTGGAATTCTGGGCTGAAAACGGCTCTTTCCCTTACCCGCATGTGGCACGCACCGTCGAGCTTTGCGCCCAGGGTATAGGAGGCAACCTTGGGCTCTCAGGTGCCAATGAGGGGGCCCCATTAACCCTAGAAAAGGCACAATCGCTTTCTGTCCTGGCACCTTTTCCCAGGGAGAAATCTTCGCTGGCCTGGAATTCTGGGATGAGAAACGGCACATTCCCGGACTTGCAAGTGGCACGCGCCGTCGACATTTGCGCCCAGGGAAAAGGTTGCAGCCTTCGGCTCTCAGGTTTCAATGATGGAGCCCCATTACTCCTAGAAAAGGAACAATCGCTTTCTGTCCTGACACCTTTTCCCAGGGAGGAATCTTCATCGGTCTGGAATTCTGGAATGAGAAACGGCAATTTCCCGGACCCTCACATAGCACGCATGGTCGAGCTTTGCGCCCAGGGTATAGGAGGCAACCTTGGGCTCTCAGGTGCCAATGATGGGGCCTGATTAACCCTAGAAATGGAACAATCGCTTTCTGTCTTGGGAGCCTCTTCCCTGTGAGGAGTCTTCATCCGTCTGGAATTGAGGGCTGAAAAACGGCACTTTCCCGGACAAGAAAGTGGTCCGCACCGTTGATGTTTGCGCCCACGGAAAAGGTGGCAGCCTTGAACTCTCAGGTGCCAATGATGAGGCACCATTGACCCTAGAAAAGGACAATTCGATTTCTGACCTGGCACCTTTTCCCTGGGAGGTGTCTTCATCCGTCTGGAATTCTGGGCTGAAAAATGGCACTTCCCCGGACCCGCAAGTGGCACGCGCTGTCGGCATTTGCGCCCAGGCAAAAGGTGGCAGCCTTGGGCTCTCAGGTGCCAAGGATGGGGCCCCGTTAACACTAGAAAAATAACACTTGCTTTCTGTCCTGGCACCTTTTCCCAGGGAGGAATCTTCGTCCGTCTGGAAATCTGGGTTCAAAAATGGCACTGCCCCAAACCCGCACAAGGTACGCACCGTCGAGCTTTGTGCCCTGGGAAAAGGGGGCAGCCTTGGGCTCTCAGGTGCCAAGGATGGGGCCCCGTTAACACTAGAAAAATAACACTTGCTTTCTGTCCTGGCACCTTTTCCCAGGGAGGAATTTTTGTCCGTCTGGAAATCTGGGTTCAAAAACGGCACTGCCCCAAACCCGCACAAGGTACGCACCGTCGAACTTTGTGCCCACGGAAAAGGTTGCAGCCTTGGGCTCTCAGCTGCCAATGATGGGGCCCCATTACCCCTACAAAAGGCACAATGGCTTTCTGTCCTGGCACCTTTTCCCAGGGAGGAATCTTCATCGGCTTGGAATTCTGGTCTGAGAATCGGCACTTTCCTGGACCCGCAAGTGGAACGCACCATCGAGCTTTGCGTCCAGGGAAAAGGTGGCAGTCTTGGGCTCTCAGGTGCCAATGATGGGGCCCCATTACCTTTACAAAAAGCACAATGGCTTTCTGTCCTGGCACCTTTTCCCTGGGAGGAGTCTTCATTGGTCTGGAATTCTGGGCTGTAAAATGGCACTTTCTGGGACCAGCACGTGGCACGCACTGTCGTGCTTTGCGCCCAGGCAAAAGGAGGCAACCTCTGGCTCTCAGATGCCAATGACGGGCCCCCATTAACACTAGAAATGGAACAATTGCTTTCTGTCCTGGGAGCCTTTTCCCTGGGAGGAGTCTTCATCCGTCTGGAATTCAGGGCTCAAAAAAGCACTTTCTCTGACCTGCACGTGGCAGGCACAATCTAGCTTTGCGCCCAGGGAAAATGTGGCAGTCTTGGGCTCTCAGGTGCCAATGATGGGGCCCCATTACCTTTACAAAAAGCACAATGGCTTTCTGTCCTGGCACCTTTTCCCTGGGAGGAGTCTTCATTGGTCTGGAATTCTGGGCTGTAAAGTGGCACTTTCTGGGACCAGCACGTGGCACGCACTGTCGTGCTTTGCGCCCAGGGAAAAGGAGGCAACCTCTGGCTCTCAGATGCCAATGATGGGCCCCCATTAACACTAGAAATGGAACAATCGTTTTCTGTCCTGGGAGCCCTTTCCCTGGGAGGAGTCGTCAGCCGTCTGGAATTCTGGGCTGAACAAAGCACTTTCTCTGACCTGCACGTGGCAGGCACCATCTAGCTTTGCACCCAGGGAAAAGGTGGCAGCCTTGGGCTCTCAGGTGCCAACGATGGGGCCCCGTTAACACTAGATAAATAACAATCGCTTTCTGTCCTGGCACCTTTTCCCAGGGAGGAAGTTTCGTCCGTCTGGAATTCTGGGCTGAAAAAGGGCACTTCCTCGGACCTGCAAGTGGAACGCACCGTCGAGCTTTGTGCCCAGGCAAAAGGTGGCAGCCTTGGGCTCTCAGGTGCCAATGATGGGGCCCCATTACCCCTAGAAAAAGAACAATGGCTTTCTGTCCTGGCACCTTTTCCCTCTGAGGAATCTTCATTGGTCTGGAATTCTGGGCTGAAAACGGCTCTTTCCCTTACCCGCATGTGGCACGCACCGTCGAGCTTTGCGCCCAGGGTATAGGAGGCAACCTTGGGCTCTCAGGTGCCAATGAGGGGGCCCCATTAACCCTAGAAAAGGCACAATCGCTTTCTGTCCTGGCACCTTTTCCCAGGGAGAAATCTTCGCTGGCCTGGAATTCTGGGATGAGAAACGGCACATTCCCGGACTTGCAAGTGGCACGCGCCGTCGACATTTGCGCCCAGGGAAAAGGTTGCAGCCTTGGGCTCTGAGGTGTCAATGATGGAGCCCCATTACTCCTAGAAAAGGAACAATCGCTTTCTGTCCTGACACCTTTTCCCAGGGAGGAATCTTCATCGGTCTGGAATTCTGGAATGAGAAACGGCAATTTCCCGGACTCTCACGTAGCACGCATGGTCGAGCTTTGCGCCCAGGGTATAGGAGGCAGCCTTGGGCTCTCAGGTGCCAATGATGGGGCCCGATTAACCCTAGAAATGGAACAATCGCTTTCTGTCCTGGGAGCCTCTTCCCTGTGAGGAGTCTTCATCCGTCTGGAATTGAGGGCTGAAAAACGGCACTTTCCCGGACAAGAAAGTGGTACGCGCCGTTGATGTTTGCGCCCACAGAAAAGGTGGCAGCCTTGAACTCTCAGGTGCCAATGTTTGGGCACCATTGATCCTAGAAAAGGACAATTCGATTTCTGACCTGGCACCTTTTCCCTGGGAGGTGTCTTCGTCCGTCTGGAATTCTGAGCTGAAAAATGGCACTTCCCCGGACCCGCAAGTGGCACGCGCCGTCGACATTTGCACCCAGGCTAAAGGTGGCAGCCTTGGGCTCTCAGGTGCCAAGGATGGGGCCCCATTAACACTAGAAAAATAACACTTGCTTTCTGTCCTGGCACCTTTTCCCAGGGAGGAATCTTCGTCCGTCTGGAAATCTGGGTTCAAAAATGGCACTGCCCCAAACCCGCACAAGGTACGCACCGTTGAGCATTGCGCCCAGGGAAAAGGGGGCAGCCTTGGGCTCTCAGGTGCCAATGATGGTGCCCCATTACCCCTACAAAAGGCACAATGGCTTTCTGTCCTGGCAGCCTTTTCCCAGGGAGGAATCTTCATCGCTTTGGAATTCTGGTCTGAGAATCGGCACTTTCCTGGACCCGCAAGTGGAACGCACCATCGAGCTTTGCATCCAGGGAAAAGGTGGCAGTCTTGGGCTCTCAGGTGCCAATGATGGGGCTTCATTACCTTTACAAAAAGCACAATGGCTTTCTGTCCTGGCACCTTTTCCCTGGGAGGAGTCTTCATTGGTCTGGAATTCTGGGCTGTAAAATGGCACTTTCTGGGACCAGCACGTGGCATGCACTGCCGTGCTTTGCGCCCAGGGAAAAGGAGGCAACCTCTGGCTCTCAGATGCCAATGACGGGCCCCCATTAACACTAGAAATGGAACAATCGCTTTCTGTCCTGGGAGCCTTTTCCCTGGGAGGAGTCTTCATCCGTCTGGAATTCAGGGCTGAAAAACAGCACGTTCCCGGACAAGAAAGTTGTACGCGCCGTTGATGTTTGCGCCCACGGAAAAGGTGGCAGCCTTGAACTCTCAGGTGCCAATGATGTGGCACCATTGACCCTAGAAAAGGACAATTCGATTTCTGACCTGGCACCTTTTCCCTGGGAGGTGTCTTCGTCCGTCTGGAATTTTGGGCTGAAAAAAGCACTTTCTCTGACCTGCACGTGGCAGGCACCATCTACCTTTGCGCCCAGGGAAAAGGTGGCAGCCTTGGGCTCTCAGGTGCCAATGATGGGGCCCCATTAACACTAGAAAAATAACACTTGCTTTCCGTCCTGGCCCCTTTTCCCTGGGAGGAATCTTCGTCCGTCTGGAATTCTCGGCTGAAAAAACGGCACTTCCCCGTACCCGCACGGGGAACGCTCCATCGAGCTTGGCGCCCACGGAAATGGGGGCAGCCTTGGGCTCACAGGTGCCAATGATGGGGCCCCATTAACCCTAGGAAAAGAACAATCGCTTTCTGTCCTGGCACCTTTTCCCAGGGAGAAATCTTCGCTGGCCTGGAATTCTGGGATTGGAAACGGCACATTCCCGGACTTGCAAGTGGCACGCGCCGTCGACATTTGCGTCCAGGGAAAAGGTGGCAGCCTTGGGCTCTCAGGTGCCAATGATGGGGCCCCATTACCCCTACAAAAGGCACAATGGTTTTTGTCCTGACAACTTTTCCCAGAGAGGAATCGACTTCCGTCTGGAATTCTGGGCTGAAAAACGGCCCATTCCCGGACCCGCACAGGCTATGCACGGTCGAGCTTTGCGTCCAGGGAAAAGGTGGCAGTCTTGGGCTCTCAGGTGCCAATGATGGGGCCCCATTACCTTTGCAAAAAGCACAATGGCTTTCTGTCCTGGCACCTTTTCCCTGGGAGGAGTCTTCATTGGTCTGGAATTCTGGGCTGTAAAATGGCACTTTCTGGGACCAGCATGTGGCACGCACTGTCGTGCTTTGCGCCCAGGCAAAAGTAGGCAACCTCTGGCTCTCAGATGCCAATGACGGGCCCCCATTAACACTAGAAATGGAAGAACCGCTTTCTGTCCTGGGAGCCTTTTCCCTGGGAGGAGTCGTCATCCGTCTGGAATCCTGGGCTGAACAAAGCACTTTCTCTGACCTGCACGTGGCAGGCACCATCTAGCTTTGCACCCAGGGAAAAGGTGGCAGCCTTGGGCTCTCAGGTCCGAATGATGGGTCCCCGTTAACACTAGATAAATAACAATCGCTTTCTCTCCTGGCACCTTTTCCCAGGGAGGAATTTTCGTCCGTCTGGAATTCTGGTCTGAAAAACGGCACTTCCCCGGACCCGCAAGTGGAACGCACCGTCGAGCTTTGTGCCCAGGCAAACGGTGGCAGCCTTGGGCTCTCAGGTGCCAATGATGGGGCCCCATTACCCCTAGAAAAAGAACAATCGCTTTCTGTCCTGGCACCTTTTCCCAGGGAGGAATCTTCGTCCGTCTGGAAATCTGGGTTCAAAAATGGCACTGCCCCAAACCCGCACAAGGTACACACCGTAGAGCTTTGTGCCCAGGCAAAAGGTGACAGCCTTGGGCTCTCAGGTGCCAATGATGGGGCCCCATTACCCCTAGAAAAAGAACAATTGCTTTCTGTCCTGGCACCTTTTCCCTCTGAGGAATCTTCATTGGTCTGGAATTCTGGACTGAAAACGGCTCTTTCCCTTACCCGCATGTGGCACACACCGTCGAGCTTTGCACGCAGGGAAAAAGTGGCAGCCCTGGGCTCTCAGCTGCCAATTTTGCGGCCCCATTAACCCTAGAAAAGGCACAATTGCTTTCTGTCCTGGCACCTTTTCCTTGGGAGAAATCTTCATCGGCCTCGAATTCTGGGATGAGAAACAGCACTTTCCTGGACCCGCAAGTGGCACACACCGTTGTGCTTTGCGCTCAGGGAAAAGGTTGCAGCCTTCGGCTCTGAGGTGTCAATGATGGAGCCCCATTACTCCTAGAAAAGGAACAATCGCTTTCTGTCCTGACACCTTTTCCCAGGGAGGAATCTTCATCGGTCTGGAATTCTGGAATGAGAAACGGCAATTTCCCGGACCCTCACGTAGCACGCATGGTCGAGCTTTGCGCCCAGGGTATAGGAGGCAACCTTGGGCTCTCAGGTGCCAATGATGGGGCCCGATTAACCCTAGAAATGGAACAATCGCTTTCTGTCCTGGGAGCCTCTTCCCTGTGAGGAGTCTTCATCCGTCTGGAATTCAGGGCTGAAAAACGGCACTTTCCCGGAGAAGAAAGTGGTCCGCGCCGTTAATGTTTGCGCCCACAGAAAAGGTGGCAGCCTTGAACTCTCAGGTGCCAATGATGAGGCACCATTGACCCTAGAAAAGGACAATTCGATTTCTGACCTGGCACCTTTTCCCTGGGAGGTGTCTTCATCCGTCTGGAATTCTGGGCTGAAAAATGGCACTTCCCCGGACCCGCAAGTGGCACGCGCTGTCGGCATTTGCGCCCAGGCAATAGGTGGCAGCCTTCGGCTCTCAGGTGCCAATGATGGGGCCCCGTTAACACTAGAAAAATAACACTTGCTTTCTGTCCTGGCATCTTTTCCCAGGGAGGAATCTTCGTCCGTCTGGAAATCTGGGTTCAAAAATGGCACTGCCCCAAACCCGCACAAGGTACGCACCGTCGAGCTTTGTGCCCTGGGAAAAGGGGGCAGCCTTGGGCTCTCAGGTGCCAAGGATGGGGCCCCGTTAACACTAGAAAAATAACACTTGCTTTCTGTCCTGGCACCTTTTCCCAGGGAGGAATTTTCGTCCGTCTGGAAATCTGGGTTCAAAAACGGCACTGCCCCAAACCCGCACAAGGTACGCACCGTCGAGCTTTGTGCCCAGGGAAAAGGGGGCAGCCTTGGGCTCTCAGCTGCCAATGATGGGGCCCCATTACCCCTACAAAAGGCACAATGTCTTTCTGTCCTGGCACCTTTTCCCAGGGAGGAATCTTCATCGGCTTGGAATTCTGGTCTGAGAATCGGCATTTTCCTGGACCCGCAAGTGGAACGCACCATCGAGCTTTGCGTCCAGGGAAAAGGTGGCAGTCTTGGGCTCTCAGGTGCCAATGATGGGGCCCCATTTCCTTTACAAAAAGCACAATGGCTTTCTGTCCTGGCACCTTTTCTCTGGGAGGAGTCTTCATTGGTCTGGAATTCTGGGCTGTAAAATGGCACTTTCTGGGACCAGCACGTGGCATGCACTGTCGTGCTTTGTGCCCAGGGAAAAGGAGGCAACCTCTGGCTCTCAGATGCCAATGACGGGCCCCCATTAACCCTAGAAATGGAACAATCGCTTTCTGTCCTGGAAGCCTTTTCCCTGGGAGGAGTCGTCATCCGTCTGGAATCCTGGGCTGAAAAAAGCACTTTATCTGACCTGCACGTGGCAGGCACAATCTAGCTTTGCGCCCAGGGAAAAGGTGGCAGTCTTGGGCTCTCAGGTGCCAATGATGGGGCCCCATTACCTTTACAAAAAGCACAATGGCTTTCTGTCCTGACACCTTTTCCCATGAAGGAGTCTTCATTGGTCTGGAATTCTGGGCTGTAAAATGGTACTTTCTGGGACCAGCACGTGGCACGCACTGTCGTGCTTTGCGCCCAGGGAAAAGGAGGCAACCTCTGGCTCTCAGATGCCAATGACGGGCCCCCATTAACACTAGAAATGGAACAATCGTTTTCTGTCCTGGGAGCCCTTTCCCTGGGAGGAGTCGTCAGCCGTCTGGAATACTGGGCTGAACAAAGCACTTTCTCTGACCTGCACGTGGCAGGCACCATCTAGCTTTGCGCCCAGGGAAAAGGTGGCAGCCTTGGGCTCTCAGGTGCCAACGATGGGTCCCTGTTAACACTAGATAAATAACAATCGCTTTCTGTCCTGGCACCTTTTCCATGGGAGGAATTTTCGTCCGTCTGGAATTCTGGGCTGAAAAACGGCACTTCCCGGACCTGCAAGTGGAATGCACCGTCGAGCTTTGTGCCCAGGCAAAAGGTGGCAGCCTTGGGCTCTCAGGTGCCAATGATGGGGCCCCATTACCCCTAGAAAAAGAACAATCGCTTTCTGTCCTGGCACCTTTTCCCTCTGAGGAATCTTCATTGGTCTGGAATTCTGGGCTGAAAACGGCTCTTTCCCTTACCCGCATGTGGCACGCACCGTCGAGCTTTTCGCGCAGGGAAAAAGTGGCAGCCCTGGGCTCTCAGCTGCCAATTTTGGGGCCCCATTAACCCTAGAAAAGGCACAATTGCTTTCTGTCCTGGCACCTTTTCCCTGGGAGAAATCTTCGCTGGTCTGGAATTCTGGGATGAGAAACGGCACGTTCCTGGACCCGCAAGTGGCACGCACCTTTGAGCTTTGCGCTCAGGGAAAAGGTTGCAGCCTTCGGCTCTGAGGTGTCAATGATGGAGCCCCATTACTCCTAGAAAAGGAACAATCGCTTTCTGTCCTGACACCTTTTCCCAGGGAGGAATCTTCATCGGTCTGGAATTCTGGAATGAGAAACGGCAATTTCCCGGACCCTCACGTAGCACGCATGGTCGAGCTTTGCGCCCAGGGTATAGGAGGCAACCTTGGGCTCTCAGGTGCCAATGATGGGGCCTGATTAACCCTAGAAATGGAACAATCGCTTTCTGTCCTGGGAGCCTCTTCCCTGTGAGGAGTCTTCATCCGTCTGGAATTCAGGGCTGAAAAACGGCACTTTCCCGGAGAAGAAAGTGGTCCGCGCCGTTGATGTTTGCGTCCACAGAAAAGGTGGCAGCCTTGAACTCTCAGGTGCCAATGATGAGGCACCATTGACCCTAGAAAAGGACAATTCGATTTCTGACCTGGCACCTTTTCCCTGGGAGGTGTCTTCATCCGTCTGGAATTCTGGGCTGAAAAATGGCACTTCCCCGGATCCGCAAGTGGCACGCGCTGTCGGCATTTGCGCCCAGGCAAAAGGTGGCAGCCTTGGGCTCTCAGGTGCCAACGATGGGGCCCCGTTAACACTAGATAAACAACAATCGCTTTCTGTCCTGGCACCTTTTTCATGGGAGGAATTTTCGTCCGTCTGGAATTCTGGGCTGAAAAACGGCACTTCCCCGGACCTGCAAGTGGAACGCACCATTGAGCTTTGCGTCGAGGGAAAAGGTGGCAGCCTTGGGCTCTCAGGTGCCAATGATGGGGCCCCATTACCCCTAGAAAAGAACAATCGCTTTCTGTCCTGGCACCTTTTCCCAGGGAGGAATCTTCATTGGTCTGGAATTCTGGGCTGAAAACGGCTCTTTCCCTTACCCGCATGTGGCACGCACCGTCGAGCTTTGAGCCCAGGGAAAAGGTGGCAGCCCTGGGCTCTCAGCTGCCAATTTTGGGGCCCCATTAACCCTAGAAAAGGCACAATCGCTTTCTGTCCTGGCACCTTTTCCCAGGGAGAAATCTTCGCTGGCCTGGAATTCTGGGATGAGAAACGGCACATTCCCGGACTTGCAAGTGGCACGCGCCATCGACATTTGCGTCCAGGGAAAAGGTGGCAGCCTTGGGCTCTCAGGTGCCAAAGATGGGGCCCCATTACCCCTAGAAAAGGCACAATGGCTTTCTGTCTTGACACCTTTTCCCAGAGAGGAATCGACTTTCGTCTGGAATTCTGGGCTGAAAAACGGCCCTTTCCCGGACCCGCACAGGGTATGCACCGTCGAGCTTTGCACCCAGGGAAAAGGTGTCAGCCTTGGGCTCTCAGGTGCCAATGATGGGGCCCAATTAGCATTACAAACTACACAATGGCTTTGTCTCCTGGTACCTTTTCCCTCTGAGGAATCTTCATAGGTCTGGAATTCTGGGCTGAAAAATGGCACTTTCCCGGACCCGCACGTGGAACGCTCCGTCGAGTTTTGCGCCCAGGGAAAAGGTGGCAGCCTTGGGCTCTCAGGTGTCAATTTTGGGGCCCCATTAACCCTAGAAAAGGCACAATTGCTTTCTGCCCTGGCACATCTTCCCTGGGAGAAATCTTCATCGGCCTGGAATTCTGGGATGAGAAACAGCACATTCCTGGACCCGCAAGTGGCATGCACCGTTGAGCTTTGCGCTCAGGGAAAAGGTTGCAGCCTTCGGCTCTCAGGTGTCAATGATGGAGACCCATTAACCCTAGAAAAGGAACAATCACTTTCTGTCCTGGCACCTTTTCCCAGTGAGGAATCTTCATCGGTCTGGAATTCTGGAATGAGAAACGGCAATTTCCCGGACCCTCACGTAGCACGCATGGTCGAGCTTTGCGCCCAGGATATAGGAGGCAACCTTGGGCTCTCAGGTGCCAATGATGGAGCCCGATTAACCCTAGAAATGGAACAATCGCTTTCTGTCCTGGGAGCCTCTTCCCTGTGAGGAGTCTTCATCCGTCTGGAATTGAGGGCTGAAAAACGGCACTTTCCCGGAGAAGAAAGTGGTCCGCGCCGTTGATGTTTGCGCCCACGGAAAAGGTGGCAGCCTTGAACTCTCAGGTGCCAATGATGGGGCACCATTGACCCTAGGAAAGGACAATTCGATTTCTGACCTGGCACCTTTTCCCTGGGAGGTGTCTTCGTCCGTCTGGAATTCTGGGCTTAAAAATGGCACTTCCCCGGACCCGCAAGTGGCACGCGCCGTCGACATTTGCGCCCAGGCAAAAGGTGGCAGCCTTGGGCTCTCAGGTGCCAATGATGGGGCCCCGTTAACACTTGCTTTCTGTCCTGGCACCTTTTCCCAGGGAGGAATCTTCGTCCGTCTGGAAATCTGGGTTCAAAAATGGCACTGCCCCAAACCCGCACAAGGTACACACCGTTGAGCTTTGCGCCCAGGGAAAAGGGGGCAGCCTTGGGCTCTCAGCTGCCAATGATGGGGCCCCATTACCCCTACAAAAGGCACAATGGCTTTCTGTCCTGGCACCTTTTCCCAGGGAGGAATCTTCATCGCTTTGGAATTCTGGTCTGAGAATCGGCACTTTCCTGGACCCGCAAGTGGAACGCACCATCGAGCTTTGCGTCCAGGGAAAAGGTGGCAGCCTTGGGCTCTCAGGTGCCAATGATGGGGCCCCATTACCTTTACAAAAAGCACAATGGCTTTCTGTCCTGGCACCTTTTCCCTGGGAGGAGTCTTCATTGGTCTGGAATTCTGGGCTGTAAAATGGCACTTTCTGGGACCAGCACGTGGCACGCACTGTCGTGCTTTGCGCCCAGGCAAAAGGAGGCAACCTCTGGCTCTCAGATGCCAATGACGGGCCCCCATTAACACTAGAAATGGAACAATCGCTTTCTGTCCTGGGAGCCCTTTCCCTGGGAGGAGTCGTCAGCCGTCTGGAATCCTGGGCTGAACAAAGCACTTTCTCTGACCTGCACGTGGCAGGCACCATCTAGCTTTGCGCCCAGGGAAAAGGTGGCAGCCTTGGGCTCTAAGGTGCCAACGATGGGTCCCCGTTAACTCTAGATAAATAACAGTCGCTTTATGTGCTGGCACATTTTCCCTGGGAGGAGTTTTCGTCCGTCTGGAATTCTGGGCTGAAAAATGGCACTTCCCCGGACGTGCAAGTGGAATGCACCGTCGAGCTTTGCGTCGAGGGAAAAGGTGGCAGCCTTGGGCTCTCAGGTGCCAATGATGGGGCCCCATTACCCCTAGAAAAAGAACAATCGCTTTCTGTCCTGGCACCTTTTCCCTGGGAGGAATCTTCATTGGTCTGGAATTCTGGGCTGAAAACGGCTCTTTCCCTTACCCGCATGTGGCACGCACCGTCGTGCTTTGCGCCCAGGGAAAAGGTGGCAGCCCTGGGCTCTCAGTTGCCAATTTTGGGGCCCCATTAACCCTAGAAAAGGCACAAGCGCTTTCTGTCCTGGCACCTTTTCCCAGGGAGAAATCTTCGCTGGCCTGGAATTCTGGGATGAGAAACGGCACATTCCCGGACTTGCAAGTGGCACGCGCCGTCGACATTTGCGCCCAGGGAAAAGGTGGCAGCCTTGGGCTCTCAGGTGCCAAAGATGGGGCCCCATTACCCCTAGAAAAGGCATAATGGCTTTCTGTCTTGACACCTTTTCCCAGAGAGGAATCGACTTCCGTCTGGAATTCTGGGCTGAAAAACGGCCCTTTCCCGGACCCGCACAGGGTATGCACCGTCGAGCTTTGCACCCAGGGAAAAGGTGGCAGCCTTGGGCTCTCAGGTGCCAATGATGGGGCCCAATTAGCATTACAAAATACACAATGGCTTTGTCTCCTGGTACCTTTTCCCTCTGAGGAATCTTCATAGGTCTGGAATTCTGGGCTGAAAAATGGCAGTTTCCCGGACCCGCACGTGGAACGCTCCGTCGAGCTTTGCGCCCAGGGAAAAGGTGGCAGCCTTGGGCTCTCAGGTGTCAATTTTGGGGCCCCATTAACCCTAGAAAAGGCACAATTGCTTTCTGCCCTGGCACCCTTTCACTGGGAGAAATCTTCATCGGCCTCAAATTCTGGGATGAGAAACAGCACATTCCTGGACCCGCAAGTGGCACGCACCGTCGAGCATTGCGCTCAGGGAAAAGGTTGCAGCCTTGGGCTCTCAGGTGCCAATGATGGAGCCCGATTAACCCTAGAAAAAGAACAATCGCTTTCTGTCCTGACACCTTTTCCCAGGGAGGAATCTTCATCGGCCTCGAATTCTGGGATGAGAAACAGCACATTCCTGGACCTGCAAGTGGCACGCACCGTCGAGCTTTGCGCTCATGGAAAAGGTTGCAGCCTTCGGCTCTCAGGTGTCAATGATGGAGCCCCATTAACCCTAGAAAAGGAACAATCGCTTTCTGTCCTGACACCTTTTCCCAGGGAGGAATCTTCATCGGTCTGGAATTCTGGAATGAGAAACGGCAATTTCCCGGACCCTCACGTAGCTCGCATGGTCGAGCTTTGCGCCCAGGGTATAGGAGGCAACCTTGGGCTCTCAGGTGCCAATGATGGGGCCCGATTAACGCTAGAAATGGAACAATCGCTTTCTGTCCTGGGAGCCTCTTCCCTGTGAGGAGTCTTCATCCGTCTGGAATTGAGGGCTGAAAAACGGCACTTTCCCGGACAAGAAAGTGGCACGTGCCGTTGATGTTTGCGCCCACGGAAAAGGTGGCAGCCTTGAACTCTCAGGTGCCAATGATGGGGCACCATTGACCCTAGGAAAGGACAATTCGATTTCTGACCTGGCACCTTTTCCCTGGGAGGTGTCTTCGTCCGTCTGGAATTTTGGGCTGAAAAATGGCACTTCCCCGGACCCGCAAGTGGCACGCGCCGTTGACATTTGCGCCCAGGCAAAAGGTGGCAGCCTTCGGCTCTCAGGTGCCAATGATGAGGCCCCGTTAACACTTGCTTTCTGTCCTGGCACCTTTTCCCAGGGAGGAATCTTCGTCCGTCTGGAAATCTGGGTTCAAAAATGGCACTGCCCCAAACCCGCACAAGGTACACACCGTCGAGCTTTGCGCCCAGGGAAAAGGGGGCAGCCTTGGGCTCTCAGCTGCCAATGATGGTGCCCCATTACCCCTACAAAAGGCACAATGGCTTTCTGTCCTGGCACCTTTTCCCAGGGAGGAATCTGCATCGGTTTGGAATTCTGGTCTGGAAATCTGCACTTTCCCGGACCCACAAGTGGAACGCACCATCGAGCTTTGCGTCCAGGGAAAAGGTGGCAGCCTTGGGCTCTCAGGTGCCAATGATGGGGCCCCATTACCTTTACAAAAAGCACAATGGCTTTCTGTCCTGGCACCTTTTCCCTGGGAGGAGTCTTCATTGGTCTGGAATTCTGGGCTGTAAAATGGCACTTTCTGGGACCAGCACGTGGCACGCACTGTCGTGTTTTGCGCCCAGGGAAAAGGAGGCAATCTCTGGCTCTCAGATGCCAATGACGGGCCCCCATTAACACTAGAAATGGAACAATCGCTTTCTGTCCTGGGAGCCCTTTCCCTGGGAGGAGTCGTCATCCGTCTGGAATCCTGGGCTGAACAAAGGTCTTTCTCTGACCTGCACGTGGCAGGCACCATCTAACTTTGCGCCCAGGGAAAAGGTGGCAGCCTTGGGCTCTCAGGTGCCAACGATGGGTCCCCGTTAACACTAGATAAATAACAATCGCTTTCTGTCCTGGCACCTTTTCCCTGGGAGGAATTTTCGTCCGTCTGGAATTCTGGGCTGAAAAATGGCCCTTCCCCAGACCTGCAAGTGGAACGCACCGTCGACATTTGCGCCCAGGCAAAAGGTGGCAGCCTTGGGCTCTCAGGTGCCAATGATGGGGCCCCATTACCCCTAGAAAAAGAACAATCGCTTTCTGTCCTGGCACCTTTTCCCTCTGAGGAATCTTCATCGGTCTGGAATTCTGGGCTGAAAACGGCTCTTTCCCTTACCCGCATGTGGCACGCACCGTCGAGCTTTGCGCCCAGGGAAAAGGTGGCAGCCCTGGGCTCTCAGCTGCCAATTTTGGGGCCCCATTAACCTTAGAAAAGGCACAATCGCTTTCTGTCCTGGCACCTTTTCCCAGGGAGAAATCTTCACTGGCCTGGAATTCTGGGATGAGAAACGGCACATTCCCGGACTTGCAAGTGGCACGCGTCGTCGACATTTGCGTCCAGGGAAAAGGTGGCAGCCTTGGGCTCTCAGGTGCCAAAGATGGGGCCCCATTACCCCTAGAAAAGGCACAATGGCTTTCTGTCCTGACACCTTTTCCCAGAGAGGAATCGACTTCCGTCTGGAATTCTGGGCTGAAAAACGGCCCTTTCCCGGACCCGCACAGGGTATGCACCGTCGAGCTTTGCACCCAGGGAAAAGGTGTCAGCCTTGGGCTCTCAGGTGCCAATGATGGGGCCCAATTAGCATTACAAAATACACAATGGCTTTGTCTCCTGGTACCTTTTCCCTCTGAGGAATCTTCATAGGTTTGGAATTCTGTGCTGAAAAATGGCAATTTCCGAGGCCCGCACGAGGAACGTTCCGTCGAGCATTGCGCCCAGGGAAAAGGGGGCAGCCTTGGGCTCTCAGCTGCCAATGATGGTGCCCCATTACCCCTACAAAAGGCACAATGGCTTTCTGTCCTGGCACCTTTTCCCAGGGAGAAATCTTCATCGGTTTGGAATTCTGGTCTGAGAATCGGCACTTTCCTGGACCCGCAAGTGGAACGCACCATCGAGCTTTGCGTCCAGGGAAAAGGTGGCAGCCTTGGGCTCTCAGGTGCCAATGATGGGGCCCCATTACCTTTACAAAAAGCACAATGGCTTTCTGTCCTGGCACCTTTTCCCTGGGAGGAGTCTTCATTGGTCTGGAATTCTGGGCTGTAAAATGGCACTTTCTGGGACCAGCACGTGGCATGCACTGTCGTGCTTTGCGCCCAGGGAAAAGGAGGCAACCTCTGGCTCTCAGATGCCAATGACGGGCCCCCATTAACACTAGAAATGGAACAATCGCTTTCTGACCTGGGAGCCCTTTCCCTGGGAGGAGTCGTCAGCCGTCTGGAATCCTGGGCTGAACAAAGCACTTTCTCTGACCTGCACGCGGCAGGCACCATCTAGCTTTGCGCCCAGGGAAAAGGTGGCAGCCTTGGGCTCTCAGGTGCCAATGATGGGTCCCCGTTAACACTAGATAAATAACAGTCGCTTTCTGTCCTGGCACCTTTTCCCTTGGAGGAATTTTCGTCCGTCTGGAATTCTGGGCTGAAAAACGGCACTTCCCCGGACCTGCAAGTGGAATGAACCGTCGAGCTTTGCGCCCAGGGAAAAGGGGGCAGCCTTGGGCTCTCAGGTGCCAATGATGGTGCCCCATTACCCCTACAAAAGGCACAATGGCTTTCTGTCCTGGCACCTTTTCCCTGGGAGGAATCTTCATAGGTCTGGAATTCTGGGCTGAAAAATGGCACTTTCCCGGACCCGCACGTGGAACGCTCCGTCGAGCTTTGCGCCAGGGAAAAGGTGGCAGCCTTGGGCTCTCAGGTGTCAATTTTGGGGCCCCATTAACCCTAGAAAAGGCACAATTGCTTTCTGCCCTGGCACCCTTTCACTGGGAGAAATCTTCATCGGCCTCGAATTCTGGGATGAGAAACAGCACATTCCTGGACCCGCAAGTGGCACGCACCGTCGAGCATTGCGCTCAGGGAAAAGGTTGCAGCCTTGGGCTCTCAGGTGTCAATGATGGAGCCCGATTAACCCTAGAAAAAGAACAATCGCTTTCTGTCCTGACACCTTTTCCCAGGGAGGAATCTTCATCGGCCTCGAATTCTGGGATGAGAAACAGCACATTCCTGGACCCGCAAGTGGCACGCACCGTCGAGCTTTGCGCTCAGGGAAAAGGTTGCAGCCTTCGGCTCTCAGGTGTCAATGATGGAGCCCCATTAACCCTAGAAAAGGAACAATCGCTTTCTGTCCTGACACCTTTTCCCAGGGAGGAATCTTCATCGGTCTGGAATTCTGGAATGAGAAACGGCAATTTCCCGGACCCTCACGTAGCTCGCATGGTCGAGCTTTGCGCCCAGGGTATAGGAGGCAACCTTGGGCTCTCAGGTGCCAATGATGGGGCCCGATTAACGCTAGAAATGGAACAATCGCTTTCTGTCCTGGGAGCCTCTTCCCTGTGAGGAGTCTTCATCCGTCTGGAATTGAGGGCTGAAAAACGGCACTTTCCCGGACAAGAAAGTGGCACGTGCCGTTGATGTTTGCGCCCACGGAAAAGGTGGCAGCCTTGAACTCTCAGGTGCCAATGATGGGGCACCATTGACCCTAGGAAAGGACAATTCGATTTCTGACCTGGCACCTTTTCCCTGGGAGGTGTCTTCGTCCGTCTGGAATTTTGGGCTGAAAAATGGCACTTCCCCGGACCCGCAAGTGGCACGCGCCGTCGACATTTGCGCCCAGGCAAAAGGTGGCAGCCTTCGGCTCTCAGGTGCCAATGATGAGGCCCCGTTAACACTTGCTTTCTGTCCTGGCACCTTTTCCCAGGGAGGAATCTTCGTCCGTCTGGAAATCTGGGTTCAAAAATGGCACTGCCCCAAACCCGCACAAGGTACACACCGTTGAGCTTTGCGCCCAGGGAAAAGGGGGCAGCCTTGGGCTCTCAGCTGCCAATGATGGTGCCCCATTACCCCTACAAAAGGCACAATGGCTTTCTGTCCTGGCACCTTTTCCCAGGGAGGAATCTTCATCGGTTTGGAATTCTGGTCTGGAAATCTGCACTTTCCCGGACCCACAAGTGGAACGCACCATCGAGCTTTGCGTCCAGGGAAAAGGTGGCAGCCTTGGGCTCTCAGGTGCCAATGATGGGGCCCCATTACCTTTACAAAAAGCACAATGGCTTTCTGTCCTGGCACCTTTTCCCTGGGAGGAGTCTTCATTGGTCTGGAATTCTGGGCTGTAAAATGGCACTTTCTGGGACCAGCACGTGGCACGCACTGTCGTGTTTTGCGCCCAGGGAAAAGGAGGCAATCTCTGGCTCTCAGATGCCAATGACGGGCCCCCATTAACACTAGAAATGGAACAATCGCTTTCTGTCCTGGGAGCCCTTTCCCTGGGAGGAGTCGTCATCCGTCTGGAATCCTGGGCTGAACAAAGGTCTTTCTCCGACCTGCACGTGGCAGGCACCATCTAGCTTTGCGCCCAGGGAAAAGGTGGCAGCCTTGGGCTCTCAGGTGCCAACGATGGGTCCCCGTTAACTCTAGATAAATAACAGTCGCTTTCTGTCCTGGCACCTTTTCCCTGGGAGGAATTTTCGTCCGTCTGGAATTCTGGGCTGAAAAACGGCCCTTCCCCAGACCTGTAAGTGGAACGCACCGTCGAGCTTTGCGCCCAGGGAAAAGGTGGCAGCCTTGGGCTCTCAGGTGCCAATGATGGGGCCCCATTACCCCTAGAAAAAGAACAATCGCTTTCTGTCCTGGCACCTTTTCCCTCTGAGGAATCTTCATTGGTCTGGAATTCTGGGCTGAAAACGGCTCTTTCCCTTACCCGCATGTGGCACGCACCGTCGAGCTTTGCGCCCAGGGAAAAGGTGGCAGCCCTGGGCTCTCAGCTGCCAATTTTGGGGCCCCATTAACCTTAGAAAAGGCACAATCGCTTTCTGTCCTGGCACCTTTTCCCAGGGAGAAATCTTCGCTGGCCTGGAATTCTGGGATGAGAAACGGCACATTCCCGGACTTGCAAGTGGCACGCGCCGTCGACATTTGCGCCCAGGGAAAAGGTGGCAGCCTTGGGCTCTCAGGTGTCAATTTGGGGGCCCCATTAACCCTAGAAAAGGCACAATTGCTTTCTGTCCTGGCACCTTTTCCCAGGGAGGAATCTTCATCGGTTTGGAATTCTGGTCTGAGAATCGGCACTTTCCCTTACCCGCAAGTGGCACGCATCATCGAGCTTTGCTTCCAGGGAAAAGGTGGCAGTCTCGGGCTCTCAGGTGCCAATGATGGGGCCCAATTAGCATTACAAACTACACAATGGCTTTGTCTCCTGGTACCTTTTCCCTCTGAGGAATCTTCATAGGTTTGGAATTCTGTGCTGAAAAATGGCAATTTCCGAGGCCCGCACGAGGAACGTTCCGTCGAGCATTGCGCCCAGGGAAAAGGGGGCAGCCTTGGGCTCTCAGGTGCCAATGATGGTGCCCCATTACCCCTACAAAAGGCACAATGGCTTTCTGTCCTGGCACCTTTTCCCAGGGAGGAGTCTTCATTGGTCTGGAATTCTGGGCTGTAAAATGGCACTTTCTGGGACCAGCACGTGGCACGCACTGTCGTGCTTTGCGCCCAGGGAAAAGGAGGCAACCTCTGGCTCTCAGATGCCAATGACGGGCCCCCATTAACACTAGAAATGGAACAACCGCTTTCTGTCCTGGGAGCCTTTTCCCTGGGAGGAGTCGTCATCCGTCTGGAATCCTGGACTGAACAAAGGTCTTTCTCTGACCTGCACGTGGCAGGCACCATCTAGCTTTGCACCCAGGGAAAAGGTGGCAGCCTTGGGCTCTCAGGTGCCAATGATGGGGCCCCGTTAACACTAGATAAATAACTATCGCTTTCTGTCCTGGCACCTTTTCCCTGGGAGGAATCTTCATTGGTCTGGAATTCTGGGCTGAAAACGGCTCTTTCCCTTACCCGCATGTGGCACGCACCGTCGAGCTTTGCGCCCAGGGAAAAGGTGGCAGCCCTGGGCTCTCAGCTGCCAATTTTGGGGCCCCATTAACCTTAGAAAAGGCACAATCGCTTTCTGTCCTGGCACCTTTTCCCAGGGAGAAATCTTCACTGGCCTGGAATTCTGGGATGAGAAACGGCACATTCCCGGACTTGCAAGTGGCACGCGCCGTCGACATTTGCGTCCAGGGAAAAGGTGGCAGCCTTGGGCTCTCAGGTGCCAAAGATGGGGCCCCATTACCCCTAGAAAAGGCACAATGGCTTTCTGTCCTGACACCTTTTCCCAGAGAGGAATCGACTTCCGTCTGGAATTCTGGGCTGAAAAACGGCCCTTTCCCGGACCCGCACAGGGTATGCACCGTCGAGCTTTGCACCCAGGGAAAAGGTGGCAGCCTTGGGCTCTCAGGTGCCAATGATGGGGCCCAATTAGCATTACAAACTACACAATGGCTTTGTCTCCTGGTACCTTTTCCCTCTGAGGAATCTTCATAGGTCTGGAACTGTGGGCTGAAAAATGGCACTTTCCCGGACTCGCACGTGGAACGCTCCGTCGAGCTTTGCGCCCAGGGAAAAGGTGGCAGCCTTGGGCTCTCAGGTGTCAATTTGGGGGCCCCATTAACCCTAGAAAAGGCACAATTGCTTTCTGTCCTGGCACCTTTTCCCAGGGAGGAATCTTCATCGGTTTGGAATTCTGGTCTGAGAATCGGCACTTTCCCTTACCCGCAAGTGGCACGCATCATCGAGCTTTGGTTCAAGGGAAAAGGTGGCAGTCTCGGGCTCTCAGGTGCCAATGATGGGGCCCAATTAGCATTACAAAATACACAATGGCTTTGTCTCCTGGTACCTTTTCCCTCTGAGGAATCTTCATAGGTTTGGAATTCTGTGCTGAAAAATGGCAATTTCCGAGGCCCGCACGAGGAACGTTCCGTCGAGCTTTGCGCCCAGGGAAAAGGGGGCAGCCTTGGGCTCTCAGGTGCCAATGATGGTGCCCCATTACCCCTACAAAAAGCACAATGGCTTTCTGTCCTGGCACCTTTTCCCAGGGAGGAATCTTCATCGGTTTGGAATTCTGGTCTGAGAATCGGCACTTTCCTGGACCCGCAAGTGGAACGCACCATCGAGCTTTGCACCCAGGGAAAAGGTGGCAGTCTTGGGCTCTCAGGTGCCAATGATGGGGCCCCATTTCCTTTACAAAAAGCACAATGGCTTTCTGTCCTGGCACCTTTTCCCTGGGAGGAGTCTTCATTGGTCTGGAATTCTGGGCTGTAAAATGGCACTTTCTGGGACCAGCACGTGGCACGCACTGTCGTGCTTTGCGCCCAGGGAAAAGGAGGCAACCTCTGGCTCTCAGATGCCAATGACGGGCCCCCATTAACACTAGAAATGGAACAACCGCTTTCTGTCCTGGGAGCCTTTTCCCTGGGAGGAGTCGTCATCCGTCTGGAATCCTGGACTGAACAAAGGTCTTTCTCTGACCTGCACGTGGCAGGCACCATCTAGCTTTGCGCCCAGGGAAAAGGTGGCAGCCTTGGGCTCTCAGGTGCCAATGATGGGGCCCCGTTAACACTAGATAAATAACTATCGCTTTCTGTCCTGGCACCTTTTCCCTGGGAGGAATCTTCATTGGTCTGGAATTCTGGGCTGAAAACGGCTCTTTCCCTTACCCGCATGTGGCACGCACCGTCGAGCTTTGCGCCCAGGGAAAAGGTGGCAGCCCTGGGCTCTCAGCTGCCAATGAGGGGGCCCCATTAACCCTAGAAAAGGCACAAGCGCTTTCTGTCCTGGCACCTTTTCCCTGGGAGAAATCTTCGCTGGCCTGGAATTCTGGGATGAGAAACGGCACATTCCCGGACTTGCAAGTGGCACGCGCCGTCGACATTTGCGCCCAGGGAAAAGGTGGCAGCCTTGGGCTCTCTGGTGCCAAAGATGGTGCCCCATTACCCCTAGAAAAGGCACAATGGCTTTCTGTCCTGACACCTTTTCACAGAGAAGAATCGACTTTTGTCTGGAATTCTGGGCTGAAAAACGGCCCTTTCTCGGACCAGCACAGGGTATGGACCGTCAAGCTTTGCACCCAGGGAAAAGGTGGCAGCCTTGGGCTCTCAGGTTCCAATGATGGGGCCCAATTAGCATTACAAAATACACAATGGCTTTGTCTCCTGGTACCTTTTCCCTCTGAGGAATCTTCATAGGTCTGGAACTGTGGGCTGAAAAATGGCACTTTCTGGGACCCGCACGTGGAACGCTCCGTCGAGCTTTGCGCTCAGGGAAAAGGTTGCAGCCTTGGGCTCTCAGGTGTCAATGATGGAGTCCCATTAACCCTAGAAAAGGAACAATCGCTTTCTGTCCTGACACCTTTTCCCAGGGAGGAATCTTCATCGGTCTGGAATTCTGGAATGAGAAACGGCAATTTCCCGGACCCTCACGTAGCACGCATGGTCGAGCTTTGCGCCCAGGGTGTAGGAGGCAACCTTGGGCTCTCAGGTGCCAATGATGGGGGCCGATTAACCCTAGAAATGGAACAATCGTTTTCTGTCCTGGGAGCCTCTTCCCTGTGAGGAGTCTTCATCCGTCTGGAATTGAGGGCTGAAAAACGGCACTTTCCCGGACAAGAAAGTGGTACGCGCCGTTGATGCTTGCGCCCACGGAAAAGGTGGCAGCCTTGAACTCTGAGGTGCCAATGATGGGGCACCATTGACCCTAGAAAAGAACAATTCGATTTCTGACCTGGCACCTTTTCCCTGGGAGGTGTCTTCGTCCGTCTGGAATTTTGGGCTGAAAAATGGCACTTCCCCGGACCCGCAAGTGGCACGCGCCGTCGACATTTGCGCCCAGGCAAAAGGTGGCAGTCTTCGGCTCTCAGGTGCCAATGATGAGGCCCCGTTAACACTTGCTTTCTGTCCTGGCACCTTTTCCCAGGGAGGAATCTTCGTCCGTCTGGAAATCTGGGTTCAAAAATGGCACTGCCCCAAACCCGCACAAGGTACACACCGTCGAGCTTTGCGCCCAGGGAAAAGGGGGCAGCCTTGGGCTCTCAGCTGCCAATGATGGTGCCCCATTACCCCTACAAAAGGCACAATGGCTTTCTGTCCTGGCACCTTTTCCCAGGGAGGAATCTTCATCGGTTTGGAATTCTGGTCTGGAAATCTGCACTTTCCTGGACCCGCAAGTGGAACGCACCATCGAGCTTTGCGTCCAGGGAAAAGGTGGCAGCCTTGGGCTCTCAGGTGCCAATGATGGGGCCCCATTACCTTTACAAAAAGCACAATGGCTTTCTGTCCTGGCACCTTTTCCCTGGGAGGAGTCTTCATTGGTCTGGAATTCTGGGCTGTAAAATGGCACTTTCTGGGACCAGCACGTGGCACGCACTGTCGTGTTTTGCGCCCAGGGAAAAGGAGGCAACCTCTGGCTCTCAGATGCCAATGACGGGCCCCCATTAACACTAGAAATGGAACAATCGCTTTCTGTCCTGGGAGCCCTTTCCCTGGGAGGAGTCGTCAGCCGTCTGGAATCCTGGGCTGAACAAAGGTCTTTCTCTGACCTGCACGTGGCAGGCACCATCTAGCTTTGCGCCCAGGGAAAAGGTGGCAGCCCTGGGCTCTCAGCTGCCAATTTTGGGGCCCCATTAACCTTAGAAAAGGCACAATCGCTTTCTGTCCTGGCACCTTTTCCCAGGGAGAAATCTTCACTGGCCTGGAATTCTGGGATGAGAAACGGCACATTCCCGGACTTGCAAGTGGCACGCGCCGTCGACATTTGCGTCCAGGGAAAAGGTGGCAGCCTTGGGCTCTCAGGTGCCAAAGATGGGGCCCCATTACCCCTAGAAAAGGCACAATGGCTTTCTGTCCTGACACCTTTTCCCAGAGAGGAATCGACTTCCGTCTGGAATTCTGGGCTGAAAAACGGCCCTTTCCCGGACCCGCACAGGGTATGCACCGTCGAGCTTTGCACCCAGGGAAAAGGTGGCAGCCTTGGGCTCTCAGGTGCCAATGATGGGGTCCAATTAGCATTACAAAATACACAATGGCTTTGTCTCCTGGTACCTTTTCCCTCTGAGGAATCTTCATAGGTCTGGAACTGTGGGCTGAAAAATGGCACTTTCCCGGACCCGCACGTGGAACGCTCCGTCGAGCTTTGCGCCCAGGGAAAAGGTGGCAGCCTTGGGCTCTCAGGTGTCAATTTTGGGGCCCCATTAACCCTAGAAAAGGCGCAATAGCTTTCTGTCCTGGCACCTTTTCCCAGGGAGGAATCTTCATCGGTTTGGAATTCTGGTCTGAGAATCGGCACTTTCCCTTACCCGCAAGTGGCACGCATCATCGAGCTTTGCTTCCAGGGAAAAGGTGGCAGTCTCGGGCTCTCAGGTGCCAATGATGGGGCCCAATTAGCATTACAAAATACACAATGGCTTTGTCTCCTGGTACCTTTTCCCTCTGAGGAATCTTCATAGGTTTGGAATTCTGTGCTGAAAAATGGCAATTTCCGAGGCCCGCACGAGGAACGTTCCGTCGAGCATTGCGCCCAGGGAAAAGGGGGCAGCCTTGGGCTCTCAGGTGCCAATGATGGTGCCCCATTACCCCTACAAAAGGCACAATGGCTTTCTGTCCTGGCACCTTTTCCCAGGGAGGAATCTTCATCGGTTTGGAATTCTGGTCTGAGAATCGGCACTTTCCTGGACCCGCAAGTGGAACGCACCATCGAGCTTTGCACCCAGGGAAAAGGTGGCAGTCTTGGGCTCTCAGGTGCCAATGATGGGGCCCCATTTCCTTTACAAAAAGCACAATGGCTTTCTGTCCTGGCACCTTTTCCCTGGGAGGAGTCTTCATTGGTCTGGAATTCTGGGCTGTAAAATGGCACTTTCTGGGACCAGCACGTGGCACGCACTGTCGTGCTTTGCGCCCAGGGAAAAGGAGGCAACCTCTGGCTCTCAGATGCCAATGACGGGCCCCCATTAACACTAGAAATGGAACAACCGCTTTCTGTCCTGGGAGCCTTTTCCCTGGGAGGAGTCGTCATCCGTCTGGAATCCTGGACTGAACAAAGGTCTTTCTCTGACCTGCACGTGGCAGGCACCATCTAGCTTTGCGCCCAGGGAAAAGGTGGCAGCCTTGGGCTCTCAGGTGCCAACGATGGGTCCCCGTTAACTCTAGATAAATAACAGTCGCTTTCTGTCCTGGCACCTTTTCCCTGGGAGGAATTTTCGTCCGTCTGGAATTCTGGGCTGAAAAACGGCCCTTCCCCAGACCTGTAAGTGGAACGCACCGTCGAGCTTTGCGCCCAGGGAAAAGGTGGCAGCCTTGGGCTCTCAGGTGCCAATGATGGGGCCCCATTACCCCTAGAAAAAGAACAATCGCTTTCTGTCCTGGCACCTTTTCCCTCTGAGGAATCTTCATTGGTCTGGAATTCTGGGCTGAAAACGGCTCTTTCCCTTACCCGCATGTGGCACGCACCGTCGAGCTTTGCGCCCAGGGAAAAGGTGGCAGCCCTGGGCTCTCAGCTGCCAATTTTGGGGCCCCATTAACCTTAGAAAAGGCACAATCGCTTTCTGTCCTGGCACCTTTTCCCAGGGAGAAATCTTCGCTGGCCTGGAATTCTGGGATGAGAAACGGCACATTCCCGGACTTGCAAGTGGCACGCGCCGTCGACATTTGCGCCCAGGGAAAAGGTGGCAGCCTTGGGCTCTCAGGTGTCAATTTGGGGGCCCCATTAACCCTAGAAAAGGCACAATTGCTTTCTGTCCTGGCACCTTTTCCCAGGGAGGAATCTTCATCGGTTTGGAATTCTGGTCTGAGAATCGGCACTTTCCCTTACCCGCAAGTGGCACGCATCATCGAGCTTTGCTTCCAGGGAAAAGGTGGCAGTCTCGGGCTCTCAGGTGCCAATGATGGGGCCCAATTAGCATTACAAACTACACAATGGCTTTGTCTCCTGGTACCTTTTCCCTCTGAGGAATCTTCATAGGTTTGGAATTCTGTGCTGAAAAATGGCAATTTCCGAGGCCCGCACGAGGAACGTTCCGTCGAGCATTGCGCCCAGGGAAAAGGGGGCAGCCTTGGGCTCTCAGGTGCCAATGATGGTGCCCCATTACCCCTACAAAAGGCACAATGGCTTTCTGTCCTGGCACCTTTTCCCAGGGAGGAGTCTTCATTGGTCTGGAATTCTGGGCTGTAAAATGGCACTTTCTGGGACCAGCACGTGGCACGCACTGTCGTGCTTTGCGCCCAGGGAAAAGGAGGCAACCTCTGGCTCTCAGATGCCAATGACGGGCCCCCATTAACACTAGAAATGGAACAACCGCTTTCTGTCCTGGGAGCCTTTTCCCTGGGAGGAGTCGTCATCCGTCTGGAATCCTGGACTGAACAAAGGTCTTTCTCTGACCTGCACGTGGCAGGCACCATCTAGCTTTGCACCCAGGGAAAAGGTGGCAGCCTTGGGCTCTCAGGTGCCAATGATGGGGCCCCATTACCCCTAGAAAAAGAACAATCGCTTTCTGTCCTGGCACCTTTTCCCTCTGAGGAATCTTCATTGGTCTGGAATTCTGGGCTGAAAACGGCTCTTTCCCTTACCCGCATGTGGCACGCACCGTCGAGCTTTGCGCCCAGGGAAAAGGTGGCAGCCCTGGGCTCTCAGCTGCCAATTTTGGGGCCCCATTAACCTTAGAAAAGGCACAATCGCTTTCTGTCCTGGCACCTTTTCCCAGGGAGAAATCTTCACTGGCCTGGAATTCTGGGATGAGAAACGGCACATTCCCGGACTTGCAAGTGGCACGCGCCGTCGACATTTGCGTCCAGGGAAAAGGTGGCAGCCTTGGGCTCTCAGGTGCCAAAGATGGGGCCCCATTACCCCTAGAAAAGGCACAATGGCTTTCTGTCCTGACACCTTTTCCCAGAGAGGAATCGACTTCCGTCTGGAATTCTGGGCTGAAAAACGGCCCTTTCCCGGACCCGCACAGGGTATGCACCGTCGAGCTTTGCACCCAGGGAAAAGGTGGCAGCCTTGGGCTCTCAGGTGCCAATGATGGGGCCCAATTAGCATTACAAACTACACAATGGCTTTGTCTCCTGGTACCTTTTCCCTCTGAGGAATCTTCATAGGTCTGGAACTGTGGGCTGAAAAATGGCACTTTCCCGGACTCGCACGTGGAACGCTCCGTCGAGCTTTGCGCCCAGGGAAAAGGTGGCAGCCTTGGGCTCTCAGGTGTCAATTTGGGGGCCCCATTAACCCTAGAAAAGGCACAATTGCTTTCTGTCCTGGCACCTTTTCCCAGGGAGGAATCTTCATCGGTTTGGAATTCTGGTCTGAGAATCGGCACTTTCCCTTACCCGCAAGTGGCACGCATCATCGAGCTTTGGTTCAAGGGAAAAGGTGGCAGTCTCGGGCTCTCAGGTGCCAATGATGGGGCCCAATTAGCATTACAAAATACACAATGGCTTTGTCTCCTGGTACCTTTTCCCTCTGAGGAATCTTCATAGGTTTGGAATTCTGTGCTGAAAAATGGCAATTTCCGAGGCCCGCACGAGGAACGTTCCGTCGAGCTTTGCGCCCAGGGAAAAGGGGGCAGCCTTGGGCTCTCAGGTGCCAATGATGGTGCCCCATTACCCCTACAAAAAGCACAATGGCTTTCTGTCCTGGCACCTTTTCCCAGGGAGGAATCTTCATCGGTTTGGAATTCTGGTCTGAGAATCGGCACTTTCCTGGACCCGCAAGTGGAACGCACCATCGAGCTTTGCACCCAGGGAAAAGGTGGCAGTCTTGGGCTCTCAGGTGCCAATGATGGGGCCCCATTTCCTTTACAAAAAGCACAATGGCTTTCTGTCCTGGCACCTTTTCCCTGGGAGGAGTCTTCATTGGTCTGGAATTCTGGGCTGTAAAATGGCACTTTCTGGGACCAGCACGTGGCACGCACTGTCGTGCTTTGCGCCCAGGGAAAAGGAGGCAACCTCTGGCTCTCAGATGCCAATGACGGGCCCCCATTAACACTAGAAATGGAACAACCGCTTTCTGTCCTGGGAGCCTTTTCCCTGGGAGGAGTCGTCATCCGTCTGGAATCCTGGACTGAACAAAGGTCTTTCTCTGACCTGCACGTGGCAGGCACCATCTAGCTTTGCGCCCAGGGAAAAGGTGGCAGCCTTGGGCTCTCAGGTGCCAATGATGGGGCCCCGTTAACACTAGATAAATAGCTATCGCTTTCTGTCCTGGCACCTTTTCCCTTGGAGGAATCTTCATTGGTCTGGAATTCTGGGCTGAAAACGGCTCTTTCCCTTACCCGCATGTGGCACGCACCGTCGAGCTTTGCGCCCAGGGAAAAGGTGGCAGCCCTGGGCTCTCAGCTGCCAATGAGGGGGCCCCATTAACCCTAGAAAAGGCACAAGCGCTTTCTGTCCTGGCACCTTTTCCCTGGGAGAAATCTTCGCTGGCCTGGAATTCTGGGATGAGAAACGGCACATTCCCGGACTTGCAAGTGGCACGCGCCGTCGACATTTGCGCCCAGGGAAAAGGTGGCAGCCTTGGGCTCTCTGGTGCCAAAGATGGTGCCCCATTACCCCTAGAAAAGGCACAATGGCTTTCTGTCCTGACACCTTTTCACAGAGAAGAATCGACTTTTGTCTGGAATTCTGGGCTGAAAAACGGCCCTTTCTCGGACCAGCACAGGGTATGGACCGTCAAGCTTTGCACCCAGGGAAAAGGTGGCAGCCTTGGGCTCTCAGGTTCCAATGATGGGGCCCAATTAGCATTACAAAATACACAATGGCTTTGTCTCCTGGTACCTTTTCCCTCTGAGGAATCTTCATAGGTCTGGAACTGTGGGCTGAAAAATGGCACTTTCTGGGACCCGCACGTGGAACGCACCGTCGAGCTTTGCGCTCAGGGAAAAGGTTGCAGCCTTGGGCTCTCAGGTGTCAATGATGGAGTCCCATTAACCCTAGAAAAGGAACAATCGCTTTCTGTCCTGACACCTTTTCCCAGGGAGGAATCTTCATCGGTCTGGAATTCTGGAATGAGAAACGGCAATTTCCCGGACCCTCACGTAGCACGCATGGTCGAGCTTTGCGCCCAGGGTGTAGGAGGCAACCTTGGGCTCTCAGGTGCCAATGATGGGGGCCGATTAACCCTAGAAATGGAACAATCGTTTTCTGTCCTGGGAGCCTCTTCCCTGTGAGGAGTCTTCATCCGTCTGGAATTGAGGGCTGAAAAACGGCACTTTCCCGGACAAGAAAGTGGTACGCGCCGTTGATGCTTGCGCCCACGGAAAAGGTGGCAGCCTTGAACTCTGAGGTGCCAATGATGGGGCACCATTGACCCTAGAAAAGAACAATTCGATTTCTGACCTGGCACCTTTTCCCTGGGAGGTGTCTTCGTCCGTCTGGAATTTTGGGCTGAAAAATGGCACTTCCCCGGACCCGCAAGTGGCACGCGCCGTCGACATTTGCGCCCAGGCAAAAGGTGGCAGTCTTCGGCTCTCAGGTGCCAATGATGAGGCCCCGTTAACACTTGCTTTCTGTCCTGGCACCTTTTCCCAGGGAGGAATCTTCGTCCGTCTGGAAATCTGGGTTCAAAAATGGCACTGCCCCAAACCCGCACAAGGTACACACCGTCGAGCTTTGCGCCCAGGGAAAAGGGGGCAGCCTTGGGCTCTCAGCTGCCAATGATGGTGCCCCATTACCCCTACAAAAGGCACAATGGCTTTCTGTCCTGGCACCTTTTCCCAGGGAGGAATCTTCATCGGTTTGGAATTCTGGTCTGGAAATCTGCACTTTCCTGGACCCGCAAGTGGAACGCACCATCGAGCTTTGCGTCCAGGGAAAAGGTGGCAGCCTTGGGCTCTCAGGTGCCAATGATGGGGCCCCATTACCTTTACAAAAAGCACAATGGCTTTCTGTCCTGGCACCTTTTCCCTGGGAGGAGTCTTCATTGGTCTGGAATTCTGGGCTGTAAAATGGCACTTTCTGGGACCAGCACGTGGCACGCACTGTCGTGTTTTGCGCCCAGGGAAAAGGAGGCAACCTCTGGCTCTCAGATGCCAATGACGGGCCCCCATTAACACTAGAAATGGAACAATCGCTTTCTGTCCTGGGAGCCCTTTCCCTGGGAGGAGTCGTCAGCCGTCTGGAATCCTGGGCTGAACAAAGGTCTTTCTCTGACCTGCACGTGGCAGGCACCATCTAGCTTTGCGCCCAGGGAAAAGGTGGCAGCCCTGGGCTCTCAGCTGCCAATTTTGGGGCCCCATTAACCTTAGAAAAGGCACAATCGCTTTCTGTCCTGGCACCTTTTCCCAGGGAGAAATCTTCACTGGCCTGGAATTCTGGGATGAGAAACGGCACATTCCCGGACTTGCAAGTGGCACGCGCCGTCGACATTTGCGTCCAGGGAAAAGGTGGCAGCCTTGGGCTCTCAGGTGCCAAAGATGGGGCCCCATTACCCCTAGAAAAGGCACAATGGCTTTCTGTCCTGACACCTTTTCCCAGAGAGGAATCGACTTCCGTCTGGAATTCTGGGCTGAAAAACGGCCCTTTCCCGGACCCGCACAGGGTATGCACCGTCGAGCTTTGCACCCAGGGAAAAGGTGGCAGCCTTGGGCTCTCAGGTGCCAATGATGGGGTCCAATTAGCATTACAAAATACACAATGGCTTTGTCTCCTGGTACCTTTTCCCTCTGAGGAATCTTCATAGGTCTGGAACTGTGGGCTGAAAAATGGCACTTTCCCGGACCCGCACGTGGAACGCTCCGTCGAGCTTTGCGCCCAGGGAAAAGGTGGCAGCCTTGGGCTCTCAGGTGTCAATTTTGGGGCCCCATTAACCCTAGAAAAGGCGCAATAGCTTTCTGTCCTGGCACCTTTTCCCAGGGAGGAATCTTCATCGGTTTGGAATTCTGGTCTGAGAATCGGCACTTTCCCTTACCCGCAAGTGGCACGCATCATCGAGCTTTGCTTCCAGGGAAAAGGTGGCAGTCTCGGGCTCTCAGGTGCCAATGATGGGGCCCAATTAGCATTACAAAATACACAATGGCTTTGTCTCCTGGTACCTTTTCCCTCTGAGGAATCTTCATAGGTTTGGAATTCTGTGCTGAAAAATGGCAATTTCCGAGGCCCGCACGAGGAACGTTCCGTCGAGCATTGCGCCCAGGGAAAAGGGGGCAGCCTTGGGCTCTCAGGTGCCAATGATGGTGCCCCATTACCCCTACAAAAGGCACAATGGCTTTCTGTCCTGGCACCTTTTCCCAGGGAGGAATCTTCATCGGTTTGGAATTCTGGTCTGAGAATCGGCACTTTCCTGGACCCGCAAGTGGAACGCACCATCGAGCTTTGCACCCAGGGAAAAGGTGGCAGTCTTGGGCTCTCAGGTGCCAATGATGGGGCCCCATTTCCTTTACAAAAAGCACAATGGCTTTCTGTCCTGGCACCTTTTCCCTGGGAGGAGTCTTCATTGGTCTGGAATTCTGGGCTGTAAAATGGCACTTTCTGGGACCAGCACGTGGCACGCACTGTCGTGCTTTGCGCCCAGGGAAAAGGAGGCAACCTCTGGCTCTCAGATGCCAATGACGGGCCCCCATTAACACTAGAAATGGAACAACCGCTTTCTGTCCTGGGAGCCTTTTCCCTGGGAGGAGTCGTCATCCGTCTGGAATCCTGGACTGAACAAAGGTCTTTCTCTGACCTGCACGTGGCAGGCACCATCTAGCTTTGCGCCCAGGGAAAAGGTGGCAGCCTTGGGCTCTCAGGTGCCAATGATGGGGCCCCGTTAACACTAGATAAATAACTATCGCTTTCTGTCCTGGCACCTTTTCCCTGGGAGGAATCTTCATTGGTCTGGAATTCTGGGCTGAAAACGGCTCTTTCCCTTACCCGCATGTGGCACGCACCGTCGAGCTTTGCGCCCAGGGAAAAGGTGGCAGCCCTGGGCTCTCAGCTGCCAATGAGGGGGCCCCATTAACCCTAGAAAAGGCACAAGCGCTTTCTGTCCTGGCACCTTTTCCCTGGGAGAAATCTTCGCTGGCCTGGAATTCTGGGATGAGAAACGGCACATTCCCGGACTTGCAAGTGGCACGCGCCGTCGACATTTGCGCCCAGGGAAAAGGTGGCAGCCTTGGGCTCTCTGGTGCCAAAGATGGTGCCCCATTACCCCTAGAAAAGGCACAATGGCTTTCTGTCCTGACACCTTTTCCCAGAGAAGAATCGACTTTTGTCTGGAATTCTGGGCTGAAAAACGGCCCTTTCTCGGACCCGCACAGGGTATGGACCGTCAAGCTTTGCACCCAGGGAAAAGGTGGCAGCCTTGGGCTCTCAGGTTCCAATGATGGGGCCCAATTAGCATTACAAAATACACAATGGCTTTGTCTCCTGGTACCTTTTCCCTCTGAGGAATCTTCATAGGTCTGGAACTGTGGGCTGAAAAATGGCACTTTCTGGGACCCGCACGTGGAACGCTCCGTCGAGCTTTGCGCCCAGGGAAAAGGTGGCAGCCTTGGGCTCTCAGGTGTCAATTTTGGGGCCCCATTAACCCTAGAAAAGGCACAATTGCTTTCTGCCCTGGCACCTTTTCCCTGGGAGAAATCTTCATCGGCCTCGAATTCTGGGATGAGAAACAGCACATTCCTGGACCCGCAAGTGGCACGCACCGTCAAGCTTTGCGCTCAGGGAAAAGGTTGCAGCCTTGGGCTCTCAGGTGTCAATGATGGAGTCCCATTAACCCTAGAAAAGGAACAATCGCTTTCTGTCCTGACACCTTTTCCCAGGGAGGAATCTTCATCGGTCTGGAATTCTGGAATGAGAAACGGCAATTTCCCGGACCCTCACGTAGCACGCATGGTCGAGCTTTGCGCCCAGGGTGTAGGAGGCAACCTTGGGCTCTCAGGTGCCAATGATGGGGGCCGATTAACCCTAGAAATGGAACAATCGCTTTCTGTCCTGGGAGCCTCTTCCCTGTGAGGAGTCTTCATCCGTCTGGAATTGAGGGCTGAAAAACGGCACTTTCCCGGACAAGAAAGTGGCACGCGCCGTTGATGCTTGCGCCCACGGAAAAGGTGGCAGCCTTGAACTCTGAGGTGCCAATGATGGGGCACCATTGACCCTAGAAAAGAACAATTCGATTTCTGACCTGGCACCTTTTCCCTGGGAGGTGTCTTCGTCCGTCTGGAATTTTGGGCTGAAAAATGGCACTTCCCCGGACCCGCAAGTGGCACGCGCCGTCGACATTTGCGCCCAGGCAAAAGGTGGCAGCCTTGGGCTCTCAGGTGCCAATGATGGGGCCCCGTTAACACTAGAAAAATAACACTTGCTTTCTGTCCTGGCACCTTTTCCCAGGGAGGAATCTTCGTCCGTCTGGAAATCTGGCTTCAAAAATGGCACTGTCCCAAACCCGCACAAGGTACACACCGTCGAGCTTTGCGCCCAGGGAAAAGGGGGCAGCCTTGGGCTCTCAGGTGCCAATGAGGGGCCCCATTACACTTAGAAAAAGAACAATCGCTTTCTGTCCTGGCACCTTTTCCCAGGGAGGAATCTTCATCGGTTTGGAATTCTGGGCTGAAAACGGCTCTTTCCCTTACCCGCATGTGGCACGCACCGTCGAGCTTTGAGCCCAGGGAAAAGGTGGCAGCCCTGGGCTCTCAGCTGCCAATTTTGGGGCCCCATTAACCCTAGAAAAGGCACAATCGCTTTCTGTCCTGGCACCTTTTCCCAGGGAGAAATCTTCTCTGGCCCGGAATTCTGGGATGAGAAACGGCACATTCCCGGACTTGCAAGGGGCACGCACCGTCGACTTTTGCGCCCAGGCAAAAGGGGGCAGCCTTGGGCTCTCAGGTGCCAAATATGAGGCCCCATTACCCCTAGAAAAGGCACAATGGCTTTCTGTCCTGACACTTTTTCCCAGAGAGGAATCGACTTCAGTCTGGAATTCTGCGCTGTTAAACGGCCCTTTCCCGGACCCACACAGGGTATGCACCGTCGAGCTTTGCACCCAGGGAAAAGGTGGCAGCCTTGGGCTCTCAGGTGCCAGTGATGGGGCCCAATTAGCATTACAAACTACACAATGGCTTTGTCTCCTGGTACCTTTTCCTTGGGAGGAATCTTCATAGGTCTGGAATTCTGGGCTGAAAAATGGCACTTTCCCGGACCCGCACGTGGAACGCTCCGTCGAGCTTTGCGCCCAGGGAAAAGGTGGCAGCCTTGGGCTCTCAGGTGTCAATTTTGGGGCCCCATTAACCCTAGAAAAAGGCACAATTGCTTTCTGCCCTGGCACCTTTTCCCTGGGAGAAATCTTCATCGGCCTCGAATTCTGGGATGAGAAACAGCACATTCCTGGACCCGCAAGTGGCACGGACCGTTGAGCTTTGCGCTTAGGGAAAATGTTGCAGGCTTCAGCTCTCAGGTGTCAGTGATGGAGCCTCATTAACCCTAGAAAAGGAACAATCGCTTTCTGTCCTGACACCTTTTCCCAGGGAGGAATCTTCATCGGTCTGGAATTCTGGAATGAGAAACGGCAATTTCCCGGACCCTCACGTAGCACGCATGGTCGAGCTTTGCGCCCAGGTTATAGAAGGCAACCTTGGGCTCTGAGGTGCCAGTGATGGGGCCTGATTAACCCTAGAAATGGAACAATCGCTTTCTGTCCTGGAAGCCTCTTCCCTGTGAGGAGTCTTCATCCGTCTGGAATTCAGGGCTGAAAAACGGCACTTTCCCGGACAAGAAAGTGGTACGCGCCGTTGATGTTTGCGCCCACGGAAAAGGTGGCAGCCTTGAACTCTCAGGTGCCAATGATGGGGCACCATTGACCCTAGAAAAGGACAATTCGATTTCTGACCTGGCACCTTTTCCCTGGGAGGTGTCTTCGTCCGTCTGGAATTTTGGGCTGAAAAATGGCACTTCCCCGGACCCGCAAGTGGCACGCGCCGTCGACATTTGCGCCCAGGCTAAAGGTGGCAGCCTTGAACTCTCAGGTGCCAATGATGGGGCCCCGTTAACACTAGATAAATAACACTTGCTTTCTGTCCTGGCACCTTTTTCCAGGGAGGAATCTTCGTCCGTCTGGAAATCTGGGTTCAAAAATGGCACTGTCCCAAACCCGCACAAGGTACACACCGTCGAGCTTTGCGCCCAGGGAAAAGGGGGCAGCCTTGGGCTCTCAGGTGCCAATGATGGGGCCCCATTACCCCTACAAAAGGCACAATGGCTTTCTGTCCTGGCACCTTTTCCCAGGGAGGAATCTTCATCGCTTTGGAATTCTGGTCTGAGAATCGGCACTTTCCTGGACCCGCAAGTGGAACGCACCATCGAGCTTTGCTTCCAGGGAAAAGTTGGCAGTCTTGGGCTCTCAGGTGCCAATGATGGGGCCCCATTACCTTTACAAAAAGCACAATGGCTTTCTGTCCTGGCAGCTTTTCCCTGGGAGGAGTCTTCATTGGTCTGGAATTCTGGGCTGTAAAATGGCACTTTCTGGGACCAGCATGTGGCACGCACTGTCATGCTTTGCGCCCAGGGAAAAGGAGGCAACCTCTGGCTCTCAGATGCCAATGACGGGCCCCCATTAACACTAGAAATGGAACAATCGCTTTCTGTCCTGGGAGCCTTTTCCCTGGGAGGAGTCGTCATCCGTCTGGAATCCTGGACTGAACAAAGGTCTTTCTCTGACCAGCACGTGGCAGGCACCATCTAGCTTTGCGCCCAGGGAAAAGGTGGCAGCCTTGGGCTCTCAGGTGCCAATGATGGGGCCCCGTTAACACTAGATAAATAACTATCGCTTTCTGTCCTGGCACCTTTTCCCTGGGAGGAATCTTCATTGGTCTGGAATTCTGGGCTGAAAACGGCTCTTTCCCTTACCCGCATGTGGCACGCACCGTCGAGCTTTGCGCCCAGGGAAAAGGTGGCAGCCCTGGGCTCTCAGCTGCCAATGAGGGGGCCCCATTAACCCTAGAAAAGGCACAAGCGCTTTCTGTCCTGGCACCTTTTCCCAGGGAGAAATCTTCGCTGGCCTGGAATTCTGGGATGAGAAACGGCACATTCCCGGACTTGCAAGTGGCACGCGCCGTCGACATTTGCGCCCAGGGAAAAGGTGGCAGCCTTGGGCTCTCTGGTGCCAAAGATGGTGCCCCATTACCCCTAGAAAAGGCACAATGGCTTTCTGTCCTGACACCTTTTCCCAGAGAAGAATCGACTTTTGTCTGGAATTCTGGGCTGAAAAACGGCCCTTTCTCGGACCCGCACAGGGTATGGACTGTCAAGCTTTGCACCCAGGGAAAAGGTGGCAGCCTTGGGCTCTCAGGTTCCAATGATGGGGCCCAATTAGCATTACAAAATACACAATGGCTTTGTCTCCTGGTACCTTTTCCCTCTGAGGAATCTTCATAGGTCTGGAACTGTGGGCTGAAAAATGGCACTTTCTGGGACCCGCACGTGGAACGCTCCGTCGAGCTTTGCGCCCAGGGAAAAGGTGGCAGCCTTGGGCTCTCAGGTGTCAATTTTGGGGCCCCATTAACCCTAGAAAAGGCACAATTGCTTTCTGCCCTGGCACCTTTTCCCTGGGAGAAATCTTCATCGGCCTCGAATTCTGGGATGAGAAACAGCACATTCCTGGACCCGCAAGTGGCACGCACCGTCAAGCTTTGCGCTCAGGGAAAAGGTTGCAGCCTTGGGCTCTCAGGTGTCAATGATGGAGTCCCATTAACCCTAGAAAAGGAACAATCGCTTTCTGTCCTGACACCTTTTCCCAGGGAGGAATCTTCATCGGTCTGGAATTCTGGAATGAGAAACGGCAATTTCCCGGACCCTCACGTAGCACGCATGGTCGAGCTTTGCGCCCAGGGTGTAGGAGGCAACCTTGGGCTCTCAGGTGCCAATGATGGGGGCCGATTAACCCTAGAAATGGAACAATCGCTTTCTGTCCTGGGAGCCTCTTCCCTGTGAGGAGTCTTCATCCGTCTGGAATTGAGGGCTGAAAAACGGCACTTTCCCGGACAAGAAAGTGGCACGCGCCGTTGATGCTTGCGCCCACGGAAAAGGTGGCAGCCTTGAACTCTGAGGTGCCAATGATGGGGCACCATTGACCCTAGAAAAGAACAATTCGATTTCTGACCTGGCACCTTTTCCCTGGGAGGTGTCTTCGTCCGTCTGGAATTTTGGGCTGAAAAATGGCACTTCCCCGGACCCGCAAGTGGCACGCGCCGTCGACATTTGCGCCCAGGCAAAAGGTGGCAGCCTTGGGCTCTCAGGTGCCAATGATGGGGCCCCGTTAACACTAGAAAAATAACACTTGCTTTCTGTCCTGGCACCTTTTCCCAGGGAGGAATCTTCGTCCGTCTGGAAATCTGGCTTCAAAAATGGCACTGTCCCAAACCCGCACAAGGTACACACCGTCGAGCTTTGCGCCCAGGGAAAAGGGGGCAGCCTTGGGCTCTCAGGTGCCAATGAGGGGCCCCATTACACTTAGAAAAAGAACAATCGCTTTCTGTCCTGGCACCTTTTCCCAGGGAGGAATCTTCATCGGTTTGGAATTCTGGGCTGAAAACGGCTCTTTCCCTTACCCGCATGTGGCACGCACCGTCGAGCTTTGAGCCCAGGGAAAAGGTGGCAGCCCTGGGCTCTCAGCTGCCAATTTTGGGGCCCCATTAACCCTAGAAAAGGCACAATCGCTTTCTGTCCTGGCACCTTTTCCCAGGGAGAAATCTTCTCTGGCCCGGAATTCTGGGATGAGAAACGGCACATTCCCGGACTTGCAAGGGGCACGCACCGTCGACTTTTGCGCCCAGGCAAAAGGGGGCAGCCTTGGGCTCTCAGGTGCCAAATATGAGGCCCCATTACCCCTAGAAAAGGCACAATGGCTTTCTGTCCTGACACTTTTTCCCAGAGAGGAATCGACTTCAGTCTGGAATTCTGCGCTGTTAAACGGCCCTTTCCCGGACCCACACAGGGTATGCACCGTCGAGCTTTGCACCCAGGGAAAAGGTGGCAGCCTTGGGCTCTCAGGTGCCAGTGATGGGGCCCAATTAGCATTACAAACTACACAATGGCTTTGTCTCCTGGTACCTTTTCCTTGGGAGGAATCTTCATAGGTCTGGAATTCTGGGCTGAAAAATGGCACTTTCCCGGACCCGCACGTGGAACGCTCCGTCGAGCTTTGCGCCCAGGGAAAAGGTGGCAGCCTTGGGCTCTCAGGTGTCAATTTTGGGGCCCCATTAACCCTAGAAAAAGGCACAATTGCTTTCTGCCCTGGCACCTTTTCCCTGGGAGAAATCTTCATCGGCCTCGAATTCTGGGATGAGAAACAGCACATTCCTGGACCCGCAAGTGGCACGGACCGTTGAGCTTTGCGCTTAGGGAAAATGTTGCAGGCTTCAGCTCTCAGGTGTCAGTGATGGAGCCTCATTAACCCTAGAAAAGGAACAATCGCTTTCTGTCCTGACACCTTTTCCCAGGGAGGAATCTTCATCGGTCTGGAATTCTGGAATGAGAAACGGCAATTTCCCGGACCCTCACGTAGCACGCATGGTCGAGCTTTGCGCCCAGGTTATAGAAGGCAACCTTGGGCTCTGAGGTGCCAGTGATGGGGCCTGATTAACCCTAGAAATGGAACAATCGCTTTCTGTCCTGGAAGCCTCTTCCCTGTGAGGAGTCTTCATCCGTCTGGAATTCAGGGCTGAAAAACGGCACTTTCCCGGACAAGAAAGTGGTACGCGCCGTTGATGTTTGCGCCCACGGAAAAGGTGGCAGCCTTGAACTCTCAGGTGCCAATGATGGGGCACCATTGACCCTAGAAAAGGACAATTCGATTTCTGACCTGGCACCTTTTCCCTGGGAGGTGTCTTCGTCCGTCTGGAATTTTGGGCTGAAAAATGGCACTTCCCCGGACCCGCAAGTGGCACGCGCCGTCGACATTTGCGCCCAGGCTAAAGGTGGCAGCCTTGAACTCTCAGGTGCCAATGATGGGGCCCCGTTAACACTAGATAAATAACACTTGCTTTCTGTCCTGGCACCTTTTTCCAGGGAGGAATCTTCGTCCGTCTGGAAATCTGGGTTCAAAAATGGCACTGTCCCAAACCCGCACAAGGTACACACCGTCGAGCTTTGCGCCCAGGGAAAAGGGGGCAGCCTTGGGCTCTCAGGTGCCAATGATGGGGCCCCATTACCCCTACAAAAGGCACAATGGCTTTCTGTCCTGGCACCTTTTCCCAGGGAGGAATCTTCATCGCTTTGGAATTCTGGTCTGAGAATCGGCACTTTCCTGGACCCGCAAGTGGAACGCACCATCGAGCTTTGCTTCCAGGGAAAAGTTGGCAGTCTTGGGCTCTCAGGTGCCAATGATGGGGCCCCATTACCTTTACAAAAAGCACAATGGCTTTCTGTCCTGGCAGCTTTTCCCTGGGAGGAGTCTTCATTGGTCTGGAATTCTGGGCTGTAAAATGGCACTTTCTGGGACCAGCATGTGGCACGCACTGTCATGCTTTGCGCCCAGGGAAAAGGAGGCAACCTCTGGCTCTCAGATGCCAATGACGGGCCCCCATTAACACTAGAAATGGAACAATCGCTTTCTGTCCTGGGAGCCTTTTCCCTGGGAGGAGTCGTCATCCGTCTGGAATCCTGGGCTGAACAAAGCACTTTCTCTGACCAGCACGTGGCAGGCACCATCTTGCTTTGTGCCCAGGGAAAAGGTGGCAGCCTTGGGCTCTCAGGTGCCAATGATGGGTCCCTGTTAACACTAGATAAATAACAATCGCTTTCTCTCCTGGCACCTTTTCCCAGGGAGGAATTTTCGTCCGTCTGGAATTCTGGGCTGAATAATGGCACTTTCTGGGACCTGCAAGTGGAACGCACCGTCGAGCTTTGTGCCCAGGCAAAAGGTGGCAGCCTTGGGCTCTCAGGTGCCAATGATGGGGCCCCATTGCCCCCAGAAAAAGAACAATGGCTTTCTGTCCTGGCACCTTTTCCCTGGGAGGAATCTTCATTGGTCTGGAATTCTGGGCTGAAAACGGCTCTTTCCCTTACCCGCATGTGGCACGCACCGTCGAGCTTTGCGCCCAGGGAAAAGGTGGCAGCCCTGGGCTCTCAGCTGCCAATTTTGGGGCCCCATTAACCCTAGAAAAGGCACAATGGCTTTCTGTCCTGGCACCTTTTCCCAGGGAGAAATCTTCACTGGCCTGGAATTCTGGGATGAGAAACGGCACATTCCCGGACTTGCAAGTGGCACGCGCCGTGGACATTTGCGCTCAGGGAAAAGGTGGTAGCCTTGGGCTCTGAGGTGCCAAAGATGAGGCCCCATTACCCCTAGAAAAGGCACAATGGCTTTCTGTCCTGACACCTTTTCCCAGAGAGGAATCGACTTCTGTCTGGAATTCTGCGCTGAAAAACGGCCCTTTCCCGGACCCGCACAGGGTATGCACCGTCAAGCTTTGCACCCAGGGAAAAGGTGGCAGCCTTGGGCTCTCAGGTGCCAGTGATGGGGCCCAATTAGCATTACAAAATACACAATGGCTTTGTCTCCTGGTACCTTTTCCTTGGGAGGAATCTTCATAGGTCTGGAATTCTGGGCTGAAAAACGGCACTTTCCTGGACTCGCACGTGGAACGCTCCGTCGAGCTTTGCGCCCAGGGAAAAGGTGGCAGCCTTGGGCTCTCAGGTGTCAATTTTGGGGCCCCATTAACCCTAGAAAAGGCGCAATAGCTTTCTGTCCTGGCACCTTTTCCCTGGGAGAAATCTTCATCGGCCAGGAATTCTGGGATGAGAAACAGCACATTCCTGGACCCGCAAGTGGCACGCACCGTTGAGCTTTGCGCTCAGGGAAAAGGTTGCAGCCTTCGGCTCTGAGGTGTCAATGATGGAGCCCCATTACTCCTAGAAAAGGAACAATCGCTTTCTGTCCTGACACCTTTTCCCAGGGAGGAATCTTCATCGGTCTGGAATTCTGGAATGAGAAACGGCAATTTCCCGGACCCTCACGTAGCACGCATGGTTGAGCTTTGCGCCCAGCGTATAGGAGGCAACCTTGGGCTCTCAGGTGCCAATGATGGGGCCTGATTAACCCTAGAAATGGAACAATCGCTTTCTGTCTTGGGAGCCTCTTCCCTGTGAGGAGTCTTCATCCGTCTGGAATTGAGGGCTGAAAAACGGCACTTTCCCGGACAAGAAAGTGGTCCGCACCGTTGATGTTTGGGCCCACGGAAAAGGTCGCAGCCTTGAACTCTCAGGTGCCAATGATGAGGCACCATTGACCCTAGAAAAGGACAATTCGATTTCTGACCTGGCACCTTTTCCCTGGGAGGTGTCTTCATCCATCTGGAATTCTGGGCTGAAAAATGGCACTTCCCCGGACACGCAAGTGTCACGCGCTGTCGGGATTTGCGCCCAGGCAAAAGGTGGCAGCCTTGGGCTCTCAGGTGCCAAGGATGGGGCCCCGTTAATACTAGAAAAATAACACTTGCTTTCTGTCCTGGCACCTTTTCCCAGGGAGGAATCTTCGTCCGTCTGGAAATCTGGGTTCAAAAATGGCACTGCCCCAAACCCGCACAAGGTACGCACCGTCGAGCTTTGTGCCCTGGGAAAAGGGGGCAGCCTTGGGCTCTCAGGTGCCAATGATGGGGCCCCGTTAACACTAGAAAAATAACACTTGCTTTCTGTCCTGGCACCTTTTCCCAGGGAGGAATTTTCGTCCGTCTGGAAATCTGGCTTCAAAAACGGCACTGCCCCAAACCCGCACAAGGTACGCACCGTCGAGCTTTGTGCCCAGGGAAATGGGGGCAGCCTTGGGCTCTCAGGTGCCAATGATGGGGCCCCATTACCACTACAAAAGGCACAATGTCTTTCTGTCCTGGCACCTTTTCCCAGGGAGGAATCTTCATCGGCTTGGAATTCTGGTCTGAGAATCGGCACTTTCCTGGACCCGCAAGTGGAACGCACCATCGAGCTTTGCGTCCAGGGAAAAGGTGGCAGTCTTGGGCTCTGAGGTGCCAATGATGGGGCCCCATTTCCTTTACAAAAAGCACAATGGCTTTCTGTCCTGGCACCTTTTCCCTGGGAGGAGTCTTCATTGGTCTGGAATTCTGGGCTGTAAAATGGCACTTTCTGGGACCAGCACGTGGCACGCACTGTCGTGCTTTGCGCCCAGGCAAAAGGAGGCAACCTCTGGCTCTCAGATGCCAATGACGGGCCCCCATTAACACTAAAAATGGAACAATTGCTTTCTGTCCTGGGAGCCTTTTCCCTGGGAGGAGTCTTCATCCGTCTGGAATTCAGGGCTCAAAAAAGCACTTTCTCTGACCTGCACGTGGCAGGCACAATCTAGCTTTGCGCCCAGGGAAAATGTGGCAGTCTTGGGCTCTCAGGTGCCAATGATGGGGCCCCATTACCTTTACAAAAAGCACAATGGCTTTCTGTCCTGGCACCTTTTCCCTGGGAGGAGTCTTCATTGGTCTGGAATTCTGGGCTGTAAAGTGGCACTTTCTGGGACCAGCACGTGGCACGCACTGTCGTGCTTTGCGCCCAGGGAAAAGGAGGCAACCTCTGGCTCTCAGATGCCAATGACGGGCCCCCATTAACACTAGAAATGGAACAATCGTTTTCTGTCCTGGGAGCCCTTTCCCTGGGAGGAGTCGGCAGCCGTCTGGAATTCTGGGCTGAACAAAGCACTTTCTCTGACCTGCACGTGGCAGGCACCATCTAGCTTTGCGCCCAGGGAAAAGGTGGCAGCCTTGGGCTCTCAGGTGCCAACGATGGGGCCCCGTTAACACTAGATAAATAACAATCGCTTTCTCTCCTGGCACCTTTTCCCTGGGAGGAATTTTCGTCCGTCTGGAATTCTGGGCTGAAAAAGGGCACTTCCTCGGACCTGCAAGTGGAACGCACCGTCGAGCTTTGTGCCCAGGCAAAAGGTGGCAGCCTTGGGCTCTCAGGTGCCAATGATGGGGCCCCATTACCCCTAGAAAAAGAACAATGGCTTTCTGTCCTGGCACCTTTTCCCTCTGAGGAATCTTCATTGGTCTGGAATTCTGGGCTGAAAACGACTCTTTCCCTTACCCGCATGTGGCACGCACCGTCGAGCTTTTCGCGCAGGGAAAAAGTGGCAGCCCTGGGCTCTCAGCTGCCAATTTTGGGGCCCCATTAACTTTAGAAAAGGCACAATGGCTTTCTGTCCTGGCACCTTTTCCCAGGGAGAAATCTTCGCTGGCCTGGAATTCTGGGATGAGAAACGGCACGTTCCTGGACCCGCAAGTGGCACGCACCGTTGAGCTTTGCGCTCAGGGAAAAGGTTGCAGCCTTCGGCTCTGAGGTGTCAATGATGGAGCCCCATTACTCCTAGAAAAGGAACAATCGCTTTCTGTCCTGACACCTTTTCCCAGGGAGGAATCTTCATCGGTCTGGAATTCTGGAATGAGAAACGGCAATTTCCCGGACCCTCACGTAGCACGCATGGTCGAGCTTTGCGCCCAGGGTATAGGAGGCAACCTTGGGCTCTCAGGTGCCAATGATGGGGCCTGATTAACCCTAGAAATGGAACAATCGCTTTCTGTCCTGGGAGCCTCTTCCCTGTGAGGAGTCTTCATCCGTCTGGAATTGAGGGCTGAAAAACGGCACTTTCCCGGACAAGAAAGTGGTACGCGCCGTTGATGTTTGCGCCCACAGAAAAGGTGGCAGCCTTGAACTCTCAGGTGCCAATGTTTGGGCACCATTGATCCTAGAAAAGGACAATTCGATTTCTGACCTGGCACCTTTTCCCTGGGAGGTGTCTTCGTCCGTCTGGAATTCTGAGCTGAAAAATGGCACTTCCCCGGACCCGCAAGTGGCACGCGCCGTCGACATTTGCACCCAGGCTAAAGGTGGCAGCCTTGGGCTCTCAGGTGCCAATGATGGGGCCCCATTAACACTAGAAAAATAACACTTGCTTTCTGTCCTGGCACCTTTTCCCAGGGAGGAATCTTCGTCCGTCTGGATATCTGGGTTCAAAAATGGCACTGCCCCAAACCCGCACAAGGTACGCACCGTCGAGCATTGCGCCCAGGGAAAAGGGGGCAGCCTTGGGCTCTCAGGTGCCAATGATGGTGCCCCATTACCCCTACAAAAGGCACAATGGCTTTCTGTCCTGGCACCTTTTCCCAGGGAGGAATCTTCATCGCTTTGGAATTCTGGTCTGAGAATCGGCACTTTCCTGGACCCGCAAGTGGAACGCACCATCGAGCTTTGCATCCAGGGAAAAGGTGGCAGTCTTGGGCTCTCAGGTGCCAATGATGGGGCTTCATTACCTTTACAAAAAGCACAATGGCTTTCTGTCCTGGCACCTTTTCCCTGGGAGGAGTCTTCATTTGTCTGGAATTCTGGGCTGTAAAATGGCACTTTCTGGGACCAGCACGTGGCATGCACTGCCGTGCTTTGCGCCCAGGCAAAAGGAGGCAACCTCTGGCTCTCAGATGCCAATGACGGGCCCCCATTAACACTAGAAATGGAACAATCGCTTTCTGTCCTGGGAGCCTTTTCCCTGGGAGGAGTCTTCATCCGTCTGGAATTCAGGGCTGAAAAACAGCACGTTCCCGGACAAGAAAGTTGTACGCGCCGTTGATGTTTGCGCCCACGGAAAAGGTGGCAGCCTTGAACTCTCAGGTGCCAATGATGTGGCACCATTGACCCTAGAAAAGGACAATTCGATTTCTGACCTGGCACCTTTTCCCTGGGAGGTGTCTTCGTCCGTCTGGAATTTTGGGCTGAAAAAAGCACTTTCTCTGACCTGCACGTGGCAGGCACCATCTACCTTTGCGCCCAGGGAAAAGGTGGAAGCCTTGGGCTCTCAGGTGCCAATGATGGGGCCCCATTAACACTAGAAAAATAACACTTGCTTTCCGTCCTGGCCCCTTTTCCCTGGGAGGAATCTTCGTCCGTCTGGAATTCTCGGCTGAAAAACCGGCACTTCCCCGTACCCGCACGTGGAACGCTCCATCGAGCTTGGCGCCCACGGAAATGGGGGCTGCCTTGGGCTCACAGGTGCCAATGATGGGGCCCCATTAACCCTAGAAAAAGAACAATCGCTTTCTGTCCTGGCACCTTTTCCCAGGGAGAAATCTTCGCTGGCCTGGAATTCTGGGATTGGAAACGGCACATTCCCGGACTTGCAAGTGGCACGCGCCGTCGACATTTGCGTCCAGGGAAAAGGGGGCAGCCTTGGGCTCTCAGGTGCCAATGATGGGGCCCCATTACCCCTACAAAAGGCACAATGGTTTTTGTCCTGACAACTTTTCCCAGAGAGGAATCGACTTCCGTCTGGAATTCTGGGCTGAAAAACGGCCCATTCCCGGACCCGCACAGGCTATGCACGGTCGAGCTTTGCGTCCAGGGAAAAGGTGGCAGTCTTGGGCTCTCAGGTGCCAATGATGGGGCCCCATTACCTTTGCAAAAAGCACAATGGCTTTCTGTCCTGGCACCTTTTCCCTGGGAGGAGTCTTCATTTGTCTGGAATTCTGGGCTGTAAAATGGCACTTTCTGGGACCAGCACGTGGCACGCACTGTCGTGCTTTGCGCCCAGGCAAAAGGAGGCAACCTCTGGCTCTCAGATGCCAATGACGGGCCCCCATTAACACTAGAAATGGAAGAACCGCTTTCTGTCCTGGGAGCCTTTTCCCTGGGAGGAGTCGTCAGCCGTCTGGAATCCTGGGCTGAACAAAAATCTTACTCTGACCTGCACGTGGCAGGCACCATCTAGCTTTGCACCCAGGGAAAAGGTGGCAGCCTTGGGCTCTCAGGTCCGAATGATGGGTCCCCGTTAACACTAGATAAATAACAATCGCTTTCTCTCCTGGCACCTTTTCCCAGGGAGGAATTTTCGTCCGTCTGGAATTCTGGTCTGAAAAACGGCACTTCCCCGGACCCGCAAGTGGAACGCACCGTCGAGCTTTGTGCCCAGGCAAACGGTGGCAGCCTTGGGCTCTCAGGTGCCAATGATGGGGCCCCATTACCCCTAGAAAAAGAACAATCGCTTTCTGTCCTGGCACCTTTTCCCAGGGAGGAATCTTCGTCCGTCTGGAAATCTGGGTTCAAAAATGGCACTGCCCCAAACCCGCACAAGGTACGCACCGTCGAGCTTTGTGCCCAGGGAAAAGGGGGCAGCCTTGGGCTCTCAGGTGCCAATGATGGGGCCCCATTACCCCTAGAAAAGGCACAATTGCTTTCTGTCCTGGCACCTTTTCCCAGGGAGGAATCTTCATCGGCTTGGAATTCTGGTCTGAGAATCGGCACTTTCCTGGATCCGCAAGTGGAACGCACCATCGAGCTTTGCGTCCAGGGAAAAGGTGGCAGTCTTGGGCTCTCAGGTGCCAATGATGGGGCCCCATTTCCTTTAGAAAAAGCACAATGGCTTTCTGTCCTGGCACCTTTTCCCTGGGAGGAGTCTTCATTGGTCTGGAATTCTGGGCTGTAAAATGGCACTTTCTGGGACCAGCACGTGGCACGCACTGTCGTGCTTTGCGCCCAGGGAAAAGGAGGCAACCTCTGGCTCTCAGATGCCAATGACGGGCCCCCATTAACACTAGAAATGGAACAATCGTTTTCTGTCCTGGGAGCTCTTTCCCTGGGAGGAGTCGTCAGCCGTCTGGAATTCTGGGCTGAACAAAGCACTTTCTCTGACGTGCACGTGGCAGGCACCATCTAGCTTTGCGCCCAGGGAAAAGGTGGCAGCCTTGGGCTCTCAGGTGCCAACGATGGTGCCCCGTTAACAGTAGATAAATAACAATCGCTTTCTGTCCTGGCACCTTTTCCATGGGAGGAATTTTCGTCCGTCTGGAATTCTGGGCTGAAAAACGGCACTTCCCGGACCTGCAAGTGGAACGCACCGTCGAGCTTTGTGCCCAGGCAAACGGTGGCAGCCTTGGGCTCTCAGGTGCCAATGATGGGGCCCCATTACCCCTAGAAAAAGAACAATGGCTTTCTGTCCTGGCACCTTTTCCCTCTGAGGAATCTTCATTGGTCTGGAATTCTGGGCTGAAAACGGCTCTTTCCCTTACCCGCATGTGGCACGCACCGTCGAGCTTTTCGCGCAGGGAAAAAGTGGCAGCCCTGGGCTCTCAGCTGCCAATTTTGGGGCCCCATTAACTTTAGAAAAGGCACAATGGCTTTCTGTCCTGGCACCTTTTCCCAGGGAGAAATCTTCGCTGGCCTGGAATTCTGGGATGAGAAACGGCACGTTCCTGGACCCGCAAGTGGCACGCACCGTTGAGCTTTGCGCTCAGGGAAAAGGTTGCAGCCTTCGGCTCTGAGGTGTCAATGATGGAGCCCCATTACTCCTAGAAAAGGAACAATCGCTTTCTGTCCTGACACCTTTTCCCAGGGAGGAATCTTCATCGGTCTGGAATTCTGGAATGAGAAACGGCAATTTCCCGGACCCTCACGTAGCACGCATGGTTGAGCTTTGCGCCCAGCGTATAGGAGGCAACCTTGGGCTCTCAGGTGCCAATGATGGGGCCTGATTAACCCTAGAAATGGAACAATCGCTTTCTGTCCTGGGAGCCTCTTCCCTGTGAGGAGTCTTCATCCGTCTGGAATTGAGGGCTGAAAAACGGCACTTTCCCGGACAAGAAAGTGGTCCGCACCGTTGATGTTTGCGCCCACGGAAAAGGTGGCAGCCTTGAACTCTCAGGTGCCAATGATGAGGCACCATTGACCCTAGAAAAGGACAATTCGATTTCTGACCTGGCACCTTTTCCCTGGGAGGTGTCTTCATCCGTCTGGAATTCTGGGCTGAAAAATGGCACTTCCCCGGACCCGCAAGTGGCACGCGCTGTCGGCATTTGCGCCCAGGCAAAAGGTGGCAGCCTTGGGCTCTCAGGTGCCAAGGATGGGGCCCCGTTAACACTAGAAAAATAACACTTGCTTTCTGTCCTGGCACCTTTTCCCAGGGAGGAATCTTCGTCCGTCTGGAAATCTGGGTTCAAAAATGGCACTGCCCCAAACCCGCACAAGGTACGCACCGTCGAGCTTTGTGCCCTGGGAAAAGGGGGCAGCCTTGGGCTCTCAGGTGCCAATGATGGGGCCCCGTTAACACTAGAAAAATAACACTTGCTTTCTGTCCTGGCACCTTTTCCCAGGGAGGAATTTTCGTCCGTCTGGAAATCTGGCTTCAAAAACGGCACTGCCCCAAACCCGCACAAGGTACGCACCGTCGAGCTTTGTGCCCAGGGAAATGGGGGCAGCCTTGGGCTCTCAGGTGCCAATGATGGGGCCCCATTACCACTACAAAAGGCACAATGTCTTTCTGTCCTGGCACCTTTTCCCAGGGAGGAATCTTCATCGGCTTGGAATTCTGGTCTGAGAATCGGCACTTTCCTGGACCCGCAAGTGGAACGCACCATCGAGCTTTGCGTCCAGGGAAAAGGTGGCAGTCTTGGGCTCTGAGGTGCCAATGATGGGGCCCCATTTCCTTTACAAAAAGCACAATGGCTTTCTGTCCTGGCACCTTTTCCCTGGGAGGAGTCTTCATTGGTCTGGAATTCTGGGCTGTAAAATGGCACTTTCTGGGACCAGCACGTGGCACGCACTGTCGTGCTTTGCGCCCAGGCAAAAGGAGGCAACCTCTGGCTCTCAGATGCCAATGACGGGCCCCCATTAACACTAAAAATGGAACAATTGCTTTCTGTCCTGGGAGCCTTTTCCCTGGGAGGAGTCTTCATCCGTCTGGAATTCAGGGCTCAAAAAAGCACTTTCTCTGACCTGCACGTGGCAGGCACAATCTAGCTTTGCGCCCAGGGAAAATGTGGCAGTCTTGGGCTCTCAGGTGCCAATGATGGGGCCCCATTACCTTTACAAAAAGCACAATGGCTTTCTGTCCTGGCACCTTTTCCCTGGGAGGAGTCTTCATTGGTCTGGAATTCTGGGCTGTAAAGTGGCACTTTCTGGGACCAGCACGTGGCACGCACTGTCGTGCTTTGCGCCCAGGGAAAAGGAGGCAACCTCTGGCTCTCAGATGCCAATGACGGGCCCCCATTAACACTAGAAATGGAACAATCGTTTTCTGTCCTGGGAGCCCTTTCCCTGGGAGGAGTCGGCAGCCGTCTGGAATTCTGGGCTGAACAAAGCACTTTCTCTGACCTGCACGTGGCAGGCACCATCTAGCTTTGCGCCCAGGGAAAAGGTGGCAGCCTTGGGCTCTCAGGTGCCAACGATGGGGCCCCGTTAACACTAGATAAATAACAATCGCTTTCTCTCCTGGCACCTTTTCCCTGGGAGGAATTTTCGTCCGTCTGGAATTCTGGGCTGAAAAAGGGCACTTCCTCGGACCTGCAAGTGGAACGCACCGTCGAGCTTTGTGCCCAGGCAAAAGGTGGCAGCCTTGGGCTCTCAGGTGCCAATGATGGGGCCCCATTACCCCTAGAAAAAGAACAATGGCTTTCTGTCCTGGCACCTTTTCCCTCTGAGGAATCTTCATTGGTCTGGAATTCTGGGCTGAAAACGACTCTTTCCCTTACCCGCATGTGGCACGCACCGTCGAGCTTTTCGCGCAGGGAAAAAGTGGCAGCCCTGGGCTCTCAGCTGCCAATTTTGGGGCCCCATTAACCCTAGAAAAGGCACAATTGCTTTCTGTCCTGGCACCTTTTCCCTGGGAGAAATCTTCGCTGGTCTGGAATTCTGGGATGAGAAACGGCACGTTCCTGGACCCGCAAGTGGCACGCACCGTTGAGCTTTGCACTCAGGGAAAAGGTTGCAGCCTTCGGCTCTGAGGTGTCAATGATGGAGCCCCATTACTCCTAGAAAAGGAACAATCGCTTTCTGTCCTGACACCTTTTCCCAGGGAGGAATCTTCATCGGTCTGGAATTCTGGAATGAGAAACGGCAATTTCCCGGACCCTCACGTAGCACGCATGGTCGAGCTTTGCGCCCAGGGTATAGGAGGCAACCTTGGGCTCTCAGGTGCCAATGATGGGGCCCGATTAACCCTAGAAATGGAACAATCGCTTTCTGTCCTGGGAGCCTCTTCCCTGTGAGGAGTCTTCATCCGTCTGGAATTGAGGGCTGAAAAACGGCACTTTCCCGGACAAGAAAGTGGTCCGCACCGTTGATGTTTGCGCCCACGGAAAAGGTGGCAGCCTTGAACTCTCAGGTGCCAATGATGAGGCACCATTGACCCTAGAAAAGGACAATTCGATTTCTGACCTGGCACCTTTTCCCTGGGAGGTGTCTTCATCCGTCTGGAATTCTGGGCTGAAAAATGGCACTTCCCCGGACCCGCAAGTGGCACGCGCTGTCGGCATTTGCGCCCAGGCAAAAGGTGGCAGCCTTGGGCTCTCAGGTGCCAAGGATGGGGCCCCGTTAACACTAGAAAAATAACACTTGCTTTCTGTCCTGGCACCTTTTCCCAGGGAGGAATCTTCGTCCGTCTGGAAATCTGGGTTCAAAAATGGCACTGCCCCAAACCCGCACAAGGTACGCACCGTCGAGCTTTGTGCCCTGGGAAAAGGGGGCAGCCTTGGGCTCTCAGGTGCCAATGATGGTGCCCCATTACCCCTACAAAAGGCACAATGGCTTTCTGTCCTGGCACCTTTTCCCAGGGAGGAATCTTCATCGGTTTGGAATTCTGGTCTGAGAATCGGCACTTTCCTGGACCCGCAAGTGGAACGCACCATCGAGCTTTGCATCCAGGGAAAAGGTGGCAGTCTTGGGCTCTCAGGTGCCAATGATGGGGCTTCATTACCTTTACAAAAAGCACAATGGCTTTCTGTCCTGGCACCTTTTCCCTGGGAGGAGTCTTCATTGGTCTGGAATTCTGGGCTGTAAAATGGCACTTTCTGGGACCAGCACGTGGCATGCACTGCCATGCTTTGCGCCCAGGCAAAAGGAGGCAACCTCTGGCTCTCAGATGCCAATGACGGGCCCCCATTAACACTAGAAATGGAACAATCGCTTTCTGTCCTGGGAGCCTTTTCCCTGGGAGGAGTCTTCATCCGTCTGGAATTCAGGGCTGAAAAACAGCACGTTCCCGGACAAGAAAGTTGTACGCGCCGTTGATGTTTGCGCCCACGGAAAAGGTGGCAGCCTTGAACTCTCAGGTGCCAATGATGTGGCACCATTGACCCTAGAAAAGGACAATTCGATTTCTGACCTGGCACCTTTTCCCTGGGAGGTGTCTTCGTCCGTCTGGAATTTTGGGCTGAAAAAAGCACTTTCTCTGACCTGCACGTGGCAGGCACCATCTACCTTTGCGCCCAGGGAAACGGTGGAAGCCTTGGGCTCTCAGGTGCCAATGATGGGGCCCCATTAACACTAGAAAAATAACACTTGCTTTCCGTCCTGGCCCCTTTTCCCTGGGAGGAATCTTCGTCCGTCTGGAATTCTCGGCTGAAAAACCGGCACTTCCCCGTACCCGCACGTGGAACGCTCCATCGAGCTTGGCGCCCACGGAAATGGGGGCTGCCTTGGGCTCACAGGTGCCAATGATGGGGCCCCTATAACCCTAGAAAAAGAACAATCGCTTTCTGTCCTGGCACCTTTTCCCAGGGAGAAATCTTCGCTGGCCTGGAATTCTGGGATTGGAAACGGCACATTCCCGGACTTGCAAGTGGCACGCGCCGTCGACATTTGCGTCCAGGGAAAAGGTGGCAGCCTTGGGCTCTCAGGTGCCAATGATGGGGCCCCATTACCCCTACAAAAGGCACAATGGTTTTTGTCCTGAAAACTTTTCCCAGAGAGGAATCGACTTCCGTCTGGAATTCTGGGCTGAAAAACGGCCCATTCCCGGACCCGCACAGGCTATGCACGGTCGAGCTTTGCGTCCAGGGAAAAGGTGGCAGTCTTGGGCTCTCAGGTGCCAATGATGGGGCCCCATTACCTTTGCAAAAAGCACAATGGCTTTCTGTCCTGGCACCTTTTCCCTGGGAGGAGTCTTCATTTGTCTGGAATTCTGGGCTGTAAAATGGCACTTTCTGGGACCAGCACGTGGCACGCACTGTCGTGCTTTGCGCCCAGGGAAAAGGAGGCAACCTCTGGCTCTCAGATGCCAATGACGGGCCCCCATTAACACTAGAAATGGAAGAACCGCTTTCTGTCCTGGGAGCCTTTTCCCTGGGAGGAGTCGTCATCCGTCTGGAATCCTGGGCTGAACAAAAATCTTACTCTGACCTGCACGTGGCAGGCACCATCTAGCTTTGCACCCAGGGAAAAGGTGGCAGCCTTGGGCTCTCAGGTCCGAATGATGGGTCCCCGTTAACACTAGATAAATAACAATCGCTTTCTCTCCTGGCACCTTTTCCCAGGGAGGAATTTTCGTCCGTCTGGAATTCTGGTCTGAAAAACGGCACTTCCCCGGACCTGCAAGTGGAACGCACCGTCGAGCTTTGTGCCCAGGCAAACGGTGGCAGCCTTGGGCTCTCAGGTGCCAATGATGGGGCCCCATTACCCCTAGAAAAAGAACAATCGCTTTCTGTCCTGGCACCTTTTCCCAGGGAGGAATCTTCGTCCGTCAGGAAATCTGGGTTCAAAAATGGCACTGTCCCAAACCCGCACAAGGTACACACCGTAGAGCTTTGTGCCCAGGCAAAAGGTGACAGCCTTGGGCTCTCAGGTGCCAATGATGGGGCCCCATTACCCCTAGAAAAAGAACAATTGCTTTCTGTCCTGGCACCTTTTCCCTCTGAGGAATCTTCATTGGTCTGGAATTCTGGACTGAAAACGGCTCTTTCCCTTACCCGCATGTGGCACGCACCGTCGAGCTTTTCGCGCAGGGAAAAAGTGGCAGCCCTGGGCTCTCAGCTGCCAATTTTGGGGCCCCATTAACTTTAGAAAAGGCACAATTGCTTTCTGTCCTGGCACCTTTTCCCAGGGAGAAATCTTCGCTGGCCTGGAATTCTGGGATGAGAAACGGCACGTTCCTGGACCCGCAAGTGGCACGCACCGTTGAGCTTTGCGCTCAGGGAAAAGGTTGCAGCCTTCGGCTCTGAGGTGTCAATGATGGAGCCCCATTACTCCTAGAAAAGGAACAATCGCTTTCTGTCCTGACACCTTTTCCCAGGGAGGAATCTTCATCGGTCTGGAATTCTGGAATGAGAAACGGCAATTTCCCGGACCCTCACGTAGCACGCATGGTCGAGCTTTGCACCCAGGGTATAGGAGGCAACCTTGGGCTCTCAGGTGCCAATGATGGGGCCTGATTAACCCTAGAAATGGAACAATCGCTTTCTGTCCTGGGAGCCTCTTCCCTGTGAGGAGTCTTCATCCGTCTGGAATTGAGGGCTGAAAAACGGCACTTTCCCGGACAAGAAAGTGGTCCGCACCGTTGATGTTTGCGCCCAAGGAAAAGGTGGCAGCCTTGAACTCTCAGGTGCCAATGATGAGGCACCATTGACCCTAGAAAAGGACAATTCGATTTCTGACCTGGCACCTTTTCCCTGGGAGGTGTCTTCATCCGTCTGGAATTCTGGGCTGAAAAATGGCACTTCCCCGGACCCGCAAGTGGCACGCGCTGTCGGCATTTGCTCCCAGGCAAAAGGTGGCAGCCTTGGGCTCTCAGGTGCCAAGGATGGGGCCCCGTTAACACTAGAAAAATAACACTTGCTTTCTGTCCTGGCACCTTTTCCCAGGGAGGAATCTTCGTCCGTCTGGAAATCTGGGTTCAAAAATGGCACTGCCCCAAACCCGCACAAGGTACGCACCGTCGAGCATTGCGCCCAGGGAAAAGGGGGCAGCCTTGGGCTCTCAGGTGCCAATGATGGTGCCCCATTACCCCTACAAAAGGCACAATGGCTTTCTGTCCTGGCACCTTTTCCCAGGGAGGAATCTTCATCGGTTTGGAATTCTGGTCTGAGAATCGGCACTTTCCTGGACCCGCAAGTGGAACGCACCATCGAGCTTTGCATCCAGGGAAAAGGTGGCAGTCTTGGGCTCTCAGGTGCCAATGATGGGGCTTCATTACCTTTACAAAAAGCACAATGGCTTTCTGTCCTGGCACCTTTTCCCTGGGAGGAGTCTTCATTTGTCTGGAATTCTGGGCTGTAAAATGGCACTTTCTGGGACCAGCACGTGGCATGCACTGCCGTGCTTTGCGCCCAGGGAAAAGGAGGCAACCTCTGGCTCTCAGATGCCAATGACGGGCCCCCATTAACACTAGAAATGGAACAATCGCTTTCTGTCCTGGGAGCCTTTTCCCTGGGAGGAGTCTTCATCCGTCTGGAATTCAGGGCTGAAAAACAGCACGTTCCCGGACAAGAAAGTTGTACGCGCCGTTGATGTTTGCGCCCACGGAAAAGGTGGCAGCCTTGAACTCTCAGGTGCCAATGATGTGGCACCATTGACCCTAGAAAAGGACAATTCGATTTCTGACCTGGCACCTTTTCCCTGGGAGGTGTCTTCGTCCGTCTGGAATTTTGGGCTGAAAAAAGCACTTTCTCTGACCTGCACGTGGCAGGCACCATCTACCTTTGCGCCCAGGGAAAAGGTGGCAGCCTTGGGCTCTCAGGTGCCAATGATGGGGCCCCATTAACACTAGAAAAATAACACTTGCTTTCCGTCCTGGCCCCTTTTCCCTGGGAGGAATCTTCGTCCGTCTGGAATTCTCGGCTGAAAAACCGGCACTTCCCCGTACCCGCACGTAGAACGCTCCATCGAGCTTGGCGCCCACGGAAATGGGGGCTGCCTTGGGCTCACAGGTGCCAATGATGGGGCCCCATTAACCCTAGAAAAAGAACAATCGCTTTCTGTCCTGGCACCTTTTCCCAGGGAGAAATCTTCGCTGGCCTGGAATTCTGGGATTGGAAACGGCACATTCCTGGACTTGCAAGTGGCACGCGCCGTCGACATTTGCGTCCAGGGAAAAGGGGGCAGCCTTGGGCTCTCAGGTGCCAATGATGGGGCCCCATTACCCCTACAAAAGGCACAATGGTTTTTGTCCTGACAACTTTTCCCAGAGAGGAATCGACTTCCGTCTGGAATTCTGGGCTGAAAAACGGCCCATTCCCGGACCCGCACAGGCTATGCACGGTCGAGCTTTGCGTCCAGGGAAAAGGTGGCAGTCTTGGGCTCTCAGGTGCCAAGGATGGGGCCCCATTACCTTTGCAAAAAGCACAATGGCTTTCTGTCCTGGCACCTTTTCCCTGGGAGGAGTCTTCATTTGTCTGGAATTCTGGGCTGTAAAATGGCACTTTCTGGGACCAGCACGTGGCACGCACTGTCGTGCTTTGCGCCCAGGGAAAAGGAGGCAACCTCTGGCTCTCAGATGCCAATGACGGGCCCCCATTAACACTAGAAATGGAAGAACCGCTTTCTGTCCTGGGAGCCTTTTCCCTGGGAGGAGTCGTCATCCGTCTGGAATCCTGGGCTGAACAAAAATCTTACTCTGACCTGCACGTGGCAGGCACCATCTAGCTTTGCACCCAGGGAAAAGGTGGCAGCCTTGGGCTCTCAGGTCCGAATGATGGGTCCCCGTTAACACTAGATAAATAACAATCGCTTTCTCTCCTGGCACCTTTTCCCAGGGAGGAATTTTCGTCCGTCTGGAATTCTGGTCTGAAAAACGGCACTTCCCCGGACCCGCAAGTGGAACGCACCGTCGAGCTTTGTGCCCAGGCAAACGGTGGCAGCCTTGGGCTCTCAGGTGCCAATGATGGGGCCCCATTACCCCTAGAAAAAGAACAATCGCTTTCTGTCCTGGCACCTTTTCCCAGGGAGGAATCTTCGTCCGTCTGGAAATCTGGGTTCAAAAATGGCACTGTCCCAAACCCGCACAAGGTACACACCGTAGAGCTTTGTGCCCAGGCAAAAGGTGACAGCCTTGGGCTCTCAGGTGCCAATGATGGGGCCCCATTACCCCTAGAAAAAGAACAATTGCTTTCTGTCCTGGCACCTTTTCCCTCTGAGGAATCTTCATTGGTCTGGAATTCTGGACTGAAAACGGCTCTTTCCCTTACCCGCATGTGGCACGCACCGTCGAGCTTTTCGCGCAGGGAAAAAGTGGCAGCCCTGGGCTCTCAGCTGCCAATTTTGGGGCCCCATTAACTTTAGAAAAGGCACAATTGCTTTCTGTCCTGGCACCTTTTCCCAGGGAGAAATCTTCGCTGGCCTGGAATTCTGGGATGAGAAACGGCACGTTCCTGGACCCGCAAGTGGCACGCACCGTTGAGCTTTGCGCTCAGGGAAAAGGTTGCAGCCTTCGGCTCTGAGGTGTCAATGATGGAGCCCCATTACTCCTAGAAAAGGAACAATCGCTTTCTGTCCTGACACCTTTTCCCAGGGAGGAATCTTCATCGGTCTGGAATTCTGGAATGAGAAACGGCAATTTCCCGGACCCTCACGTAGCACGCATGGTCGAGCTTTGCGCCCAGGGTATAGGAGGCAACCTTGGGCTCTCAGGTGCCAATGATGGGGCCTGATTAACCCTAGAAATGGAACAATCGCTTTCTGTCCTGGGAGCCTCTTCCCTGTGAGGAGTCTTCATCCGTCTGGAATTGAGGGCTGAAAAACGGCACTTTCCCGGACAAGAAAGTGGTCCGCACCGTTGATGTTTGCGCCCACGGAAAAGGTGGCAGCCTTGAACTCTCAGGTGCCAATGATGAGGCACCATTGACCCTAGAAAAGGACAATTCGATTTCTGACCTGGCACCTTTTCCCTGGGAGGTGTCTTCATCCGTCTGGAATTCTGGGCTGAAAAATGGCACTTCCCCGGACCCGCAAGTGGCACGCGCTGTCGGCATTTGCTCCCAGGCAAAAGGTGGCAGCCTTGGGCTCTCAGGTGCCAAGGATGGGGCCCCGTTAACACTAGAAAAATAACACTTGCTTTCTGTCCTGGCACCTTTTCCCAGGGAGGAATCTTCGTCCGTCTGGAAATCTGGGTTCAAAAATGGCACTGCCCCAAACCCGCACAAGGTACGCACCGTCGAGCATTGCGCCCAGGGAAAAGGGGGCAGCCTTGGGCTCTCAGGTGCCAATGATGGTGCCCCATTACCCCTACAAAAGGCACAATGGCTTTCTGTCCTGGCACCTTTTCCCAGGGAGGAATCTTCATCGGTTTGGAATTCTGGTCTGAGAATCGGCACTTTCCTGGACCCGCAAGTGGAACGCACCATCGAGCTTTGCATCCAGGGAAAAGGTGGCAGTCTTGGGCTCTCAGGTGCCAATGATGGGGCTTCATTACCTTTACAAAAAGCACAATGGCTTTCTGTCCTGGCACCTTTTCCCTGGGAGGAGTCTTCATTTGTCTGGAATTCTGGGCTGTAAAATGGCACTTTCTGGGACCAGCACGTGGCATGCACTGCCGTGCTTTGCGCCCAGGGAAAAGGAGGCAACCTCTGGCTCTCAGATGCCAATGACGGGCCCCCATTAACACTAGAAATGGAAGAACCGTTTTCTGTCCTGGGAGCCTTTTCCCTGGGAGGAGTCTTCATCCGTCTGGAATTCAGGGCTGAAAAACAGCACGTTCCCGGACAAGAAAGTTGTACGCGCCGTTGATGTTTGCGCCCACGGAAAAGGTGGCAGCCTTGAACTCTCAGGTGCCAATGATGTGGCACCATTGACCCTAGAAAAGGACAATTCGATTTCTGACCTGGCACCTTTTCCCTGGGAGGTGTCTTCGTCCGTCTGGAATTTTGGGCTGAAAAAAGCACTTTCTCTGACCTGCACGTGGCAGGCACCATCTACCTTTGCGCCCAGGGAAACGGTGGAAGCCTTGGGCTCTCAGGTGCCAATGATGGGGCCCCATTAACACTAGAAAAATAACACTTGCTTTCCGTCCTGGCCCCTTTTCCCTGGGAGGAATCTTCGTCCGTCTGGAATTCTCGGCTGAAAAACCGGCACTTCCCCGTACCCGCACGTGGAACGCTCCATCGAGCTTGGCGCCCACAGAAATGGGGGCTGCCTTGGGCTCACAGGTGCCAATGATGGGGCCCCTATAACCCTAGAAAAAGAACAATCGCTTTCTGTCCTGGCACCTTTTCCCAGGGAGAAATCTTCGCTGGCCTGGAATTCTGGGATTGGAAACGGCACATTCCCGGACTTGCAAGTGGCACGCGCCGTCGACATTTGCGTCCAGGGAAAAGGTGGCAGCCTTGGGCTCTCAGGTGCCAATGATGGGGCCCCATTACCCCTACAAAAGGCACAATGGTTTTTGTCCTGACAACTTTTCCCAGAGAGGAATCGACTTCCGTCTGCAATTCTGGGCTGAAAAACGGCCCATTCCCGGACCCGCACAGGCTATGCACGGTCGAGCTTTGCGTCCAGGGAAAAGGTGGCAGTCTTGGGCTCTCAGGTGCCAATGATGGGGCCCCATTACCTTTGCAAAAAGCACAATGGCTTTCTGTCCTGGCACCTTTTCCCTGGGAGGAGTCTTCATTTGTCTGGAATTCTGGGCTGTAAAATGGCACTTTCTGGGACCAGCACGTGGCACGCACTGTCGTGCTTTGCGCCCAGGGAAAAGGAGGCAACCTCTGGCTCTCAGATGCCAATGACGGGCCCCCATTAACACTAGAAATGGAAGAACCGCTTTCTGTCCTGGGAGCCTTTTCCCTGGGAGGAGTCGTCATCCGTCTGGAATCCTGGGCTGAACAAAAATCTTACTCTGACCTGCACGTGGCAGGCACCATCTAGCTTTGCACCCAGGGAAAAGGTGGCAGCCTTGGGCTCTCAGGTCCGAATGATGGGTCCCCGTTAACACTAGATAAATAACAATCGCTTTCTCTCCTGGCACCTTTTCCCAGGGAGGAATTTTCGTCCGTCTGGAATTCTGGTCTGAAAAACGGCACTTCCCCGGACCCGCAAGTGGAACGCACCGTCGAGCTTTGTGCCCAGGCAAACGGTGGCAGCCTTGGGCTCTCAGGTGCCAATGATGGGGCCCCATTACCCCTAGAAAAAGAACAATCGCTTTCTGTCCTGGCACCTTTTCCCAGGGAGGAATCTTCGTCCGTCTGGAAATCTGGGTTCAAAAATGGCACTGTCCCAAACCCGCACAAGGTACACACCGTAGAGCTTTGTGCCCAGGCAAAAGGTGACAGCCTTGGGCTCTCAGGTGCCAATGATGGGGCCCCATTACCCCTAGAAAAAGAACAATTGCTTTCTGTCCTGGCACCTTTTCCCTCTGAGGAATCTTCATTGGTCTGGAATTCTGGACTGAAAACGGCTCTTTCCCTTACCCGCATGTGGCACGCACCGTCGAGCTTTTCGCGCAGGGAAAAAGTGGCAGCCCTGGGCTCTCAGCTGCCAATTTTGGGGCCCCATTAACTTTAGAAAAGGCACAATTGCTTTCTGTCCTGGCACCTTTTCCCAGGGAGAAATCTTCGCTGGCCTGGAATTCTGGGATGAGAAACGGCACGTTCCTGGACCCGCAAGTGGCACGCACCGTTGAGCTTTGCGCTCAGGGAAAAGGTTGCAGCCTTCGGCTCTGAGGTGTCAATGATGGAGCCCCATTACTCCTAGAAAAGGAACAATCGCTTTCTGTCCTGACACCTTTTCCCAGGGAGGAATCTTCATCGGTCTGGAATTCTGGAATGAGAAACGGCAATTTCCCGGACCCTCACGTAGCACGCATGGTCGAGCTTTGCGCCCAGGGTATAGGAGGCAACCTTGGGCTCTCAGGTGCCAATGATGGGGCCTGATTAACCCTAGAAATGGAACAATCGCTTTCTGTCCTGGGAGCCTCTTCCCTGTGAGGAGTCTTCATCCGTCTGGAATTGAGGGCTGAAAAACGGCACTTTCCCGGACAAGAAAGTGGTCCGCACCGTTGATGTTTGCGCCCACGGAAAAGGTGGCAGCCTTGAACTCTCAGGTGCCAATGATGAGGCACCATTGACCCTAGAAAAGGACAATTCGATTTCTGACCTGGCACCTTTTCCCTGGGAGGTGTCTTCATCCGTCTGGAATTCTGGGCTGAAAAATGGCACTTCCCCGGACCCGCAAGTGGCACGCGCTGTCGGCATTTGCTCCCAGGCAAAAGGTGGCAGCCTTGGGCTCTCAGGTGCCAAGGATGGGGCCCCGTTAACACTAGAAAAATAACACTTGCTTTCTGTCCTGGCACCTTTTCCCAGGGAGGAATCTTCGTCCGTCTGGAAATCTGGGTTCAAAAATGGCACTGCCCCAAACCCGCACAAGGTACGCACCGTCGAGCATTGCGCCCAGGGAAAAGGGGGCAGCCTTGGGCTCTCAGGTGCCAATGATGGTGCCCCATTACCCCTACAAAAGGCACAATGGCTTTCTGTCCTGGCACCTTTTCCCAGGGAGGAATCTTCATCGGTTTGGAATTCTGGTCTGAGAATCGGCACTTTCCTGGACCCGCAAGTGGAACGCACCATCGAGCTTTGCATCCAGGGAAAAGGTGGCAGTCTTGGGCTCTCAGGTGCCAATGATGGGGCTTCATTACCTTTACAAAAAGCACAATGGCTTTCTGTCCTGGCACCTTTTCCCTGGGAGGAGTCTTCATTTGTCTGGAATTCTGGGCTGTAAAATGGCACTTTCTGGGACCAGCACGTGGCATGCACTGCCGTGCTTTGCGCCCAGGGAAAAGGAGGCAACCTCTGGCTCTCAGATGCCAATGACGGGCCCCCATTAACACTAGAAATGGAAGAACCGTTTTCTGTCCTGGGAGCCTTTTCCCTGGGAGGAGTCTTCATCCGTCTGGAATTCAGGGCTGAAAAACAGCACGTTCCCGGACAAGAAAGTTGTACGCGCCGTTGATGTTTGCGCCCACGGAAAAGGTGGCAGCCTTGAACTCTCAGGTGCCAATGATGTGGCACCATTGACCCTAGAAAAGGACAATTCGATTTCTGACCTGGCACCTTTTCCCTGGGAGGTGTCTTCGTCCGTCTGGAATTTTGGGCTGAAAAAAGCACTTTCTCTGACCTGCACGTGGCAGGCACCATCTACCTTTGCGCCCAGGGAAACGGTGGAAGCCTTGGGCTCTCAGGTGCCAATGATGGGGCCCCATTAACACTAGAAAAATAACACTTGCTTTCCGTCCTGGCCCCTTTTCCCTGGGAGGAATCTTCGTCCGTCTGGAATTCTCGGCTGAAAAACCGGCACTTCCCCGTACCCGCACGTGGAACGCTCCATCGAGCTTGGCGCCCACGGAAATGGGGGCTGCCTTGGGCTCACAGGTGCCAATGATGGGGCCCCTATAACCCTAGAAAAAGAACAATCGCTTTCTGTCCTGGCACCTTTTCCCAGGGAGAAATCTTCGCTGGCCTGGAATTCTGGGATTGGAAACGGCACATTCCCGGACTTGCAAGTGGCACGCGCCGTCGACATTTGCGTCCAGGGAAAAGGTGGCAGCCTTGGGCTCTCAGGTGCCAATGATGGGGCCCCATTACCCCTACAAAAGGCACAATGGTTTTTGTCCTGACAACTTTTCCCAGAGAGGAATCGACTTCCGTCTGCAATTCTGGGCTGAAAAACGGCCCATTCCCGGACCCGCACAGGCTATGCACGGTCGAGCTTTGCGTCCAGGGAAAAGGTGGCAGTCTTGGGCTCTCAGGTGCCAATGATGGGGCCCCATTACCTTTGCAAAAAGCACAATGGCTTTCTGTCCTGGCACCTTTTCCATGGGAGGAGTCTTCATTTGTCTGGAATTCTGGGCTGTAAAATGGCACTTTCTGGGACCAGCACGTGGCACGCACTGTCGTGCTTTGCGCCCAGGCAAAAGGAGGCAACCTCTGGCTCTCAGATGCCAATGACGGGCCCCCATTAACACTAGAAATGGAAGAACCGCTTTCTGTCCTGGGAGCCTTTTCCCTGGGAGGAGTCGTCATCCGTCTGGAATCCTGGGCTGAACAAAAATCTTACTCTGACCTGCACGTGGCAGGCACCATCTAGCTTTGCACCCAGGCAAAAGGTGGCAGCCTTGGGCTCTCAGGTCCGAATGATGGGTCCCCGTTAACACTAGATAAATAACAATCGCTTTCTCTCCTGGCACCTTTTCCCAGGGAGGAATTTTCGTCCGTCTGGAATTCTGGTCTGAAAAACGGCACTTCCCCGGACCCGCAAGTGGAACGCACCGTCGAGCTTTGTGCCCAGGCAAACGGTGGCAGCCTTGGGCTCTCAGGTGCCAATGATGGGGCCCCATTACCCCTAGAAAAAGAACAATCGCTTTCTGTCCTGGCACCTTTTCCCAGGGAGGAATCTTCGTCCGTCTGGAAATCTGGGTTCAAAAATGGCACTGTCCCAAACCCGCACAAGGTACACACCGTAGAGCTTTGTGCCCAGGCAAAAGGTGACAGCCTTGGGCTCTCAGGTGCCAATGATGGGGCCCCATTACCCCTAGAAAAAGAACAATTGCTTTCTGTCCTGGCACCTTTTCCCTCTGAGGAATCTTCATTGGTCTGGAATTCTGGACTGAAAACGGCTCTTTCCCTTACCCGCATGTGGCACGCACCGTCGAGCTTTTCGCGCAGGGAAAAAGTGGCAGCCCTGGGCTCTCAGCTGCCAATTTTGGGGCCCCATTAACTTTAGAAAAGGCACAATTGCTTTCTGTCCTGGCACCTTTTCCCAGGGAGAAATCTTCGCTGGCCTGGAATTCTGGGATGAGAAACGGCACGTTCCTGGACCCGCAAGTGGCACGCACCGTTGAGCTTTGCGCTCAGGGAAAAGGTTGCAGCCTTCGGCTCTGAGGTGTCAATGATGGAGCCCCATTACTCCTAGAAAAGGAACAATCGCTTTCTGTCCTGACACCTTTTCCCAGGGAGGAATCTTCATCGGTCTGGAATTCTGGAATGAGAAACGGCCCTTTCCCGGACCCTCACGTAGCACGCATGGTCGAGCTTTGCGCCCAGGGTATAGGAGGCAACCTTGGGCTCTCAGGTGCCAATGATGGGGCCTGATTAACCCTAGAAATGGAACAATCGCTTTCTGTCCTGGGAGCATCTTCCCTGTGAGGAGTCTTCATCCGTCTGGAATTGAGGGCTGAAAAACGGCACTTTCCCGGACAAGAAAGTGGTCCGCACCGTTGATGTTTGCGCCCACGGAAAAGGTGGCAGCCTTGAACTCTCAGGTGCCAATGATGAGGCACCATTGACCCTAGAAAAGGACAATTCGATTTCTGACCTGGCACCTTTTCCCTGGGAGGTGTCTTCATCCGTCTGGAATTCTGGGCTGAAAAATGGCACTTCCCCGGACCCGCAAGTGGCACGCGCTGTCGGCATTTGCGCCCAGGCAAAAGGTGGCAGCCTTGGGCTCTCAGGTGCCAAGGATGGGGCCCCGTTAACACTAGAAAAATAACACTTGCTTTCTGTCCTGGCACCTTTTCCCAGGGAGGAATTTTCGTCCGTCTGGAAATCTGGCTTCAAAAACGGCACTGCCCCAAACCCGCACAAGGTACGCACCGTCGAGCTTTGTGCCCAGGGAAAAGGGGCAGCCTTGGGCTCTCAGGTGCCAATGATGGGGCCCCATTACCACTAGAAAAGGCACAACGTCTTTCTGTCCTGGCACCTTTTCCCAGGGAGGAATCTTCATCGGCTTGGAATTCTGGTCTGAGAATCGGCACTTTCCTGGACCCGCAAGTGGAACGCACCATCGAGCTTTGCGTCCAGGGAAAAGGTGGCAGTCTTGGGCTCTCAGGTGCCAATGATGGGGCCCCATTTCCTTTAGAAAAAGCACAATGGCTTTCTGTCCTGGCACCTTTTCCCTGGGAGGAGTCTTCATTGGTCTGGAATTCTGGGCTGTAAAATGGCACTTTCTGGGACCAGCACGTGGCACGCACTGTCGTGCTTTGCGCCCAGGCAAAAGGAGGCAACCTCTGGCTCTCAGATGCCAATGACGGGCCCCCATTAACACTAGAAATGGAACAATTGCTTTCTGTCCTGGGAGCCTTTTCCCTGGGAGGAGTCTTCATCCGTCTGGAATTTAGGGCTCAAAAAACACTTTCTCTGACCTGCACGTGGCAGGCACAATCTAGCTTTGCGCCCAGGGAAAATGTGGCAGTCTTGGGCTCTCAGGTGCCAATGATGGGGCCCCATTACCTTTACAAAAAGCACAATGGCTTTCTGTCCTGGCACCTTTTCCCTGGGAGGAGTCTTCATTGGTCTGGAATTCTGGGCTGTAAAGTGGCACTTTCTGGGACCAGCACGTGGCACGCACTGTCGTGCTTTGCGCCCAGGGAAAAGGAGGCAACCTCTGGCTCTCAGATGCCAATGACGGGCCCCCATTAACACTAGAAATGGAACAATCGTTTTCTGTCCTGGGAGCCCTTTCCCTGGGCGGAGTCGTCAGCCGTCTGGAATTCTGGGCTGAACAAAGCACTTTCTCTGACCTGCACGTGGCAGGCACCATCTAGCTTTGCGCCCAGGGAAAAGGTGGCAGTCTTGGGCTCTCAGGTGCCAATGATGGGGCCCCATTACCCCTAGAAAAAGAACAATCGCTTTCTGTCCTGGCACCTTTTCCCAGGGAGGAATCTTCGTCCGTCTGGAAATCTGGGTTCAAAAATGGCACTGCCCCAAACCCGCACAAGGTACGCACCGTCGAGCATTGCGCCCAGGGAAAAGGGGGCAGCCTTGGGCTCTCAGGTGCCAATGATGGGGCCCCATTACCCCTACAAAAGGCACAATGGCTTTCTGTCCTGGCACCTTTTCCCAGGGAGGAATCTTCATCGGCTTGGAATTCTGGTCTGAGAATCGGCACTTTCCTGGACCCGCAAGTGGAACGCACTATCGAGCTTTGCGTCCAGGGAAAAGGTGGCAGTCTTGGGCTCTCAGGTGCCAATGATGGGGCTTCATTACCTTTACAAAAAGCACAATGGCTTTCTGTCCTGGCACCTTTTCCCTGGGAGGAGTCTTCATTGGTCTGGAATTCTGGGCTGTAAAATGGCACTTTCTGGGACCAGCACGTGGCATGCACTGCCGTGCTTTGCGCCCAGGCAAAAGGAGGCAACCTCTGGCTCTCAGATGCCAATGACGGGCCCCCATTAACACTAGAAATGGAACAATCGCTTTCTGTCCTGGGAGCCTTTTCCCTGGGAGGAGTCTTCATCCGTCTGGAATTCAGGGCTGAAAAACAGCACGTTCCCGGACAAGAAAGTTGTACGCGCCGTTGATGTTTGCGCCCACGGAAAAGGTGGCAGTCTTGAACTCTCAGGTGCCAATGATGTGGCACCATTGACCCTAGAAAAGGACAATTCGATTTCTGACCTGGCACCTTTTCCCTGGGAGGTGTCTTCGTCCATCTGGAATTTTGGGCTGAAAAAAGCACTTTCTCTGACCTGCACGTGGCAGGCACCATCTACCTTTGCGCCCAGGGAAAAGGTGGCAGCCTTGGGCTCTCAGGTGCCAATGATGGGGCCCCATTAACACTAGAAAAATAACACTTGCTTTCCGTCCTGGCCCCTTTTCCCTGGGAGGAATCTTCGTCCGTCTGGAATTCTCGGCTGAAAAACCGGCACTTCCCCGTACCCGCACGTGGAACGCTCCATCGAGCTTGGCGCCCACAGAAATGGGGGCAGCCTTGGGCTCACAGGTGCCAATGATGGGGCCCCATTAACCCTAGAAAAAGAACAATCGCTTTCTGTCCTGGCACCTTTTCCCAGGGAGAAATCTTCGCTGGCCTGGAATTCTGGGATTGGAAACGGCACATTCCCGGACTTGCAAGTGGCACGCGCCGTCGACATTTGCGTCCAGGGAAAAGGTGGCAGCCTTGGGCTCTCAGGTGCCAATGATGGGGCCCCATTACCCCTACAAAAGGCACAATGGTTTTTGTCCTGACAACTTTTCCCAGAGAGGAATCGACTTCCGTCTGCAATTCTGGGCTGAAAAACGGCCCATTCCCGGACCCGCACAGGCTATGCACGGTCGAGCTTTGCGTCCAGGGAAAAGGTGGCAGTCTTGGGCTCTCAGGTGCCAAGGATGGGGCCCCATTACCTTTGCAAAAAGCACAATGGCTTTCTGTCCTGGCACCTTTTCCCTGGGAGGAGTCTTCATTGGTCTGGAATTCTGGGCTGTAAAATGGCACTTTCTGGGACCAGCACGTGGCACGCACTGTCGTGCTTTGCGCCCAGGCAAAAGTAGGCAACCTCTGGCTCTCAGATGCCAATGACGGGCCCCCATTAACACTAGAAATGGAAGAACCGCTTTCTGTCCTGGGAGCCTTTTCCCTGGGAGGAGTCGTCATCCGTCTGGAATCCTGGGCTGAACAAAAATCTTTCTCTGACCTGCACGTGGCAGGCACCATCTAGCTTTGCACCCAGGGAAAAGGTGGCAGCCTTGGGCTCTCAGGTCCGAATGATGGGTCCCCGTTAAAAGTAGATAAATAACAATCGCTTTCTGTCCTGGCACCTTTTCCATGGGAGGAATTTTCGTCCGTCTGGAATTCTGGGCTGAAAAACGGCACTTCCCGGACCTGCAAGTGGAACGCACCGTCGAGCTTTGTGCCCAGGGAAAAGGTGGCAGCCTTGGGCTCTCAGGTGCCAATGATGGGGCCCCATTACCCCTAGAAAAAGAACAATCGCTTTCTGTCCTGGCACCTTTTCCCAGGGAGGAATCTTCGTCCGTCTGGAAATCTGGGTTCAAAAATGGCACTGCCCCAAACCCGCACAAGGTACACACCGTAGAGCTTTGTGCCCAGGCAAAAGGTGACAGCCTTGGGCTCTCAGGTGCCAATGATGGGGCCCCATTACCCCTAGAAAAAGAACAATTGCTTTCTGTCCTGGCACCTTTTCCCTCTGAGGAATCTTCATTGGTCTGGAATTCTGGGCTGAAAACAGCTCTTTCCCTTACCCGCATGTGGCACGCACCGTCGAGCTTTTCGCGCAGGGAAAAAGTGGCAGCCCTGGGCTCTCAGCTGCCAATTTTGGGGCCCCATTAACCCTAGAAAAGGCACAATTGTTTTCTGTCCTGGCACCTTTTCCCAGGGAGAAATCTTCGCTGGCCTGGAATTCTGGGATGAGAAACGGCACGTTCCTGGACCCGCAAGTGGCACGCACCGTTGACCTTTGCGCTCAGGGAAAAGGTTGCAGCCTTCGGCTCTGAGGTGTCAATGATGGAGCCCCATTACTCCTAGAAAAGGAACAATCGCTTTCTGTCCTGACACCTTTTCCCAGGGAGGAATCTTCATCGGTCTGGAATTCTGGAATGAGAAACGGCAATTTCCCGGACCCTCACGTAGCACGCATGGTCGAGCTTTGCGCCCAGGGTATAGGAGGCAACCTTGGGCTCTCAGGTGCCAATGATGGGGCCTGATTAACCCTAGAAATGGAACAATCGCTTTCTGTCCTGGGAGCCTCTTCCCTGTGAGGAGTCTTCATCCGTCTGGAATTGAGGGCTGAAAAACGGCACTTTCCCGGACAAGAAAGTGGTCCGCGCCGTTGATGTTTGCGTCCACAGAAAAGGTGGCAGCCTTGAACTCTCAGGTGCCAATGATGAGGCACCATTGACCCTAGAAAAGGACAATTCGATTTCTGACCTGGCACCTTTTCCCTGGGAGGTGTCTTCATCCGTCTGGAATTCTGGGCTGAAAAATGGCACTTCCCCGGACCCGCAAGTGGCACGCGCTGTCGGCATTTGCGCCCAGGCAAAAGGTGGCAGCCTTGGGCTCTCAGATGCCAACGATGGGGCCCCGTTAACACTAGATAAACAACAATCGCTTTCTGTCCTGGCACCTTTTCCCAGGGAGGAATTTTCGTCCGTCTGGAATTCTGGGCTGAAAAACGGCACTTCCCCGGACCTGCAAGTGGAACGCACCATCGAGCTTTGCGTCGAGGGAAAAGGTGGCAGCCTTGGGCTCTCAGGTGCCAATGATGGGGCCCCATTACCCCTAGAAAAAGAACAATCGCTTTCTGTCCTGGCACCTTTTCCCTCTGAGGAATCTTCATTGGTCTGGAATTCTGGGCTGAAAACGGCTCTTTCCCTTACCCGCATGTGGCACGCACCGTCGAGCTTTGAGCCCAGGGAAAAGGTGGCAGCCCTGGGCTCTCAGCTGCCAATGAGGGGGCCCCATTAACCCTAGAAAAGGCACAAGCGCTTTCTGTCCTGGCACCTTTTCCCAGGGAGAAATCTTCGCTGGCCTGGAATTCTGGGATGAGAAACGGCACATTCCCGGACTTGCAAGTGGCACGCGCCGTCGACATTTGCGTCCAGGGAAAAGGTGGCAGCCTTGGGCTCTCAGGTGCCAAAGATGGGGCCCCATTACCCCTAGAAAAGGCACAATGGCTTTTTGTCTTGACACCTTTTCCCAGAGAGGAATCGACTTTCGTCTGGAATTCTGGGCTGAAAAACGGCCCTTTCCCGGACCCGCACAGGGTATGCACCGTCGAGCTTTGCACCCAGGGAAAAGGTGGCAGCCTTGGGCTCTCAGGTGCCAATGATGGGGACCAATTAGCATTACAAAATACACAATGGCTTTGTCTCCTGGTACCTTTTCCCTCTGAGGAATCTTCATAGGTCTGGAATTCTGGGCTGAAAAATGGCACTTTCCCGGACCCGCGCGTGGAACGCTCCGTCGAGTTTTGCGCCCAGGGAAAAGGTGGCAGCCTTGGGCTCTCAGGTGTCAATTTGGGGGCCCCATTAACCCTAGAAAAGGCACAATTGCTTTCTGCCCTGGCACATCTTCCCTGGGAGAAATCTTCATCGGCCTGGAATTCTGGGATGAGAAACAGCACATTCCTGGACCCGCAAGTGGCATGCACCGTTGAGCTTTGCGCTCAGGGAAAAGGTTGCAGCCTTCGGCTCTCAGGTGCCAATGATGGAGACCCATTAACCCTAGAAAAGGAACAATCGCTTTCTGTCCTGGCACCTTTTCCCAGGGAGGAATCTTCATCGGTCTGGAATTCTGGAATGAGAAACGGCAATTTCCCGGACCCTCACGTAGCACGCATGGTCGAGCTTTGCGCCCAGGATATAGGAGGCAACCTTGGGCTCTCAGGTGCCAATGATGGAGCCCGATTAACCCTAGAAATGGAACAATCGCTTTCTGTCCTGGGAGCCTCTTCCCTGTGAGGAGTCTTCATCCGTCTGGAATTGAGGGCTGAAAAACGGCACTTTCCCGGACAAGAAAGTGGTCCGCGCCGTTGATGTTTGCGCCCACGGAAAAGGTGGCAGCCTTGAACTCTCAGGTGCCAATGATGGGGCACCATTGACCCTAGAAAAGGACAATTCGATTTCTGACCTGGCACCTTTTCCCTGGGAGGTGTCTTCGTCCGTCTGGAATTCTGGGCTGAAAAATGGCACTTCCCCGGAACCACAAGTGGCACGCTGTAGCGGGTAAACAAGTCAAAAATATGTTTCTCCATTGTTTTCTGCCTCTCAATACATTCTGCTAACATTGCCATGTTAGCTTTAGTGGAAAAGCTTTCTCAAGGAAATACTTCCTGCCAGAAAATCCTGCTTTTGTGATCAGTTTCCCACATCTGGGCCTGACTACGTGCCAAAAAACATGTGTAGAGATTAAGAAAGCATTATAAAAACCTGAAGATGAATTCAGAAGTTTGAGGAACAAGAGACAAGGAGAAACTAGGAAGCCTCGCCTAGTCTTCTTCGGATCTCTCCTCTCAGCTCGTCTTACCTTTCTTACAAAACCACCAGCTGTCATCTGCCTCGAAGGAGAGACTGCTTGTCAGCCTGGAGAGAGGGCATCGGCCTAAGAACGAGACTGCCTGCCAGCTTGACTAGTCTGTGACTGTCTGTGGAGGTATATCCTTTCTCTGAATTTTTCTCTTACAGGCTAAAATAAAGCACCCTCTTTTGCAGCTACTCCAGAAGCCGGTCCGGTCGTGAGGGGAAATAACTGCAGTTTTGCATTTCAAAGACTCACAATCCTTTTGCAACCAAGAGATAACATCGTGGCAGAAACAGAGAGAACATCTGCATCTCCCCCCCCCTTCCTCTCAGTTACATGGATAAGGCACTCAAGTAGTGTTTCATGGTGGTATCTTTTCTCTGCTTCTATAAATAATCTTAAGCATTTTTCCTAACTTTTCTTATTTTTCCTCTTTTCCTTTCGCATCTCTCTCGCAATCAATTAATAAAAATCAGTTTTTGGTATTTACGGATAACTGGTTTGAGTTTTAATTTTTCTCAAGAGAATGATTCGAACTTGTAGTTCAATCTGCATAAAAATTAAGCAGATCTGAACGTCACAAACGCGCCGTCGACATTTGCGCCCAGGCAAAAGGTGGCAGCCTTGGGCTCTCAGGTGCCAATGATGGGGCCCCGTTAACACTTGCTTTCTGTCCTGGCACCTTTTCCCAGGGAGGAATCTTCGTCCGTCTGGAAATCTGGGTTCAAAAATGGCACTGCCCCAAACCCGCACAAGGTACACACCATCGAGCTTTGCGCCCAGGGAAAAGGGGGCAGCCTTGGGCTCTCAGGTGCCAATGATGGTGCCCCATTACCCCTACAAAAGGCACAATGTCTTTCTGTCCTGGCACCTTTTCCCAGGGAGAAATCTTCATCGGTTTGGAATTCTGGTCTGAGAATCGGCACTTTCCTGGACCCGCAAGTGGAACGCACCATCGAGCTTTGCGTCCAGGGAAAAGGTGGCAGCCTTGGGCTCTCAGGTGCCAATGATGGGGCCCCATTACCTTTACAAAAAGCACAATGGCTTTCTGTCCTGGCACCTTTTCCCTGGGAGGAGTCTTCATTGGTCTGGAATTCTGGGCTGTAAAATGGCACTTTCTGGGACCAGCACGTGGCACGCACTGTCGTGCTTTGCGCCCAGGGAAAAGGAGGCAACCTCTGGCTCTCAGATGCCAATGACGGGCCCCCATTAACACTAGAAATGGAACAATCGCTTTCTGACCTGGGAGCCCTTTCCCTGGGAGGAGTCGTCAGCCGTCTGGAATCCTGGGCTGAACAAAGCACTTTCTCTGACCTGCACGCGGCAGGCACCATCTAGCTTTGCGCCCAGGGAAAAGGTGGCAGCCTTGGGCTCTCAGGTGCCAATGATGGGTCCCCGTTAACACTAGATAAATAACAGTCGCTTTCTGTCCTGGCACCTTTTCCCTGGGAGGAATTTTCGTCCGTCTGGAATTCTGGGCTGAAAAACGGCACTTCCCCGGACCTGCAAGTGGAATGAACCGTCGAGCTTTGCGCCCAGGGAAAAGGGGGCAGCCTTGGGCTCTCAGGTGCCAATGATGGTGCCCCATTACCCCTACAAAAGGCACAATGGCTTTCTGTCCTGGCACCTTTTCCCTGGGAGGAATCTTCATTGGTCTGGAATTCTGGGCTGGAAACGGCTCTTTCCCTTACCCGCATGTGGCACGCACCGTCGTGCTTTGCGCCCAGGGAAAAGGTGGCAGCCCTGGGCTCTCAGTTGCCAATTTTGGGGCCCCATTAACCCTAGAAAAGGCACAAGCGCTTTCTGTCCTGGCACCTTTTCCCAGGGAGAAATCTTCGCTGGCCTGGAATTCTGGGATGAGAAACGGCACATTCCCGGACTTGCAAGTGGCACGCGCCGTCGACATTTGCGCCCAGGGAAAAGGTGGCAGCCTTGGGCTCTCAGGTGCCAAAGATGGGGCCCCATTACCCCTAGAAAAGGCATAATGGCTTTCTGTCTTGACACCTTTTCCCAGAGAGGAATCGACTTCCGTCTGGAATTCTGGGCTGAAAAACGGCCCTTTCCCGGACCCGCACAGGGTATGCACCGTCGAGCTTTGCACCCAGGGAAAAGGTGTCAGCCTTGGGCTCTCAGGTTCCAATGATGGGGCCCAATTAGCATTACAAAATACACAATGGCTTTGTCTTCTGGTACCTTTTCCCTCTGAGGAATCTTCATAGGTCTGGAATTCTGGGCTGAAAAATGGCACTTTCCCGGACCCGCACGTGGAACGCTCCGTCGAGCTTTGCGCCCAGGGAAAAGGTGGCAGCCTTGGGCTCTCAGGTGTCAATTTTGGGGCCCCATTAACACTAGAAAAATAACACTTGCTTTCTGTCCTGGCACCTTTTCCCAGGGAGGAATCTTCGTCCGTCTGGAAATCTGGGTTCAAAAATGGCACTGCCCCAAACCCGCACAAGGTACGCACCGTCGAGCATTGCGCCCAGGAAAAGGGGGCAGCCTTGGGCTCTCAGGTGCCAATGATGGTGCCCCATTACCCCTACAAAAGGCACAATGGCTTTCTGTCCTGGCACCTTTTCCCAGGGAGGAATCTTCATCGGTTTGGAATTCTGGTCTGAGAATCGGCACTTTCCTGGACCCGCAAGTGGAACGCACCATCGAGCTTTGCATCCAGGGAAAAGGTGGCAGTCTTGGGCTCTCAGGTGCCAATGATGGGGCTTCATTACCTTTACAAAAAGCACAATGGCTTTCTGTCCTGGCACCTTTTCCCTGGGAGGAGTCTTCATTTGTCTGGAATTCTGGGCTGTAAAATGGCACTTTCTGGGACCAGCACGTGGCATGCACTGCCATGCTTTGCGCCCAGGGAAAAGGAGGCAACCTCTGGCTCTCAGATGCCAATGACGGGCCCCCATTAACACTAGAAATGGAACAATCGCTTTCTGTCCTGGGAGCCTTTTCCCTGGGAGGAGTCTTCATCCGTCTGGAATTCAGGGCTGAAAAACAGCATGTTCCCGGACAAGAAAGTTGTACGCGCCGTTGATGTTTGCGCCCACGGAAAAGGTGGCAGCCTTGAACTCTCAGGTGCCAATGATGTGGCACCATTGACCCTAGAAAAGGACAATTCGATTTCTGACCTGGCACCTTTTCCCTGGGAGGTGTCTTCGTCCGTCTGGAATTTTGGGCTGAAAAAAGCACTTTCTCTGACCTGCACGTGGCAGGCACCATCTACCTTTGCGCCCAGGGAAAAGGTGGCAGCCTTGGGCTCTCAGGTGCCAATGATGGGGCCCCATTAACACTAGAAAAATAACACTTGCTTTCCGTCCTGGCCCCTTTTCCCTGGGAGGAATCTTCGTCCGTCTGGAATTCTCGGCTGAAAAACCGGCACTTCCCCGTACCCGCACGTGGAACGCTCCATCGAGCTTGGCGCCCACGGAAATGGGGGCTGCCTTGGGCTCACAGGTGCCAATGATGGGGCCCCATTAATCCTAGAAAAAGAACAATCGCTTTCTGTCCTGGCACCTTTTCCCAGGGAGAAATCTTCGCTGGCCTGGAATTCTGGGATTGGAAACGGCACATTCCCGGACTTGCAAGTGGAACGCGCCGTCGACATTTGCGTCCAGGGAAAAGGTGGCAGCCTTGGGCTCTCAGGTGCCAATGATGGGGCCCCATTACCCCTACAAAAGGCACAATGGTTTTTGTCCTGACAACTTTTCCCAGAGAGGAATCGACTTCCGTCTGCAATTCTGGGCTGAAAAACGGCCCATTCCCGGACCCGCACAGGCTATGCACGGTCGAGCTTTGCGTCCAGGGAAAAGGTGGCAGTCTTGGGCTCTCAGGTGCCAAGGATGGGGCCCCATTACCTTTGCAAAAAGCACAATGGCTTTCTGTCCTGGCACCTTTTCCCTGGGAGGAGTCTTCATTTGTCTGGAATTCTGGGCTGTAAAATGGCACTTTCTGGGACCAGCACGTGGCACGCACTGTCGTGCTTTGCGCCCAGGGAAAAGGAGGCAACCTCTGGCTCTCAGATGCCAATGACGGGCCCCCATTAACACTAGAAATGGAAGAACCGCTTTCTGTCCTGGGAGCCTTTTCCCTGGGAGGAGTCGTCATCCGTCTGGAATCCTGGGCTGAACAAAAATCTTTCTCTGACCTGCACGTGGCAGGCACCATCTAGCTTTGCGCCCAGGGAAAAGGTGGCAGCCTTGGGCTCTCAGGTCCGAATGATGGGTCCCCGTTAACACTAGATAAATAACAATCGCTTTCTCTCCTGGCACCTTTTCCCAGGGAGGAATTTTCGTCCGTCTGGAATTCTGGTCTGAAAAACGGCACTTCCCCGGACCCGCAAGTGGAACGCACCGTCGAGCTTTGTGCCCAGGCAAACGGTGGCAGCCTTGGGCTCTCAGGTGCCAATGATGGGGCCCCATTACCCCTAGAAAAAGAACAATCGCTTTCTGTCCTGGCACCTTTTCCCAGGGAGGAATCTTCGTCCGTCTGGAAATCTGGGTTCAAAAATGGCACTGTCCCAAACCCGCACAAGGTACACACCGTAGAGCTTTGTGCCCAGGCAAAAGGTGACAGTTTTGGGCTCTCAGGTGCCAATGATGGGGCCCCATTACCCCTAGAAAAAGAACAATTGCTTTCTGTCCTGGCACCTTTTCCCTCTGAGGAATCTTCATTGGTCTGGAATTCTGGACTGAAAACGGCTCTTTCCCTTACCCGCATGTGGCACGCGCCGTCGAGCTTTTCGCGCAGGGAAAAAGTGGCAGCCCTGGGCTCTCAGCTGCCAATGATGGGGCCCCATTAACTTTAGAAAAGGCACAATTGCTTTCTGTCCTGGCACCTTTTCCCAGGGAGAAATCTTCGCTGGCCTGGAATTCTGGGATGAGAAACGGCACGTTCCTGGACCCGCAAGTGGCACGCACCGTTGACCTTTGCGCTCAGGGAAAAGGTTGCAGCCTTCGGCTCTGAGGTGTCAATGATGGAGCCCCATTACTCCTAGAAAAGGAACAATCGCTTTCTGTCCTGACACCTTTTCCCAGGGAGGAATCTTCATCGGTCTGGAATTCTGGAATGAGAAAGGGCAATTTCCCGGACCCTCAAGTAGCACGCATGGTCGAGCTTTGCGCCCAGGGTATAGGAGGCAACCTTGGGCTCTCAGGTGCCAATGATGGGGCCTGATTAACCCTAGAAATGGAACAATCGCTTTCTGTCCTGGGAGCCTCTTCCCTGTGAGGAGTCTTCATCCGTCTGGAATTGAGGGCTGAAAAACGGCACTTTCCCGGACAAGAAAGTGGTCCGCACCGTTGATGTTTGCGTCCACGGAAAAGGTGGCAGCCTTGAACTCTCAGGTGCCAATGATGAGGCACCATTGACCCTAGAAAAGGACAATTCGATTTCTGACCTGGCACCTTTTCCCTGGGAGGTGTCTTCATCCGTCTGGAATTCTGGGCTGAAAAATGGCACTTCCCCGGACCCGCAAGTGGCACGCGCTGTCGGCATTTGCGCCCAGGCAAAAGGTGGCAGCCTTGGGCTCTCAGGTGCCAAGGATGGGGCCCCGTTAACACTAGAAAAATAACACTTGCTTTCTGTCCTGGCACCTTTTCCCAGGGAGGAATCTTCGTCCGTCTGGAAATCTGGTTTCAAAAATGGCACTGACCCAAACCCGCACAAGGTACGCACCGTCGAGCTTTGTGCCCACGGAAATGGGGGCAGCCTTGGGCTCTCAGGTGCAAATGATGGGGCCCCGTTAACACTAGAAAAATAACACTTGCTTTCTGTCCTGGCACCTTTTCCCAGGGAGGAATTTTCGTCCGTCTGGAAATCTGGCTTCAAAAACGGCACTGCCCCAAACCCGCACAAGGTACGCACCGTCGAGCTTTGTGCCCAGGGAAAAGGGGGCAGCCTTGGGCTCTCAGGTGCCAATGATGGGGCCCCATTACCACTACAAAAGGCACAATGTCTTTCTGTCCTGGCACCTTTTCCCAGGGAGGAATCTTCATCGGCTTGGAATTCTGGTCTGAGAATCGGCACTTTCCTGGACCCGCAAGTGGAACGCACCATCGAGCTTTGCGTCCAGGGAAAAGGTGGCAGTCTTGGGCTCTCAGGTGCCAAGGATGGGGCCCCATTACCTTTGCAAAAAGCACAATGGCTTTCTGTCCTGGCACCTTTTCCCTGGGAGGAGTCTTCATTTGTCTGGAATTCTGGGCTGTAAAATGGCACTTTCTGGGACCAGCACGTGGCACGCACTGTCGTGCTTTGCGCCCAGGCAAAAGGAGGCAACCTCTGGCTCTCAGATGCCAATGACGGGCCCCCATTAACACTAGAAATGGAACAATCGTTTTCTGTCCTGGGAGCCCTTTCCCTGGGAGGAGTCGTCAGCCGTCTGGAATTCTGGGCTGAACAAAGCACTTTCTCTGACCTGCACGTGGCAGGCACCATCTAGCTTTGCGCCCAGGGAAAAGGTGGCAGTCTTGGGCTCTCAGGTGCCAACGATGGGGCCCCGTTAACACTAGATAAATAACAATCGCTTTCTGTCCTGGCACCTTTTCCCTGGGAGGAATTTTCGTCCGTCTGGAATTCTGGGCTGAAAAAGGGCACTTCCTCGGACCTGCAAGTGGAACGCACCGTCGAGCTTTGTGCCCAGGCAAAAGGTGGCAGCCTTGGGCTCTCAGGTGCCAATGATGGGGCCCCATTACCCCTAGAAAAAGATCAATGGCTTTCTGTCCTGGCACCTTTTCCCTGGGAGGAATCTTCATTGGTCTGGAATTCTGGGCTGAAAACGGCTCTTTCCCTTACCCGCATGTGGTACGCACCGTCGAGCTTTGCGCCCAGGGTATAGGAGGCAACCTTGGGCCCACAGGTGCCAATGATGGGGCCCCATTAACCCTAGAAAAGGCACAATCGCTTTCTGTCCTGGCACCTTTTCCCAGGGAGAAATCTTCTCTGGCCTGGAATTCTGGGATGAGAAACGGCACATTCCCGGACTTGCAAGTGGCACGCGCCGTCGACATTTGCGCCCAGGGAAAAGGTTGCAGCCTTTGGCTCTTAGGTGTCAATGATGGAGCCCCATTACTCCTAGAAAAGGAACAATCGCTTTCTGTCCTGACACCTTTTCCCAGGGAGGAATCTTCATCGGTCTGGAATTCTGGAATGAGAAACGGCAATTTCCCGGACCCTCACGTAGCACGCATGGTCGAGCTTTGCGCCCACGGTATAGGAGGCAACCTTGGGCTCTCAGGTGCCAATGATGGGGCCCGATTAACCCTAGAAATGGAACAATCGCTTTCTGTCCTGGGAGCCTCTTCCCTGTGAGGAGTCTTCATCCGTCTGGAATTCAGGGCTGAAAAACGGCACTTTCCCGGACAAGAAAGTGGTACGCGCCGTTGATGTTTGCGCCCACGGAAAAGGTGGCAGCCTTGAACTCTCAGGTGCCAATGATGAGGCACCATTGATCCTAGAAAAGGACAATTCGATTTCTGACCTGGCACCTTTTCCCTGGGAGGTGTCTTCGTCCGTCTGGAATTCTGAGCTGAAAAATGGCACTTCCCCGGACCCGCAAGTGGCACGCGCAGTCGACATTTGCACCCAGGCTAAAGGTGGCAGCCTTGGGCTCTCAGGTGCCAATGATGGGGCCCCATTAACACTAGAAAAATAACACTTGCTTTCTGTCCTGGCACCTTTTCCCAGGGAGGAATCTTCGTCCGTCTGGAAATCTGGGTTCAAAAATGGCACTGCCCCAAACCCGCACAAGGTACGCACCGTCGAGCATTGCGCCCAGGGAAAAGGGGGCAGCCTTGGGCTCTCAGGTGCCAATGATGGTGCCCCATTACCCCTACAAAAGCACAATGGCTTTCTGTCCTGGCACCTTTTCCCAGGGAGGAATCTTCATCGGCTTGGAATTCTGGTCTGAGAATCGGCACTTTCCTGGACCCGCAAGTGGAACGCACCATCGAGCTTTGCATCCAGGGAAAAGGTGGCAGTCTTGGGCTCTCAGGTGCCAATGATGGGGCTTCATTACCTTTACAAAAAGCACAATGGCTTTCTGTCCTGGCACCTTTTCCCTGGGAGGAGTCTTCATTGGTCTGGAATTCTGGGCTGTAAAATGGCACTTTCTGGGACCAGCACGTGGCATGCACTGCCGTGCTTTGCGCCCAGGCAAAAGGAGGCAACCTCTGGCTCTCAGATGCCAATGACGGGCCCCCATTAACACTAGAAATGGAACAATCGCTTTCTGTCCTGGGAGCCTTTTCCCTGGGAGGAGTCTTCATCCGTCTGGAATTCAGGGCTGAAAAACAGCACGTTCCCGGACAAGAAAGTTGTACGCGCCGTTGATGTTTGCGCCCACGGAAAAGGTGGCAGCCTTGAACTCTCAGGTGCCAATGATGTGGCACCATTGACCCTAGAAAAGGACAATTCGATTTCTGACCTGGCACCTTTTCCCTGGGAGGTGTCTTCGTCCGTCTGGAATTTTGGGCTGAAAAAAGCACTTTCTCTGACCTGCACGTGGCAGGCACCATCTACCTTTGCGCCCAGGGAAAAGGTGGCAGCCTTGGGCTCTCAGGTGCCAATGATGGGGCCCCATTAACACTAGAAAAATAACACTTGCTTTCTGTCCTGGCCCCTTTTCCCTGGGAGGAATCTTCGTCCGTCTGGAATTCTCGGCTGAAAAACCGGCACTTCCCCGTACCCGCACGTGGAACGCTCCATCGAGCTTGGCGCCCACGGAAATGGGGGCAGCCTTGGGCTCACAGGTGCCAATGATGGGGCCCCATTAACCCTAGAAAAAGAACAATCGCTTTCTGTCCTGGCACCTTTTCCCAGGGAGAAATCTTCGCTGGCCTGGAATTCTGGGCTGAAAAACGGCACATTCCCGGACTTGCAAGTGGCACGCGCCATCGACATTTGCGTCCAGGGAAAAGGTGGCAGCCTTGGGCTCTCAGGTGCCAATGATGGGGCCCCATTACCCCTACAAAAGGCACAATGGTTTTTGTCCTGACAACTTTTCCCAGAGAGGAATCGACTTCCGTCTGCAATTCTGGGCTGAAAAACGGCCCATTCCCGGACCCGCACAGGCTATGCACGGTCGAGCTTTGCGTCCAGGGAAAAGGTGGCAGTCTTGGGCTCTCAGGTGCCAAGGATGGGGCCCCATTACCTTTGCAAAAAGCACAATGGCTTTCTGTCCTGGCACCTTTTCCCTGGGAGGAGTCTTCATTTGTCTGGAATTCTGGGCTGTAAAATGGCACTTTCTGGGACCAGCACGTGGCACGCACTGTCGTGCTTTGCGCCCAGGGAAAAGGAGGCAACCTCTGGCTCTCAGATGCCAATGACGGGCCCCCATTAACACTAGAAATGGAAGAACCGCTTTCTGTCCTGGGAGCCTTTTCCCTGGGAGGAGTCGTCATCCGTCTGGAATCCTGGGCTGAACAAAAATCTTTCTCTGACCTGCACGTGGCAGGCACCATCTAGCTTTGCACCCAGGGAAAAGGTGGCAGCCTTGGGCTCTCAGGTCCGAATGATGGGTCCCCGTTAACACTAGATAAATAACAATCGCTTTCTCTCCTGGCACCTTTTCCCAGGGAGGAATTTTCGTCCGTCTGGAATTCTGGTCTGAAAAACGGCACTTCCCCGGACCCGCAAGTGGAACGCACCGTCGAGCTTTGTGCCCAGGCAAACGGTGGCAGCCCTGGGCTCTCAGGTGCCAATGATGGGGCCCCATTACCCCTAGAAAAAGAACAATCGCTTTCTGTCCTGGCACCTTTTCCCAGGGAGGAATCTTCGTCCGTCTGGAAATCTGGGTTCAAAAATGGCACTGCCCCAAACCCGCACAAGGTACACACCGTAGAGCTTTGTGCCCAGGCAAAAGGTGACAGTTTTGGGCTCTCAGGTGCCAATGATGGGGCCCCATTACCCCTAGAAAAAGAACAATTGCTTTCTGTCCTGGCACCTTTTCCCTCTGAGGAATCTTCATTGGTCTGGAATTCTGGACTGAAAACGGCTCTTTCCCTTACCCGCATGTGGCACGCACCGTCGAGCTTTTCGCGCAGGGAAAAAGTGGCAGCCCTGGGCTCTCAGCTGCCAATTTTGGGGCCCCATTAACCCTAGAAAAGGCACAATTGCTTTCTGTCCTGGCACCTTTTCCCAGGGAGAAATCTTCATCGGCCTCGAATTCTGGGATGAGAAACGGCACGTTCCTGGACCCGCAAGTGGCACGCACCGTTGACCTTTGCGCTCAGGGAAAAGGTTGCAGCCTTCGGCTCTCAGGTGTCAATGATGGAGCCCCATTACTCCTAGAAAAGGAACAATCGCTTTCTGTCCTGACACCTTTTCCCAGGGAGGAATCTTCATCGGTCTGGAATTCTGGAATGAGAAACGGCAATTTCCCGGACCCTCACGTAGCACGCATGGTCGAGCTTTGCGCCCAGGGTATAGGAGGCAACCTTGGGCTCTCAGGTGCCAATGATGGGGCCTGATTAACCCTAGAAATGGAACAATCGCTTTCTGTCCTGGGAGCCTCTTCCCTGTGAGGAGTCTTCATCCGTCTGGAATTGAGGGCTGAAAAACGGCACTTTCCCGGACAAGAAAGTGGTCCGCGCCGTTGATGTTTGCGCCCACAGAAAAGGTGGCAGCCTTGAACTCTCAGGTGCCAATGATGAGGCACCATTGACCCTAGAAAAGGACAATTCGATTTCTGACCTGGCACCTTTTCCCTGGGAGGTGTCTTCATCCGTCTGGAATTCTGGGCTGAAAAATGGCACTTCCCCGGACCCGCAAGTGGCACGCGCTGTCGGCATTTGCGCCCAGGCAAAAGGTGGCAGCCTTGGGCTCTCAGATGCCAACGATGGGGCCCCGTTAACACTAGATAAACAACAATCGCTTTCTGTCCTGGCACCTTTTTCATGGGAGGAATTTTCGTCCGTCTGGAATTCTGGGCTGAAAAACGGCACTTCCCCGGACCTGCAAGTGGAACGCACCATCAAGCTTTGCGTCGAGGGAAAAGGTGGCAGCCTTGGGCTCTCAGGTGCCAATGATGGGGCCCCATTACCCCTAGAAAAAGAACAATCGCTTTCTGTCCTGGCACCTTTTCCTTCTGAGGAATCTTCATTGGTCTGGAATTCTGGGCTGAAAACGGCTCTTTCCCTTACCCGCATGTGGCACGCACCGTCGAGCTTTGAGCCCAGGGAAAAGGTGGCAGCCCTGGGCTCTCAGCTGCCAATGAGGGGGCCCCATTAACCCTAGAAAAGGCACAAGCGCTTTCTGTCCTGGCACCTTTTCCCAGGGAGAAATCTTCGCTGGCCTGGAATTCTGGGATGAGAAACGGCACATTCCCGGACTTGCAAGTGGCACGCGCCGTCGACATTTGCGTCCAGGGAAAAGGTGGCAGCCTTGGGCTCTCAGGTGCCAAAGATGGGGCCCCATTACCCCTAGAAAAGGCACAATGGCTTTGTGTCTTGACACCTTTTCCCAGAGAGGAATCGACTTTCGTCTGGAATTCTGGGCTGAAAAACGGACCTTTCCCGGACCCGCACAGGGTATGCACCGTCGAGCTTTGCACCCAGGGAAAAGGTGTCAGCCTTGGGCTCTCAGGTGCCAATGATGGGGACCAATTAGCATTACAAAATACACAATGGCTTTGTCTCCTGGTACCTTTTCCCTATGAGGAATCTTCATAGGTCTGGAATTCAGGGCTGAAAAATGGCACTTTCCCGGACCCGCACGTGGAACGCTCCGTCGAGTTTTGCGCCCAGGGAAAAGGTGGCAGCCTTGGGCTCTCAGGTGCCAATTTTGGGGCCCCATTAACCCTAGAAAAGGCACAATTGCTTTCTGTCCTGGCACCTTTTCCCAGGGAGAAATCTTCATCGGCCTCGAATTCTGGGATGAGAAACGGCACGTTCCTGGACCCGCAAGTGGCACGCACCGTTGACCTTTGCGCTCAGGGAAAAGGTTGCAGCCTTCGGCTCTCAGGTGTCAATGATGGAGCCCCATTACTCCTAGAAAAGGAACAATCGCTTTCTGTCCTGACACCTTTTCCCAGGGAGGAATCTTCATCGGTCTGGAATTCTGGAATGAGAAACGGCAATTTCCCGGACCCTCACGTAGCACGCATGGTCGAGCTTTGCGCCCAGGGTATAGGAGGCAACCTTGGGCTCTCAGGTGCCAATGATGGGGCCTGATTAACCCTAGAAATGGAACAATCGCTTTCTGTCCTGGGAGCCTCTTCCCTGTGAGGAGTCTTCATCCGTCTGGAATTGAGGGCTGAAAAACGGCACTTTCCCGGACAAGAAAGTGGTCCGCGCCGTTGATGTTTGCGCCCACAGAAAAGGTGGCAGCCTTGAACTCTCAGGTGCCAATGATGAGGCACCATTGACCCTAGAAAAGGACAATTCGATTTCTGACCTGGCACCTTTTCCCTGGGAGGTGTCTTCATCCGTCTGGAATTCTGGGCTGAAAAATGGCACTTCCCCGGACCCGCAAGTGGCACGCGCTGTCGGCATTTGCGCCCAGGCAAAAGGTGGCAGCCTTGGGCTCTCAGATGCCAACGATGGGGCCCCGTTAACACTAGATAAACAACAATCGCTTTCTGTCCTGGCACCTTTTTCATGGGAGGAATTTTCGTCCGTCTGGAATTCTGGGCTGAAAAACGGCACTTCCCCGGACCTGCAAGTGGAACGCACCATCAAGCTTTGCGTCGAGGGAAAAGGTGGCAGCCTTGGGCTCTCAGGTGCCAATGATGGGGCCCCATTACCCCTAGAAAAAGAACAATCGCTTTCTGTCCTGGCACCTTTTCCTTCTGAGGAATCTTCATTGGTCTGGAATTCTGGGCTGAAAACGGCTCTTTCCCTTACCCGCATGTGGCACGCACCGTCGAGCTTTGAGCCCAGGGAAAAGGTGGCAGCCCTGGGCTCTCAGCTGCCAATGAGGGGGCCCCATTAACCCTAGAAAAGGCACAAGCGCTTTCTGTCCTGGCACCTTTTCCCAGGGAGAAATCTTCGCTGGCCTGGAATTCTGGGATGAGAAACGGCACATTCCCGGACTTGCAAGTGGCACGCGCCGTCGACATTTGCGTCCAGGGAAAAGGTGGCAGCCTTGGGCTCTCAGGTGCCAAAGATGGGGCCCCATTACCCCTAGAAAAGGCACAATGGCTTTGTGTCTTGACACCTTTTCCCAGAGAGGAATCGACTTTCGTCTGGAATTCTGGGCTGAAAAACGGACCTTTCCCGGACCCGCACAGGGTATGCACCGTCGAGCTTTGCACCCAGGGAAAAGGTGTCAGCCTTGGGCTCTCAGGTGCCAATGATGGGGACCAATTAGCATTACAAAATACACAATGGCTTTGTCTCCTGGTACCTTTTCCCTATGAGGAATCTTCATAGGTCTGGAATTCAGGGCTGAAAAATGGCACTTTCCCGGACCCGCACGTGGAACGCTCCGTCGAGTTTTGCGCCCAGGGAAAAGGTGGCAGCCTTGGGCTCTCAGGTGCCAACGATGGGTCCCCGTTAACACTAGATAAATAACAATCGCTTTCTGTCCTGGCACCTTTTCCCTGGGAGGAATTTTCGTCCGTCTGGAATTCTGGGCTGAAAAACGGCCCTTCCCCAGACCTGCAAGTGGAACGCACCGTCCAGCTTTGCGCCCAGGCAAAAGGTGGCAGCCTTGGGCTCTCAGGTGCCAATGATGGGGCCCCATTACCCCTAGAAAAAGAACAATCGCTTTCTGTCCTGGCACCTTTTCCCTCTGAGGAATCTTCATTGGTCTGGAATTCTGGGCTGAAAACGGCTCTTTCCCTTACCCGCATGTGGCACGCACCGTCGAGCTTTTCGCGCAGGGAAAAAGTGGCAGCCCTGGGCTCTCAGCTGCCAATTTTGGGGCCCCATTAACCTTAGAAAAGGCACAATCGCTTTCTGTCCTGGCACCTTTTCCCAGGGAGAAATCTTCGCTGGCCTGGAATTCTGGGATGAGAAACGGCACATTCCCGGACTTGCAAGTGGCACGCGCCGTCGACATTTGCGTCCAGGGAAAAGGTGGCAGCCTTGGGCTCTCAGGTGCCAAAGATGGGGCCCCATTACCCCTAGAAAAGGCACAATGGCTTTCTGTCCTGACACCTTTTCCCAGAGAGGAATCGACTTCCGTCTGGAATTCTGGGCTGAAAAACGGCCCTTTCCCGGACCCGCACAGGGTATGCACCGTCGAGCTTTGCACCCAGGGAAAAGGTGTCAGCCTTGGGCTCTCAGGTGCCAATGATGGGGCCCAATTAGCATTACAAAATACACAATGGCTTTGTCTCCTGGTACCTTTTCCCTCTGAGGAATCTTCATAGGTCTGGAACTGTGGGCTGAAAAATGGCACTTTCCCGGACCCGCACGTGGAACGCTCCGTCGAGCTTTGCGCCCAGGGAAAAGGTGGCAGCCTTGGGCTCTCAGGTGTCAATTTGGGGGCCCCATTAACCCTAGAAAAGGCACAATTGCTTTCTGTCCTGGCACCTTTTCCCAGGGAGGAATCTTCATCGGTTTGGAATTCTGGTCTGAGAATCGGCACTTTCCCTTACCCGCAAGTGGCACGCATCATCGAGCTTTGCTTCCAGGGAAAAGGTGGCAGTCTCGGGCTCTCAGGTGCCAATGATGGGGCCCAATTAGCATTACAAAATACACAATGGCTTTGTCTCCTGGTACCTTTTCCCTCTGAGGAATCTTCATAGGTTTGGAATTCTGTGCTGAAAAATGGCAATTTCCGAGGCCCGCACGAGGAACGTTCCGTCGAGCTTTGCGCCCAGGGAAAAGGGGGCAGCCTTGGGCTCTCAGCTGCCAATGATGGGGCCCCATTACCCCTACAAAAGGCACAATGGCTTTCTGTCCTGGCACCTTTTCCCAGGGAGGAATCTTCATCGGTTTGGAATTCTGGTCTGAGAATCGGCACTTTCCTGGACCCGCAAGTGGAACGCACCATCGAGCTTTGCACCCAGGGAAAAGGTGGCAGTCTTGGGCTCTCAGGTGCCAATGATGGGGCCCCACTTCCTTTACAAAAAGCACAATGGCTTTCTGTCCTGGCACCTTTTCCCTGGGAGGAGTCTTCATTGGTCTGGAATTCTGGGCTGTAAAATGGCACTTTCTGGGACCAGCACGTGGCACGCACTGTCGTGCTTTGCGCCCAGGGAAAAGGAGGCAACCTCTGGCTCTCAGATGCCAATGACGGGCCCCCATTAACACTAGAAATGGAACAACCGCTTTCTGTCCTGGGAGCCTTTTCCCTGGGAGGAGTCGTCATCCGTCTGGAATCCTGGACTGAACAAAGGTCTTTCTCTGACCTGCACGTGGCAGGCACCATCTAGCTTTGCACCCAGGGAAAAGGTGGCAGCCTTGGGCTCTCAGGTGCCAATGATGGGGCCCCGTTAACACTAGATAAATAACTATCGCTTTCTGTCCTAGCACCTTTTCCCTGGGAGGAATCTTCATTGGTCTGGAATTCTGGGCTGAAAACGGCTCTTTCCCTTACCCGCATGTGGCACGCACCGTCGAGCTTTGCGCCCAGGGAAAAGGTGGCAGCCCTGGGCTCTCAGCTGCCAATGAGGGGGCCCCATTAACCCTAGAAAAGGCACAAGCGCTTTCTGTCCTGGCACCTTTTCCCTGGGAGAAATCTTCGCTGGCCTGGAATTCTGGGATGAGAAACGGCACATTCCTGGACTTGCAAGTGGCACGCGCCGTCGACATTTGCGCCCAGGGAAAAGGTGGCAGCCTTGGGCTCTCTGGTGCCAAAGATGGTGCCCCATTACCCCTAGAAAAGGCACAATGGCTTTCTGTCCTGACACCTTTTCCCAGAGAAGAATCGACTTTTGTCTGGAATTCTGGGCTGAAAAACGGCCCTTTCTCGGACCAGCACAGGGTATGGACCGTCAAGCTTTGCACCCAGGGAAAAGGTGGCAGCCTTGGGCTCTCAGGTTCCAGTGATGGGGCCCAATTAGCATTACAAAATACACAATGGCTTTGTCTCCTGGTACCTTTTCCCTCTGAGGAATCTTCATAGGTCTGGAACTGTGGGCTGAAAAATGGCACTTTCCCGGACCCGCACGTGGAACGCTCCGTCGAGCTTTGCGCCCAGGGAAAAGGTGGCAGCCTTGGGCTCTCAGGTGTCAATTTTGGGGCCCCATTAACCCTAGAAAAGGCACAATTGCTTTCTGCCCTGGCACCTTTTCCCTGGGAGAAATCTTCATCGGCCTGGAATTCTGGGATGAGAAACAGCACATTCCTGGACCCGCAAGTGGCACGCACCGTCAAGCTTTGTGCTCAGGGAAAAGGTTGCAGCCTTGGGCTCTCAGGTGTCAATGATGGAGTCCCATTAACCCTAGAAAAGGAACAATCGCTTTCTGTGCTGACACCTTTTCCCAGGGAGGAATCTTCATCGGTCTGGAATTCTGGAATGAGAAAGGGCAATTTCCCGGACCCTCACGTAGCACGCATGGTCGAGCTTTGCGCCCAGGGTGTAGGAGGCAACCTTGGGCTCTCAGGTGCCAATGATGGGGCCTGATTAACCCTAGAAATGGAACAATCGCTTTCTGTCCTGGGAGCCTCTTCCCTGTGAGGAGTCTTCATCCGTCTGGAATTGAGGGCTGAAAAACGGCACTTTCCCGGACAAGAAAGTGGTCCGCGCCGTTGATGTTTGCGCCCACGGAAAAGGTGGCAGCCTTGAACTCTCAGGTGCCAATGATGGGGCACCATTGACCCTAGAAAAGAACAATTCGATTTCTGACCTGGCACCTTTTCCCTGGGAGGTGTCTTCGTCCGTCTGGAATTTTGGGCTGAAAAATGGCACTTCCCCGGACCCGCAAGTGGCACGCGCCGTCGACATTTGCGCCCAGGCAAAAGGTGGCAGTCTTCGGCTCTCAGGTGCCAATGATGAGGCCCCGTTAACACTTGCTTTCTGTCCTGGCACCTTTTCCCAGGGAGGAATCTTCGTCCGTCTGGAAATCTGGGTTCAAAAATGGCACTGCCCCAAACCCGCACAAGGTACACACCGTCGAGCTTTGCGCCCAGGGAAAAGGGGGCAGCCTTGGGCTCTCAGCTGCCAATGATGGTGCCCCATTACCCCTACAAAAGCACAATGGCTTTCTGTCCTGGCACCTTTTCCCAGGGAGGAATCTTCATCGGTTTGGAATTCTGGTCTGGAAATCTGCACTTTCCCGGACCCACAAGTGGAACGCACCATCGAGCTTTGTGTCCAGGGAAAAGGTGGCAGCCTTGGGCTCTCAGGTGCCAATGATGGGGCCCCATTACCTTTACAAAAAGCACAATGGCTTTCTGTCCTGGCACCTTTTCCCTGGGAGGAGTCTTCATTGGTCTGGAATTCTGGGCTGTAAAATGGCACTTTCTGGGACCAGCACGTGGCACGCACTGTCGTGCTTTGCGCCCAGGGAAAAGGAGGCAACCTCTGGCTCTCAGATGCCAATGACGGGCCCCCATTAACACTAGAAATGGAACAATTGCTTTCTGTCCTGGGAGCCCTTTCCCTGGGAGGAGTCGTCAGCCGTCTGGAATCCTGGGCTGAACAAAGGTCTTTCTCTGACCTGCACGTGGCAGGCACCATCTAGCTTTGCGCCCAGGGAAAAGGTGGCAGCCTTGGGCTCTCAGGTGCCAACGATGGGTCCCCGTTAACACTAGATAAATAACAATCGCTTTCTGTCCTGGCACCTTTTCCCTGGGAGGAATTTTCGTCCGTCTGGAATTCTGGGCTGAAAAACGGCCCTTCCCCAGACCTGCAAGTGGAACGCACCGTCCAGCTTTGCGCCCAGGCAAAAGGGGGCAGCCTTGGGCTCTCAG